>NC_141150.1:18863125-19173750 GCF_053477565.2 Lygodium microphyllum
GTTGTGGGATAAAATCAAGAATCTCTATGACAAGAAAAGTCCAGCTAGTCAGATGTATTGGCTGAAGCAGCTTATGGATCTGCGCATGAAGGAGAATGTGACTATGTCTACTCACTTGAGCCAGTTCTATGCTATACTTAAGAACTTGACTTCGCAGGACATCACTTTTGCAGAGGATGTTAGTGGCAGTGGCCATGGACGGGATTCTCAGAAATCTCGGTCCAAGTCTCGTGGAAAGTCACATAGCAAATCCCATGGCAAGAATGCAGATGTTACTTGTCACCATTATGGGAAAAAGGGCCATATTAGGCCACAATGCCATGAACTGCGCAATGACAGGTGCAAAGATAAGGGGAAAGATAAAGTGCAGGATAAGTCTTCTGATCGCAGCATAGTGCCTGCAAAGTCCAGTGTTAAAATTGAAGAGATCAATGTTATGCAGCCTAAGGATGTTGATGATGATTATATTCTTGTAGCTTCTTCTAGTGCTTCGCAGATGACGGAGATACACTCTATGTATGCACAGTGTTGGCTCTTGGACTCAGGTGCGTCCTTTCATGTGACACCTTTTCAAGAGTGGTTTCATTCATACCTTACTATTTCGGGTTCTGTGCGCTTGGGTGATGACAGCTCTCTTAATATTGTGGGCATTGGTGATGTTAGGCTGCAATTTCCTTCTGGTAGCAGTTTTGTTATGCAGGATGTACGTCATGTACCTGCTTTGACACGTAGTCTCATGTCAGCTGGACAGCTTGATGACGCAGGATATCATGTATCTTTTGAAAACTTTGCATGGAAGATCACTCGTGGCAGACTTGTGATTGCGAGAGGTGCCAAGGCTGGCAACCTCTATCCCTTGATTGTATCTGCTTCTTCCCTTGATCATGTTTTGTCTGTGGGTTCTATCCCACATGTATCTCTTTGGCATGCCCGTTTGGGCCATATGTCTTTGAAGGGAATGAAAATGCTTTCTGGTTTGCAGTACTTACCGCCCCTTGATTATGTGTGTTTTGATTCATGTGAGCATTGCCTTTATGGCAGACAGACTAGGTCTACACATAAGAAGTTTGGTAGGCCACGCATGAGTGAGCCCTTGGCATTGGTACATTCGGATGTTTGTGGGCCCATACCTTCTCAGTCTATGGGTGGTGCAAAGTATTTTGTTACTTTCATAGATGATTTTTCATGGAAAGTTTGGGCTTATCCCATTAAGTTGAAATCCGATGTCTTGGTTGTGTTTCAGAGATGGCTTGCTTTGGTTGAGAACCAGTCTTGGTATAGGCTAAAATGCCTAAGGACAGATAATGGGGGTGAGTATGTCTCACGTGATTTTGAGCAGTTATGTGATGAAAGGGGTATTAAGCGTCAGTTGATTGCCCCCTACACCCCCTAGAATGGTTTGGCTGAGCGAATGAATAGAACCATCCAGGAGTGTGTACGCAGTATGCTTAGCCATGCAGGCCTACCATAGAGCTTTTGGGCTGAGGCAGTTAGTACGACTGTGCATATCATAAACAGATCACCTTCTATTGGTTTGGATTTCCATGTTGCAGAGGAGGTATGGATTGGAAAGCCTCCCTCTTATGCGCATCTCCATGTCTTTGGATGCGAGGCATTTTTCCATGTGCCCAAGGACAAGAGAAGTAAGCTGGATCCTAAGAGTGTCAAATGCATTTTCCTTGGTTATGGGGATGCAAGTGAGATGGGTTACCATCTCTGGGATCCGCAGGCATGAAAAGTCATTCGCGGTCATGATGTAGTCTTCCATGAAGACAAGATGCATAGGCAGCCTAAGAGAGTTGTTGAGATCCGCAGGGTTATATTTCAGGAGGAGTCGAGGGCTCCCGCACAGCGAGTTGGACAGCCTACAACTGCAGCAGATGCTCATGGTCAGGGTGTTGGACAAGCAGCTGGGTAGGCAACAGAGCCTGCCGTGAGACGGTCTACTAGAGGCAGACGTCCACCTGATAGATTTCAGCCCTCGATGCATTATATCTTGGTTACAGATGCAAGAGAGCCTTTCACTCATGATGAGGCCATGCACAGGGGTGATAGTCACTCCTGGGAGAGGGCTATGCAGTCTGAGATAGACTCCTTGCATAAGAATGAGACTTGGGATTTGGTTTCCTTGCCTAAGGGCAAGAAGGCTTTGCCATGCAAGTGGGTGTACAAGCTAAAAAGTACCTATAGACACCCCAAGCCAGCATACAAGGCTAGATTGGTAGCAAAGGGTTTTAAGCAGGAGCATGGTGTGGACTTTGATGAGGTCTTTTCTCCTGTGGTTAAGATGACCACCATGTGCTTAGTCTTGGATTTGGTTGCTTAGCTTGACTTGGCTTCATACCAGATGGATGTCAAGACGGCTTTCTTACATGGGGACTTGCATGATGAGATTTATATAGAGAAATCTAAGGGCTTTATAGAGCCTGGAAGGGAGCACCTAGTGTGCAAATTGAAGAAAAGTCTTTATGACTTGAAGCAGGCACCTAGGGAGTGGTAACATAAGTTTGATGCCTTTACGCATTCACAAGGCTATAGCAGGGGTGCTATGGATCCGTGTCTTTACACGAAGAAAGCTCGTGATGGTTCTTTATTGATTTTGGTACTCTATGTGGATGATATGCTGATAGCAGGGAAAGCTCATGATGAGCTAGATGCTCTTAAGGCTCAGCTCAAGAAGAACTTTGAGATGAAAGATCTGGGACATGCCTCTCACATACTTGGTATGCGCATTCGCTGCAACAAGCATCAAGGACTCCTCTACTTGTCACAGAAGAAGTACATTCATAGAGTCCTTGAGCGCTTCCGTATGCAAGACATTAAGCCTCTTGGTTGTCCATTGCCTTCTTATGTGAAGGTATCACAGGCCGATTGTCCATAGAAAGATGAGCATAGGGCAGAGATGGCCAAGATTCCCTATGCATCCGTAGTGGACAGTCTTATGTATGCCATGATAGCCACTCGTCAAGATATTACCTTTGCAGTTGGTGTTGTGGCATGCTATATGGCTACACCTGGCAAGAAGCATTGGGATGCCGTGAAGGGTATCATGAGGTACCTGAAGGGCACTGCAGATATGTGCATATACTATGGCTGCAAGGATACAAGAGTTGTGGGTTACACTGACTCTGATAATGCAGGACATGCAGATAGTAGGAAGTCCACTTCCGGCTATGTATTCACCTATGCCGGAGGTGCTATCTCTTGGATGTCTAGGGTGCAGAAATGCATGGCCCTTTCTACTATAGAGGACGAGTATGTTGCAGTCACTGAGGCTTGCAAGGAGGCCATTTGGTTGGGTTGTTTGGTTTTTGACCTTGGTATTGATGCTATCCCTACACTGCATTCGGATTCTATGAGTGCTATTCAGTTAGCCAAGAATTTGGTCTTCCATGCGAAGACAAAACACATTGAGGTGAGGTATCACTTCATACGTGGGGTCGTTGAGGACAAGTCTGTTGACCTTTTCTCAAGATCTCGACTTACCAGAATCTTGAAGATCTGCTCACGAAAAGCCTCTCTATAGAGCGCTTTGCCTTCCTCAGGAGGTTGATGGGCATGGGAAGAGATGATGTCTTTCCTCATCCTGTTGTATATGTGTACATGTTGTACTATCTTTTTTTCCTTTTTTTTTTCTTTTCACTCCTCACTAGGGCAGATTCGCCTTTAAGTGGGAGGTTGTTGGGGGTAAAGGCACCTCCGCCTAGCCACTCGTATATTACTACACCACTGACAGCCACCACCACTGCACACTCTGCAGGTGGCGGGCGCCCGTCACCATCACTTTATTCTTTATTCTTTTAGTGATAGTTTGAATAAAGGAAGGCTTGGTCACACATTGTGACTGTTGGAGTTCCCATTTCTTGTCTCTCTTTCTTGCTCTTGCTCACCCGCCATAGCTCTCGAGTGCAAGCTTTGATCCTTCTCACCTTTCAAATTTTTCATGAATAGTCCTATTCATATGCTTTGCAACACCATTCTAGGGTGGGGTGTAAGGGGCAGCCAATTGATGCTTAATACCCCTCTCATTATGAAATTGATCAAATGCCATAGAGACATATTCACCCCCATTGTCAGATCATAGGTATTTTAGCCTATGCCTAGATTGGTTCTGAGACTCATTGTCATTCATAATAAGAAAGCATTGAAATGTGGGCAAGAATTTTGACTTTTTCTTTATGGGATAGACCCAAAACTTATGTGAATAATTATCAATAAATGTAATAAAATACTTTGCACTACCTAATGACTGACAGGGTATGGGACCACAAACTTTTAAATGCACAAAAGCTAATGACTCACCACACGCTTAGAATCAAACATTTTATGTGAGTTAGGAGCCTGCTTGCCAATAAATAATGATCACAGGAATCAAATATGAGTAGTCAAAATGTGGTAGGTATTACAAACGATTCAAAAGTTTTATTTCTTTAAAGGATGTATGTACAAGATGATGATGCCAAAGAGATATATGTGGAAGATTGGTCACAATCAAAACATAAGCAAATCCAGATACAAGAAAGGGATACATGCTACCAACCTTAGCACCTCTAGGGAAAATGAGGTTACCATGTGTAATCTTCCATGCAAAATCTCTAAAGAATACATGATACCCATCATCATCCAATACATCTAGTTGAGATAAGGGTTTTAGTCAAAGTTAGGACTAAGAGTAAGCAAGTATATAGTCATTTGAACTATACTCCATTTGTCTCCTAAATCTTAATAGTGGACTTAGGAACCATGTGATCATCATAAGATTTAGCATTATCCTACACTTTTTCTTTACCTTTTTCATGTCTATTATGGCATTATGGCCTTATGTAACCCTCTTTCCCACAATAATGATAAGTAAGAGAGAACTTAAGACCACGGGATTTACTACATGATTGCCCACGAGACTTACACTTGTCCTATTGGACTATAAGTCTCTATGGTGATCATTATTCATTTACCATCCTGTTTGCCTCTAATTGTAAGTGCATGAGAAGTACATGTTGCCTCAATGTTCTTTCTATTCACTTCTTTTGTAAAAGAAACGTGCTCTCTACAACAAAGTATTTAAAGAAATCTTTAAGAGGATTAGTACTCATAGTAGTAGTACAAAATATGTTCCACAACTATTGTAGTGTGACAAGCAAGAATAAAGACTTAATATTATCGTCAAACTAAATAACCTACTAGATAAGCTAGCTAAAAATAGAGTTGGGCTCATTCAAACGAGTAGCCATAGAAGTGCCCTTGTGCATATAAAGGTCCACAAGCTTCTTTAGCCAATACAACTGTGAAGTAGGACTTGTCATAAAGATCACATGTCTTTTTCATAAATAATGAGCACCACCTTCAATCACAATTAACATTAAGTAAACTTGCTTAAATAAAGACAAGTTAATATTGGACTTCCATACCTCATCAAGCTTCTCCCAGTCATCTCTATTCCAATATTTTGACTTTACACCCTTGGTTTTCAATGGCCTAACTTGTTTCTTTTGCACCAATACTTGCCAAATTTGAGTCTTCAAATACTAGAAGTTATTGATATCCAACTTCTTTATGTTAAAGATAGCATTTTCATTGGAAGCATTTGAAATATCTACCTTTATGTTTGCCAACCAAAGAGAACATGCACAACTCTAAGAACAATAAATTGGCCCCAAAATGAGCCAAAGAGCATACAACAAGAGAAAGGTTGAGCCCAAAATTTTCCATAGGCAAGAATCATTAAGTGTTGAATACAAGTGTCTCCTCTCAAAGGAACTACTCAAAACTGAATTTCAACATGATTGTGCATAAAATTGCAGTAAATAAGTGTGTAGCTGTAGACAAAGGATCAAAATATAAATCTTCCATTGCTAGGGATATTCAGGTAGTAACTAAGGTCTCCTTCATCAGAAACATAAAAGACAATGTTGACAAGATACTTGTCAATCTTGTTAGACCATGATCTAGGTGCTTATTTTAACCTATAGAGTGCCTTCTTCAATGTGCACACATAGGTGGGATATTCTAAATCCTCATAACTTGCTAGTAGCTTCTCCATATACACATCTTCTTGAAAATTTCCATGTAAGAAGGCATTCTTCACATGCATCTACTATAAAATCTAACCTTTGACTGCTACCAAAGCAATCATACATTTGACAATTGCCATCCTAGTAACTGGATTGAATCTCTTCATAGTCTATGCCATATGTCTACGCAAAGCCTTTCACAACCAACTTGGCCTTATACTTGCTAATAGAACCATTTATATTATGCTTAATTTTATTGACCCACTCACAACCAATAGCTTTCTTGCCCTTGGGCAATCATACTAGATTCCAAGTCCTGCTGGCTTCTAATGCATTCATCTCCTCATTCATTGCTACATCCCAATGAGCATGACCAACAACCTCCTCAAAACAAGTTAGCTCAACATCCTCAACTACCTTTACCATATAAGCATGATGATAAGTTTCATAACCCTTAGAACCAAATATTTTAATAGGGTATCACACCCTGCTAGACATGCGTACCACTAGATTACTCAATGGAGCCTTTACATTACCACATAATCTCTATATACTTGGTATTTTGACTAAATGAATGCCAAGCTCATCATCCAAACTCTCTGACCCATTAGAATATCCATAAGAATTGAATGAATCATAGATACATCATTACCATTTGACACTTTCTTATTTTCTTTTTCATCATTTGCAACACTACTAGATACAACTGAAGATGTGGGGCTACTCAGTCTCCTAGACCAAAGAATCATTGTACATCTACTTCCAAATGTATTTGGTCCACTAAGAGTCTGTGTCTCTTGCTTTTCTATCTACGCACATGACTATTATGATAATCAAACATCATCCAATGTAGCTCTACTAGATGCACATCAATTTCTCATCTCATAAAAAATAACATCCATGCTCATACGAAACTCACCACTAAAACAATGTTATGATAATGACACCCTTTCTCCTAATTAGAGTATCTAATGAAAATGTATTTTTCAATATTTAGATTCAATTTCTTCCTTAACTCATCAAGAACATGAGCATATACAATACAACCAAACACTTTTAAGTGTAATATATCAAGTTTCTTGCATGTAAAATATTCTTCATGAGTTTTACCATGAACTGCAGTTGTGGAAGTCCCATTCATAATGTAGACAATAGTATGAATAACCTCAGACAAAAAATGCTTAGGTATATTATTTTCAACCCATCAATACTTGTGCAACTTCTACAATATGTCTATTTTTTCTTTCCGCAATTCCATTTTCTTGTGGGGTATACTTGCGTATGAATTGTCACTTTATCCAATGAGAGCATAAAAAATGATTGAACTGATCGGAGAGATATTCTCCCCCTCTATTTGACCTCAAGCACTTAATGCTCTAGCCTATTTCTATTTCAACAATAGCCCTTGCTATACCACTTGACCAATAGATACCACATTTTTTATGATGGATGGCACATGACATGTAAAATATATGACAAATACTTTATCTAACCATCATGAAAGGACAAAGGAAAATTTCCAATATGTGAAATTAAATATCATGAATCATCACCTATCTCTATAGAACCTGGACTTTATAAATTATGCATCTCTCCAAACCATGCAGCATGGCTAGTCATATTATTAGATGCACTTGAATCAACATACTGTACATCTTCACATGTCTCCTTTGTTGTAATGTTCATCATATGCTACATGACAAATAAATTGTCATTTGTATCATCATTCTATCTTTAAGATGATGCATAATTTCCCTACTGCGATTTGCCATTGTGACTTTCATCCTCTTATTAAATCAACGAGCTAAAATATGACCTCTTTTTCCACAGTAATGGCAAATAATATCAAAATTGCGTGAATCTCTATTCTACCATCCATCACCTCCCAAAATCAACATCTCACCAAACTATTGATTCAACCTATTTTGTTGGTTACTAGTAACATGACCCATACCATGATCTCTTGAATAGGATCTACTATGTCTCCTTCCTAAACATGAGTAAAATGTTTGGGCCTCTTTGCCGCTTCTTTTAGATGATTCATATTGCATGTTGAGCTCTACAATGATCGTGAGAGAGACCAACTCATCAAAATCTAGAAACGGCTTCCGTACATATCAAACGTAACAAAAGATTTCTAGGCCTTATCATTATTAAGGCCACCCACAATAGATGAAACCAAATTATCATCATCAGGAATTGCATCAATAGCTATAAGGCATTTGCAATGCTCCTCACCTTCAAAACATACCCATTCATAAACACCTTCCCTTTCTTGAAAGTATTCAGCTCTTGCTTGAGTTGAATCTTCCATGCTTTTGTATTTACTGAAAACATATTCTTGAAGATTGTCCAAGTTGCATGTAAATTTTTTGCATTTGATATGCCCCTGTATAGTGTTATCAATGATTATAGACAATCACTACGTTACCTTTTCATCTTTTGCATTCCATAATTTCCACACCTTTAATTCTTCTGCATTTAGAGGACTACTTAGCTCTGGTTTCTTTTCTTCACCTAAAATAAATACATAGAGGTGTTTTCCAATAAAAAAGTATGTCCAATGGAACTTCCATGATGAATAGCCATTCTTATCTAGCTTCTCAATAATAGGATTTTCACTATTCTCAATTGTTATGAAAAAATTGAGTACTAATCAACAAGTCTTCTATGACCTTGCATAACATATGCATAGCAACATAATAAGCAATATTATTTGTTGACTGGTCAATCAATACATATAATCTGTGACGTGTTTGTAGATAAACCTTGTGTTTTCTTCCTAACAAACACCTCAGAACTTGTAGATTTGAAATCTATATCATGCGGACTTGAGAATGACTGACATAGCTAAGAATATTGTATGCCCTAAAACTTTTGTCCACAACCTTGCAAACCTAAAATGGAGTCCAAAATGGCCTAAGATGGCTAAAAACATAGAAGGTAAGTCCTCTTATCTATAGAATATACACTGTTCTACTTGCACATAGAATCTCATAGCAATATGAGACTTTTATTTTGCCTTGCTTTCGGTGCTTCCACCAACACTGTCCAAGGGAAAGAGAGCAAGAATGAGAGAGCTTCTTACCATTTGCTTGCTTGCTTGAATCCTTGCTCCTTCTTCTTCACTTCAGCCTTCAAAACAAGTCTTTGTCAATGGCGCCACTCTGATACCATATTGTGAATCGTATGGTGGGGGGACTTGTTGTAGCTATTATGTTACACACATAATACACATAAGAAAAAGGTCACTCAAGAACAAAAGAAGAGAGATGGAGGCCAAAATGTTTTCTTGTTGGTTTTTCTTTCTTCTTTCTTACACAATATAATGTACACAAAGTATAGATAAGATAAAACATAAAGAAAAATGGCCTACTAAGTCAAATAATGCATAACTGACTATACTAATCGACTAATGCTAAAGCTATGCCAACCGTAGGTAGGTGTGACTAACCAAATATAATAAGTAGTAAGTCAATGGCAATGTGAGAATGTGTGAAGTGGAAAAAAGAAATCAAAGACAAGAGATAGTGGACAAATGATCCATGAAAGTGTGAAGAAATGAGAAGAAGGATATGAAATTTTTCTTGAAGCTTAAAATGGAAATTTACCATGGGTCTTTGGTTTGTGGGAGCTCACCATTCAAGTGTGGGGGGAATGATAGCCTCTGATTTTGTCACCAAAAAGGCTATAAGATTTGGGGCTCTACATAAAAAAATCATTCACTTTATCCAAAATCGTTATACTATTGCATCTAAGTTGTCCTTCATTGATATATATATTTTTACCATTGTAAATGCTTGGCTTGGAGCTATAAAAGCCACTGCATATGTTATTTCATTAAAAACACCTTAGGGAACTTGCCAAAAATGCATGCAACACATCAGGTTTTCATATCTTAGTTCATGTATAGTGACATATTTAATTTAATAAAGGTGCAAAAAGGGTGCAATTGGTGTTCTTGGGAAAAAGTGGTTGAGGAGGCTGGAGCATGGTTGATTTTGTGATGCCTCTTTAACTTCCATCTTTCTTCTTTCTCAAACTCTCTTTGTGGTAATGACTGGCTCTCACCCAAGACACCAAGAAGCATAAAAACAAGGTAACTAGGCAACAAGGTATTTGCTTGGAGCTTTGCTCCTCTCACCATGAAACATGCAAACACACCTCTCTTGCACTAAAAATCCACACACAAAACGACTCAAGGCAATCCCACACTAACCAAGAGATGAGATCAGGTGGCTCCTCCTCTTCCTCTACACACTCAAGATCTGTAGTTTTCTGCACAAAGGTAGAGCAAGAAGAAGGATGGACAAAGAGAGTTTGAGAAAGAAGGAAGAGGGAAGTTAAAAAGGCGTCACAAAATTAGTCGTGCTCCGACGTCCTCAACCACCTTTTCCCAAGAAGACCAATTGCACTCTTTTGCACCATTATTGAATCAAATATGTCACCATACATGAACTAAGGTATGAAACCCTTATGTATTGCATGCATTTTTTGCAAGTTTCCTAAGGTGATTTTAATGAAACAACATATGCAATGGCTTTTATAGCTCCAAGCCAAGAATTTACAATGGTAAAAATATATATAAAAATGAAGTACAACTTAGATGCAATAGTATAAAGATTTTGGATAAAGTGACCGATTTTTGGATGTAGAGTCCCAAATCTTTTAGTCTTTTTTGTGACAAAAGTAGAGGCTATCATTAAGACAAACTACAAGGCTTCAGATATTGCAAAAGATTTGTTAAGGACATCTTCAAGCTTCATGCATTATCAAAAAGTATTCTCAATGATCATATTCCCTATTCACTTCTTGATTTTGAAAGACCTTATTTGAGGCTATTGGAATACATTTGTGCTATAGTTGTGCTTTAGTAGTAGGCTTATGATTTCACAAACCGATGGTCGAATAAAATGTGTCAATCAAGGCATAGAGGACATACTAAGAGCATATTGTTTCAAAGAGCCTAAGCAAGGGATGCAATATCTATCCTTAGTAGAATTTTCCTATCATGCCTCTCATCATCAAAGCATCAAGATGATTCCATTCCAGGATTTGTATAGGCAAGAAAACCACACTTTGCTCAACTTCTCTAACCCTACTCTAAATATGGAAGCTTCTAAAAAAATGCTAGAGGAAATGGATGAGTGAGCTAAGATAATAAGATAGGATATCCAAGCAACTAAGGATTGTTATAAGGCCTATATGATATTGGATGACAAGTACAAAACTTGAAGGAGGGGACATGCTATTTCCTCCATGTCTTCCCAAAGAATAGCTTGCTATTCTTGGGAGCATTTAAGATGCTAAGCCCAAGGTATTGTGGATCTTACAAGGTTGTCAGGTTCTTAAGAACCAACATATACATGTTGCAACTTCCTGAACACTTGAAGATCAATGATATATTTCACTTTTGCTTGTTAGGGGATTATGTGCCCCATCCTAAACATGTTCTTGAATATAAACAAGTTATAATGCAAGGCCAAGGAGTCATTGATTTTTAACCTAAGAGAGTACTTGATGTAAAAGAAAGGATGCTTAGGAATAGAGCTCTTAGAGAACATCTCATCAAGTGGAAGGACTGTCTCCCAAAGAGGATGTCACTTGAATTGATGAAGACATTTTATGCAAAAAACACCCCTAGTTCTTCTTGAGATGAGGACATCTTGATTCCTCTTATGAGGAGGGGATACAATATCCCTATCATAAGTTAAATGCATGCCCTCTAATAGTCACACCATGTACACACCCTCTCCCTAACTCAAAAGGACCGAAGCATGAATTCTTGCATGCATAAGAATCATCATATGTCAAATGGAGAGAGAGAGACACACACACAGAGAGAGAGAGAGAGAGAGAGAGAGAGAGAGAGAGAGAGAGAGAGAGAGAGAGAGAGAGAGAGAGAGAGAGAGAGAGAGAGAGAGAGAGAGAGAGCTTGGGGTTAAATAAAAATATTTAAATTGTTTTATCAAAGCATTCTTTTTCTTTTCTTATTCACCTTGTCTCCATCAATGCAAAAATGTAAAGCTAACAAAACCATCTTGAAGTGAAGGTGATGATGAAAACGATGGGGGAGTGATCACACCGATGAACACAAGAAGGATGAGATCATCAAAAGCTAACTATTTGTCATGATGAAACAAAGAGAGAGAAGGCAAGACAAACTATCGAGAGTAGTTGCTACGCCAACACACACACACACACACACACGCACACACGCACACACACACACACACACAGAGTACATGCCAATTTAGCTACAGAGAGAGAGGTGATCATCATGAAGGAAAGAAGAAGCTAGCTCCAATCTCACATAGAATTCACTATTATCAAATATCTATCAAAAGGATTATATAAGTAGCCTTAATGCTATGCTTGAATTTCGATATTTTTCTCCCCTCTTTCCAACAAGAGAGAGAGAGAGAGAGAGAGAGAGAGAGAGAGAGAGAGAGAGAGAGAGAGAGAGAGAGAGAGAGAGAGAGAGAGAGAGAGAGAGAGAGAGAGAGAGAGAGAGAGTGTGTGTGTGTGTGCGGAAAAAAGACTACAAAAGGATAATCAATTGGAATTCCAACTTGGCATTCCCAAAAAAATTGTAATCTCCATGGTTCCATTTGATTCATAAAATTATTCTTTCCCCTCGCTCTCTATCCACTCTCTATCACACTATTAGGCCAAATGCCTTAATCCCATATACATATATCCACTCCTCCAAGCTTACATTTCTACAATCATAGATAGTCAAATCCCTACTCTAATCCTTCATCTATCCCCATTTCGACTTATTCTTAGTCCTTCATCTTGTGTCCATGGATCTAAGAAAAATTTTATAATTTGTACTCATCATATAAACTTGAATCCCTATCTTATCCAAAATTGAAGCTAACCTTAGAATCTATCATCTCAAGGTCAAGAGCCCCTCTTAGTATCCAAGTTGTACATTCTTCATTATGATTCTAGTTGTAGTCAATATTGATAGAATGGTCAAAGTATAGATTAATTACACAATTCGAGGATCTTTACATGAGGTACCTCAAATTTGAGTAAATGGAAAATAGATAGGCCGTAGAAGAGGAATTTTCCTTGAGGTGCATTTCGCTCCCAACATAAAGCCTAGTCCATACATAGAATACAATGTGATTGATTATATTTTCAACATACAAACAAAGAAACAATTATATTTTTCTATAAGTAAACTCATTGCGTTAGGGCTATGAATCAAAAAGGCATTAGAATTAATACTCAATCTTTTTCATAAGAAAAGTTAGTGTAACAAACAATACATTATGAACTCTCATGCAATTATCCCATACCTAAAGGAGAGCTAGGTCTAATTAGGTTAATATAGACTCAACATTATCTTGACAATTGTATTTGGAGAAATTCTTTCGTTTAGAAAATTGACTAGTAAAATTTTATCTTCTTTGATTATTAAGATATTATAGGGGGTCTAGGACCAAGTTACTTTTTTATGTAGCCATACCACCTCACATATTGCCATAGTAGCACCTCTATACTTAGCCTCTGTACTTGATAAAGCAACTACAGGTTACTTTTTGCTACTCCATGTAATTGTTGCACTACCAAGGGAAAACATGAATCTGTTGGTAGATCTTGTTGTGTATCCAAACACTTGTATATCCTTATACCTACCTCATAAAAAAGTCCATAATGCAAAGTGGACTTCACATACCTCAATACACATCTAAGTGCATCTAAATGAGACTTTCTAAGCATGCTTGGAAGACCTTCTTTCAAGATTCCATCACCAAGGGAGGACTTTTAAAGTCATATGACAAATCTTGAGATGGATCCTAGTTAAGCTATGTTGAAAAGTAGAGACTAAGGGTAAGAAAACACCTAATGCCTTCATAATGTAAGAGCACAAAAATGAATGATGTCCCAAGAGAAGGTCTCTCAATTGAATTAAGGAGGCCATAAGGATTCCAAATGATTGATTCTCTTCCAAGAAGGATAGACGCTAAAGCCTACCGCAAGTTCATGACAACTTGAGTGATTGAATGGAACTTCTTGCTAGAGAGCAAGGCACTTAGATAGATTATATGCACGGATTTGTATTGCAAAGGGTTGGTTGATGGATTGCAAGAAATTATTTAATTGTTTGTGTATTATTCTAATAATGGAGGTTGCTTTTGAGGAGCATGCTTGACCTTCCCTAAGGTCACCCACTTAGCTCTTTCATTAAGAAGCTAATTGCTTGCTTCGGATGTTGGGACTAGCCCTGGATGTGAGAGGTCTCTCCGTAGGGACTTATAGTTGCCAAGAAGCTAGGATGCCTCTAGCCATAATTCTTGGGGAATACAAGGGCTAGTATAAAACTTCTATGAGCCCGAGATAGGTCTCCTAGAAGGCCCGATACTAGCTAAGGGTAGATCGGTGGTTTGCTTGTGAGTGAAATCCAATTTACGAACTAGGAAATTGACAGAATAAAGTAGTGCTTGTACAAACTTTTTGGAATAAAGATCATGTTTTCTTAAGGACAATCTTCACTTGTATTTATGTGTGTGCTAATATTACGTAAAGGAATGTATTCTAATGGGTTAATCAAGAAAGATATCTATATGTGCCAAACATAATTGTGGGATTATTAATTAGAAAACTAAAACTATACTATCAGGAAAGTAGGTGGGTGAATCTTTGACAAATTCATCCTATGAAAGGTTAGTCTTAGTTATCCGAGATGTTTTACATAAAATATTAGACTAGGAAGTTTAGAAAGAGTTGAATGTTTGACTGTCCTAGAGCATCATCCTAGATGTCAACTTAATGTTGTCTAAGGGGACAAGAGGAATACTTTACTCCATAGGTAGAGGAATTGACACATCCAACTTCCCCTTATTTCTCACTCTCTTTGAACAAAGTGTGACACTAGTCTAGTTTGGTTTGAGATAACTTGGATAAGCAATTACCCAAAACCATCACTAGAATTTTTGCTAGGAGACTTAGAAGTAAATTAGAACCATTTTCTAAGTCAATCCTTGTGGGGATGAGGTGGAGCCTCCTTGTGAGGGTAGACTCATGTGATCTTAAGTGAGGAAGTTTGGATATTCCTTGGGAGTTCTGAATGGAGTTAGGTAGATATATCCCTTGATAGACTACCAAAATTGTGCTATCGAGGGTTCACTAGATAGGCACATTACACAAGGATTTAGATAGATATCATTCACTTTCTTCATGGGAGTGTGAGTTGGGTTAAGATATCAAGTGGCTTTGAGATGATGAGGAGAAGAGAGCCCTTTGTTGGGGGTTAAAGGCTAATTGTGCCTGCCTACCTATATTTATATGTATACTATACATGCACACGTGTACATTGCAAGTGGCGAGCACCATCATGTCACTTTATTCTTTATTATTTTACTGGCAATAGAATAAGGAAAGGCAACTCATCCTTTTGGGAGTCCCTACATTGATGATGTTGTTGTAGGAAGTGGATCCAACATTGACACAAGCAGTAATAATCTCAAGTAGTGTTAGTCTTGACTTGACCTTGACCTTAACATGGCAGAGCACCTGGATGACACTCGGTAACTTGTTATACAATACAATGAGTAGACGATGATAGTGCACCATGGAAGACCAATAGCCTAATGCCATAGCTGACCTTGAGGAAGAGAGGAGACTCACAAGGATAGCATTGCAATACATTGTGAGTTATAGCTAGGAGTAAAGGGCTCAGAGGTTGCGTCAAGAGAGAGAGCTCAATGAGGTTCACAGGATGTCATTAACATTTTCCATTCATTATTTTGCTTCAACTTCTTTCTAGCTTACCAAGGAGCTTCCCCAAGACCATTTGAGCTACTCCAGGTGACCTTTGACCTTAGCATACTCAATGAGAGAGTAGCACAGGTTGCATGAATTGTGTCTAATCTACTACCCACTCTCCTTTTTTACTTGGATCATCACTCGTAGCTCTTGCTTGAGCTCCCAACACTTGGAAAACCCCTTGGTAATTTCCCTAGCATTAAAGGGCTTCATTTTGAGCTCCATTTGAAGACATCTTGATCAGTTGTACACTCACAGTTTGGTATAGACTTGCTATATACACTGTGGATAGCAAACATTGAGTTCCATAATACTTATCTAATGCTTTGATGATGCTATTTTGATGTTTGGATGTTATGAGGATACTTTGAGATGCTATTTAGATTGAATAGAGCTCATAGACTATATTTTGGTATTAGTGTTCCTTTTGTGCTTCATGATGTATGTCATGTTTAGCTTTGACCAAGAGCCTTATTTCAGTTGGAAAGCTAGATGATGATAGGTATCATGTACCTTTTGGTGATTCTTTGTATGGAAGATCACACGTGGTAGTCTTGTTTTTGCTAGAGCTACAAAAGTTAGTAGCCTCTACCCTTTATTTTTTTCTAGGTCTATTGACCATGCGTTTGGCTATAATCAATCTTCCACATGTATCTTTATAGAATCATTGCCTTGGGCACATGCCTTTGAAAGAAATGAAAGTATTGACCTATTTGCAATATCTTCTACCCTTAGATTATTCTTGTTTTGATTTATGTTATCATTGTTTGTAAGGGAGGTAGACTCATAACTCACATAAGAAGTTGGTTCTACATGTATGGGTGAGCCTTTAGCTCTTGTGCATTCTGATGTTTGTGGTCTCATGCCCTGTCATTCCTTGGGTGGCATGAAGTGCTTTGTTACATTCATAGATGATTGTGCAAACAAGCTTTAAAACAGTCCCATAAAGAAAAAATTAGATATTTTACCTACGTTTCAATGCTTTCTTTTCATGGTTGAGAACTAGACTAGGTATAGGCTAAAATGCCTATGATCTAACAGTGGGTGTGAATATGTATCTAAGGCCCTTGAGCAGCTACGTGTGGAAGGGTATTAAGCGCAAGTTGATTGCCCCATACACCCCACCCTAGAATGGTGTTGCAAAGCTCATGAATAAGACAATTTAGGAAAGAGTCACGAGCATGCTTAGTCAGGCAGGCTTACCACATCACTTTTGGATTGAGGTAGTTACTATTATCATGTATCTAATTAATAGATCCCCATGCACTACACTTGGTGGTAGAGTTGCAAAGGAGGTATGGTATGGTAAATATCCCTCATATGCACACTTGTGGGTCTTTGGATGTGAGGCTTTTTTCCATTTTCCTAAAGACAAGTGCAACAAGTTGGATCCAAAGTCGTCAAATGTATCTTTCTTAGTTATGGTAATGTAGGTGAGATGGACTATCCTCCTTGGGATCTACATGCTCGGAAGGTTATCCCACAGCCATGTTGTTATTTTTCATGAGGAAAAGATACACATGAGACCAAAGCACATGGTTGAAGTGTGCGGGGTGATCTTTCAAGAGGAGCGTCTTATTATAATATAGCAAGTCTCAGTGAGACAACCTACTATAGTTGTTGATGATGTAGTGGCCCGGAATCAAATTGTTGTGCAAGATCCTGATGTTGGATAGAGAGGATAGGCCATATAGGCCCCACAACCACTTTTGAGATGCTCTACTCCTGATTGCTATGAGGCCTCTATGGATTATGTCATGGTGACAGACTCTACTCAGCCACTTACCTATGAGGAGACTGCACAGAGGTAATTCTCATTCTTGGGAGAGGGCCATGTAGTTTGAGTTTGATTCATTTACAAAAGAACCATACATGGGACTTAGTCCTCCTAAGCCAATATGCAAGGTTGAATTGGTTGCTAGAAAAAAGGAGTTAATTTTGATGAGATATTCTCTCTTGTGGTGGTCAAGATGACTATCTACGCTTTGGTCTTAGCCTTGATTGCCACACCTAAATTTACTTGTATATTGTACATGCACACCCATATACTCTAGGTGGGAGGCACCCATCACTATCACTTCATTCTTTATTATTTTATTGGCAATAGAATAACGAAAGGCATGTCGTCACACATAGTGACTGTTGGAGTTCCCACATATTGGTCTCCCTCTTCTTGCTTCTACCTCCATAGCTCTTACTCTTTCCTGCTTCGGCTTGTGCTTCCACCTCCACTCCACCTTTTAACCTTGCTATGGATCTAGGACTCATGTGCTTTTTTTCATATGTCCCCTCACATGGTCTAGCACTATAGGCCACCAAATTGGTTGTTCATAAAACCATTGCATTTATGATGTACTTAAACACTCCTTATAGTGTTTCTTGTACCTTGTATTTTATAAAGTTCCTTGTATTATAGACCACCAAATTGTTTGTTCACAAAACCATTGCATTTATGATGTACTTAGATACTCTTCATAGAGTTCCTTGTACTATAGGCTACCAAATTCGTTGTTCACAAAACCATTGCTTTTATGATGTACTTTGACACTCTTTATAGATTTCCTTCCTGTGAGAGAGAGAAGAAAATTTCTTGTGTGTCTTTCTCACCTCCCAACCAAAGATACCCTCTTCCCACCTTCTAATCGGGTCTCTAGGGCCTGTTTTCATGGTGCACCCGACTAGTGTTCCCAAATAGACAAGTCTTGCCCAATTTAGCACGAAATCTGAGGTTATCCCCCGAGCTTTTGACCTTGGCACTTCTTGCCCTTGTCTAGGACACACTAATTAATGGCCATCTTGGGCTACTTGCCCGGCCGAAGGTTATTATGTCTGACATTCTCTCCCCCTTTTAAAAAATCATTGTTCTCAATGATTAGTGATGGGAAGTGTCGTCGAATCAGAGCTTCTGATTCCCATATATTAGTAACTGGTAGACCCTTCTAGGCAACTAGATACTCGTGGAGAGTATGATTACACAACCGTTTCTCTCTCTAATCTAGTATCTTGTATGGTCCATGGTCAATAACTGAATCATGTTCTTGCAAAGGTACCATACCATCAATTAGATTATGTGAGATATACTTTCTTAATTTGCTAACGTGAAACGTTGGATGAACACGACATCCAGGAGGAAGTTCCAATCGGTAAGCTACATCACTTAGCTTCAAAATAATATTCCATGGTCCACAGTATCTTGGAGATAACTTTGGACGTTTGCTAGTTGATAAACTAGACGACTTGGCTGGTACTTGGTGAAATTTTTTTTCTCCTAATTCAAAGATCCCACTTGACCTTTTCTTATTTGCAAAATGCTTAGTCCTATCAGCAATTTGACGTAACTTGGCTTGAGCAATTTTAATATTAGCATGTATATCAATAAGAAATTATGCCGTAGTTGGGCATTTCTCATTTGACCTTACTGTACTAGGAAAACTTGGATTCATTCCATAATTTATTTCAAAAGGAGACAAACCTGTCACCTTATGAGGTCTATTGTTATACGCAAATTCTAACAAAGAAAAATGCATATCGCAATCTGTTTGTTTATCAGATACATATGCTCTCAGCATGTCTTCTAGTATCTGATTGACTCTTTCTGTTTGACCATTTGTTTCTAGGTGATCACCAGTTGACATGTTTAAAGACACAATTAAACGACCAAAGACATGACGCCAAAAATGACCAGTAAAGATGACATCCCTATTAGACACAATGGACGTAGGTAGACCATGCAACCTAAACACATGATCAATAAACAAATCTACGACTTGTGGAGCTTCCACACTTTCGCGAGTGGCTATAAAATGAGCCATTTTACTGAATTGATCCACTATCACTAGGATAGTGCATTTTCGTCTTTGGGTTCTAGGTAAGCCGACAATGAAATCCATGGAAATACTGGAATTTGTAATGGCATTAGCACACTTGGTGGCTTCACCCTTTCTACTTTATTAACTTGACATTGAAAGCATTGTTGGACATATTGGCAAATATCCTTGGCCAACTTTGGCCACCAAAATGCCCTTCTAACAAGCTATATGGTCTTATCAATACCATGATGTCCTGCACAAGGCATGCCATGGTTATCAAACAAAACTTTCTTTCGTAGTTCCCATGCGCACTAGGAACACAGATCTTGCCTTTTCATTTAAGAAACCCATTCTCAATTGAAAGGTTCTTAAATGAGCTTGCCTTATCAAAAATAACAATAGGTAATGAACAGAAGTATCTGGTCCATCCCTAATCAAAGAGTCTCGTTCTATGGGCCTGATAAATTTTTTCCATATAAGAGTTCTCTAACTGTGCTTCCTTTATTTCTTGAAGCAATGTGCTTTCTAAAATTCTAAAGCTCATTTGATACATTATACGAGATAATGCATCAGCAACAACATTATCCTTACCCTTCTTGTATAGAATTTCCATATGAAATTCTTGCATCGTTTCAACCCATCGAGCTTGGCGCCCTCGAAGATCTGGTTGACTACAAAAATACTTAAGGGCATGGTGATCTGTATAAACTTTAAAATTTGCACCATATAGATAGTGCCGCCAAACTTTAAGGCAATGAACAATAGCATAAAGCTCTTGTTCATGAACTGGTCAATTCCGTTGACTTGGGGAAAGCTTCTCGCTATCAAAAGCTACAAGCCTGTCTTCTTGGCTAAGGACTGCACCTATCGCGATGCTAGTTGCATCTGTTTCTAAAACAAATGGTTTCTTAGGATCAACTATCTTGAGAACAGGGGCAGTAGAAACTGCTTGTTTCATAGCCTCAAAACTTTCTTGTTGCACTGATGTCCACACGTAGGACACCATAGCTTGCAACAAATCATCATAGGAGCAGCTATATACGAGTATGCATATATAAATCTCCTATAGAATCCTAACAATCCCAAAAAGGAGCGACGAGCTGTTTCATTTTGGGGTGTCGACTAGCTAAATATCACAACAACCTTCTTGGGGTCCATCTTGATCCCATCAGTAGATACAATATGACCTAAATACTCTATCTCTGCTAAACATAGAATCGTCTTGTCTGGGTTAGCATAGAGTTTTACTTTCTGCAAAGTTTCAAAGACTATCACCAAATGTGACTCATGTTCATGGATACTCTTATTATACACAAGCACATCGTCAATAAAATTTACAACAAACTTACCCATGTATGGTCTTAATAAAGCATTCATTAACATCATAAAAGTAGCAAGAGCATTTTTTAAAACAAAAGGCATAATCAAATACTCATATTGACAAAATCTTGTTCTAAAAGTAGTTTTAAAAATATATTCATCTCTTACTCTAATCTGGTGATAACCACTTTTTAAATCAATCCTACTAAAGATAGAAGCACCACCTAGAGCATCCAAGAGATCATCAATACGAGGCATAGGATATCTATGCTTTGACACTTATTTTATTTAAAGCCTTGTAGTCTACACACATTTGAAAAGAACCATCTTTCTTTTTTACAAGTAAAACAGGGGTTGCAAAGGGTGAAAAGCTAGGTCTAATCAATCCTTTCCTTAAGTACTCATCCACCACCTTATGGATTTCATTCTCCTCTTGTAGACTCATCCTGAACGGGGGTCTAGCAACAACTAGATTAACTCTTGGGACGAGCTCAATCCTATGCTCCACATTCTTACAAGGAGGTAAACCAAGAGGTAGTTCAGATTTAAATACATCAAAAAATTGGGCTCTTATTTTACTTGATAAGGCCGAAGGGATACTTGTGGAACTTCCACCTTTATCCGTGTCATCCTTTGACACACATTTAGAAATATTTAAAATATAATAAAAGTGAAGAGACTTACAGTCAATCTTAAGTGCCGTGGTCAACAAAAGAATATTCGCTTCTTGGAGATTTGGTTCTTTGCGAATCAACCATCGTCGCCCCTCGTGCTCAAATTGATAAATATGAGAAGAGAAGTCAATGATAGGTCTCTTCTTTACGTGCCACTGCTTGCTCAACACTAGGTCGAATCTTGTAAGCCATGTAATTTCAAAATCCAATCTGTCCTCATATGACTGGATTTGTACAGGGAGGTCAACAACTCGATCCCATGTCTCTGTACCCATCTCGTCAGCTAGCTCTACCGAATAACTATATTCTGAAGGAGTAGTCTTATTCAGCTTCTTGACGAGATTAGAGCTAATAACATTATGTGAAGAGCCCATATCAAATAAAATATGCACACGGTAGCTCTTCTGAGCTATGAAGAACCACACATCTAGAGCCCTTGTTTGCTCATCTTGAGGGACAAAATTGTTATAAAACAATGTCTTAAATGCAATCCAAGTAAACGGCTCTACACGATCCTACTCAATTTTCCGCCACCAACGATGAGCGGCATCCATGTGATTATATGTAGCTTGATGTATCTTTAAAGCATCCTCATGAATATGGCATAACTTAAAACATTGCTCCCATTTAGAGAGCCAATGTTCAAGTGAATTTGCAGTCCTTTGTGCCGCCGTG
Source organism: Lygodium microphyllum (assembly GCF_053477565.2). Classification (NCBI taxonomy): domain Eukaryota; kingdom Viridiplantae; phylum Streptophyta; class Polypodiopsida; order Schizaeales; family Lygodiaceae; genus Lygodium; species Lygodium microphyllum. The sequence continues at coordinate 18,885,395 of NC_141150.1, forward strand.
CCATTGAACTTAGGCGGCTTAAGGTCTTTACGCTGCCACTTAGCTTCTAGCAATGGAGGAACGACTATGGAGGACATGTACAACTTGCATGCAGGCATACATGCATCAAGTAAACTCTCATCTAAAGGTCTCTTGCCTTTATCCAAAGAATTTCGAGTTAAAATTTGTATTTGTTCAAGCAAAACTTGCATAGTGCCTTCCAAACTAGAAAGACGATTATGCACATCATTAGATGAAGAGGGCAACTTGTCATCATGCATAAGAGGTTCTTCCTCTACATCAATGTCATTCAAAGGCATATCTTCACTGCCTGACATGATTGATTAATTGATTTTTTTTTTTTTTGGATTGATAATTCAAACCAACAAAAGCAAGGCAAACATAAATACAATGTACTTTCAAAAAATTGTTATGTTTCCACACAAGTACTATCCACAAGAAGCATACATGTCAAAAGCAGGCCTCTTTGTACATTTCAAACAAAAGTGCAAAGCTGAATAAGTCACCAAATCCTCTTTGAAACCATGCATAAACATCCAAATGCACAAAATCCACACTCTCAAGCATACATAGATGCACTCAAAGTAGTGAATTTTAAGCCCCAAAAGGTAGAGATAGTGCATATCTGGCACCACGAAAGCAATTTGAAATGTTCTCGCTAGTCCTTGCCAATCAAAACTAGAGGTCAAATATGGTGAAATTTGATACTCATCGATGCAAGGAAACCACAGGAACTGACAGCACTTGAATCGGAATCCATTGGGGCCCAAAAAATCCCAAAATTTTCTCGCCTCAAGAGGTCACTTTGGCACAAAATTTCAGAAGTTCTCCCAAGCTCATTAGCAATGATAATACTTCAGAAGCTTGTCTTCAAATCATTCCCAAAGTTCGTGAAATCAGTTTTTGCAATTTGGATGTTGTACCAAGAAGTTATAGATCTTGGAAAATGTGCTCAAAAAGAGGAGAAAACACCCTCTTTTTTTTACAAGGGGATGGGGAGCTCACAAGCTTAGTAAAAAGGGGATTCTATCCCACATGTAGAGTGCCACAAGGAATTTACCAAGGATAAAAGGTGAAAGGGAGGTGGTCATTCTCTCAAGTAAAAGAGAGAGAGCTCTCTTGTGTGATGGAGTGTGCATTGGCCTTCATGGTGCTATTGGTTTGTTGTTGGCTCACGTGATTGGGTCATTGGGTTGTTGTTGGGCCTTGTGGTAGGTTCTGCCACCTATAGATGTACTTTTGAATTAATTTTTTAAAAATTAGATGGGTTATTGTGCCAAAGTGCTCGTGCAACGGCGGGGTTCCTTTTACAATTAACATCCAGTTCATTTTATTTACAATGTTATGATGTGCATTCTGTTAATTTGGTGTGTGCAACGGTCAGTTGATTTTTATTACAATGAAATGTGTGTTATGGTGCAACACGAGAGAGGAAAAAAGAGAAAAATCCTGGCAATGTGTGGGTCTCGTCTCTGCAAAGTCTGAGACGATGTTCTCGAAAAAGGAAAGGCGCAATCCACAAATATTCCACACAACAGACAAAAGGGCGACTAAACTAGTCGTCCTGTCGTACAGAAAAATGAAAAAACAACTAACACATTGACAAAACATGCAAACTTGCCAAACGTTTTAGATGTCAAATAAGTTGATTTTGTGAGGTGATGTGCCTTTCTTTTTCTTATTTACTAAAATTATAGTCACAACTCACCTTTATGTTGAAAGTATAGAAACCACATATGGCACAACCGTAAAGGCTATAGAAAGCACCAAAAGTATGGTTGTATGACAAGGGTACAACCATATATGTACATTATGTATGTCCTATGTAGCACCATTGTTCATGAAAACATTTTTTATAGTAAATATAAAAACCTTTAACTCAAAATTTTGATGAGATTTTTGAATAAAATAAAATCGATGTTATTCTTATGATTGAAATTTTTACTAAGTCCATTGTTCTAATCCTTTTCTTTAAATTTTAAAGGTGTTTTTGAAATTATTGCAGGGTTGCACAAGAAAACTGGCAAAGAATGATGAGAAATTCCCCCTAAAAGAGGGGAAATCTGATGTTGTTGCTGCAAGCAGGAATGCAACAATTCATCGCCTTGCAACATGCCCATCATGGTTGGATGGTCATCAGTGGCATCACCAATGCTTCCAAGATGAGGGAAAGTTTGTAAACGGTTGCAACTGCAACCTCTTTGTTGTCATGAGCAAGACAACATCGAACAAGGGAAAAACATAGGTAGAGGAGGTTACAAACTTGGTGTGTGACTCTCTTCTCTCGTGGAAAGAATGGTGTGTGGGAGTGAGGTGGAGTGCCACCTGCGAAAAGTGGATTACTTGGCACCAAACCGACCGTTTGGGGCAGTTTTGGCGCCAATGGTACTATTACCACTTATGGATGCACACGTGGAGGCTTCAAGACTCTCCTCCACCACGTTCTCGGCAGATAAGACCTCCACCCCCGGGGATAGTCAGCATGCCGCAATAGGTGCTCATGCCAATAGTCTAGTCATCTCGCAAGGGCTACCTCCTCACCCCCCTCAAATGAGGGCTGTAACAAACCATGTCGGGATATCTCCTCTCCATCATGGAGCTAACATCCCCCCCCCCCCCCCTGATCCTAAAGCAGCTCTGTCCCCCACCCCACTTCTTTTCGGCACATTTACGGGGTTCTCTTCGTCCAAAAAGGACAGGACAATGGCATCCCACTCCCCGTCTACTGATCACCAAGGAAGATCCCCTATCAAGGATCCTGGATCTGGAGGAACCATGGCGGAGGTATATAGTAGCACATACAGTTAGAGACCCCACCCCTCTTTGTTGCAACATCAGTCATCCCAACATGTTGAGAAAGGTAAAAGCTTCACACCCATACCCCCGGCCCCAGTCGTCCCCACTCAGGCAAGAAGCCCTTAAAGGCCTCACCAAGTACCAGCAAGGAGTGCTCAGGAAAGGCATTATGGGAAGCCGTGGCATGCAGACTTCAAGGAGATCTGGACCTTCTGCCCTTGTGCTGGATGCCGACTTCCCCCCCCCCCCCCCCACTCGACCCCCAACCGATTCCAACGAAGAAGCGGACCAAGAAGGTACGTTCTTGGTACAAATCCCAAATGAGGGTGTCTTTCATTGGATAAAAGAGTATCAAGCTAGAGCACTGTATGGTCTTTGTCACGGGCCGCATCCGCCAACAGAAGTCCTTAGAGCTTGGATGAGAGATCATTGGCAACTCCTCGATATCAAGGTACTGTATGCTAGGTATCTTCCCAACAACTACAGCCTATTCACCGTCTAGGCCATGTCCTTTGGACAATGGATGCTCAAAAGCTCCCCCGTTAACCCTGTTTAGGTGGGATGAATCCTTTGACCCTCTCGGTGTCCCAAGCTGAGCAAAGTACCTATATGGGTCGAGTTCTCCAACCTCCTTGACCATTATTACCCCTTCCTTCACTCCATAGCTGCCCCCATAAGCAAAATCCTAGGGCAACGCCCTTGCTCGAACATAAACCCGAGATGGCACCCCCACATGCGAGTCAAGGTAGACCTGAGCAAAAAATTGTGCAACTTCATCCCAATCAAGAATGACAGAGGAGATAATCTAAGAAAGCAAGAAATTGTTTACAAGAACCTCCCCAATTCTTGTTTCAAATGTCACAAACAAGGTCATTTCATCAAGGATTGCCTCGAACGGGCTAAAGAAGATGACAATATAACTCGAAATCAGGGGCTAATGAAGTACCAGAAGTTGGTGGTAATAAGGAAAAATTCGATAGCTTCCAATTGTTTTAGAACAAGATATCAAAACGCTCCAAACCAAAGGGTAAGGGCAAACATGCCTCCGTTTTAGCCTCTAGTAATAGATACTCTCCATTGCTTATGAGTCTGGAGGACTCTGAAACACAATTCATGACTAAAGGCAAAGCACACCCACTTATGTCAAATTTAGATGAATCAGGTAATGAGGATTTTATTGATGGTTGTCAATTTTTCAACAAAACGACAAGCTCTGTGGATGGTTTAGAAAAGGACTCGAAAATTAAGCCCTCTCCACAGGGTGAGACCATGCAGGAAGGGGAGGACCTAGAAGAGGAAGAGGAAGAGAGTCTCCCCTCCTCCAACCATAATGTGGGACATCATGAGCTCACTCCCCCTAATAAATTAAGGATAGAAGATCACAAAGAAGACTATAATGGGAAAATTGGCCCCACTTCAATGGAGATGAACATCAATAGCAACAAATGGCAACATTCTAAGGTAGGTACCAGGTCGGGTAGCCCTGTGAACACCCTGAGGAAAGACCAAGGTAAGAAACCAAATAAATTAGGTAAAAACTGAATAACTTAAAGATTATCTCGTATAATTGCAAAGGACTCTTGTAAAAGTCCAAAGATTTAGTAATTCGCAATTGGCTATTTCAGAATGCCATTAACCCCAACATCATTTGCCTCCAAGAAGTGAAAACAGCTAGTAAGCGTTTGGAGAACAACCTCCACTCCATTAATAAAGAATATACATGGTACTCCAAACTGCAACCTTACATCAAAGAAGTTCTCATGGATTCGGGCAGCTGTTGGGTCAGTGTTAGGATCAAGGACAGTGAGGAGTTTGCAGTAATCGGAGTATATGCTTGGGGAGGGAATAAAGATAAACCTTACATCAAAGAAGTTCTCATGGATCCGAGAAGCTTTTGGGTCAGTGTTAAGATCAAGGACAGTGAGGAGTTTGTAGTAATCGCAGTATATGCTTGGGGAGCGAATAAAGATAAACCTAGAATATGGGACTCGATTAAATTTTTGGACTGCTCGACAATCCTTGCAAGGGATTTCAATTTTGTAGAAAAACTAGACGATCGATTTGAAGCTAAGGGAAACATTATCTTAGGTAAGGAGAGAGACTCTTGGCTCAATCTCAAAGGGTTCTAGAGTCTAATCGAGCCTAACCCGGAGGCTAACTTCACATGGTCAAATAATCAACGTGGGAGCCTCCTAAGGAAAGCCAGACTTGATAGATTCTATGTCACGTTAGGAATGCTCTCCACCTTTGTTGATGCCAAGACCAAGAACTGGCACAACATTACCCTCTCTGACTATAAACTAGCCCAACTCACCCTATCCACAGTCGGTCACATTGTTAGAGTGGGGTGTTTTCACACAAATCAATCCCTGTTCAAGCTAGACTTCGTCCAGAAAACCTTGGAGGACATATGGAGGTGGAACTTCACACTCCCACTTACCTCGACTACAGCCTGGGAATCAACAGTAAAGGACACCTAGAGATTCCTAAGAGAGGCCAAACTTCAAGTTACTAAACAACGAAGGGACAAAAGAAACCTGATCTACCAAGAGGTTATCTTGCTAGAAAAAGCACCGGAAGACGGACAAATTGAAGCACAAGATAAACTGTTGGAAACTAAAAGCTGGCTTCGTCATGAAGAACTAGCTGAAGCCAAATCCCTTCAGGTGTACTTTCGTGGATGGTGGGTGGGAAAAATTGATCGTCCCACAAAAGAACAATTTAAGTCACTCAAGCTTAAGAAGAAGAGGGACAAAGTCCCACTCCTCATAAAAAACGACGGATCTCACTTGCAAGAGGAATGCCTTTGATTACTTCTCAAAGATCTTCAGTCAACCCTCACAGTCACACCCGGTCAAGACTGATGCGAGGGCAGAAATAGTTAGATGTCGTCAAACAATAGTCCTAGAATCCACATCAAAGCTATTGGAAGAATACTTAAAAGGAAATAGAATTAAGCGACACCATAGACTCTCTCAAAAGGAAAATCTCTAGGCCTTGATGGCCTCCCCAATGAATTCTTTCAAGATTTCAAGTGATTCCTCCTCGCCCCTCTTACTAGGGTTTGGAAGGAGACTGTAACTAAAGGGACTCTTCCTTTGTGCATCAATGAAGGGGTAGTCATGCTGATTCATAAGGACTCCAAGGAAGAACTAGCTAATTGGAGACCAATCACATGTTTGTCAACAGCCTATAAAATTTTTGCCAAAACTCTTGCTAGAAGGCTAAATGCCCATCTAGATAAATGGATCAGACGCGAACAAAAAGGCTTCATCAAAGGTAGGTGCATTTTAGACACAATTATAGGACTGTGGGAGGGGCTGGAGCATGCCCAGAGAACCAATCAAGACATCGTCTTCCTTAAGATCGATTTCGACAAAGCATATGATAGAATAGAGTGGAACTTCATCCTACAATCCCTCCACGATATGGGTATTGGGCGTAGATTCATCTGAGATGTTAGTGTGATGTTTGACAACGCTATAGCTAGAATATCCATCAATGGAGAGCTTACCAAACTTTACATCCTAAGAAGATCGATTTGGCAAGGATGTCCCTTTGCACCTCTACTGTTTGCCATAGCTACAGATGCATTAGGATGGCTATTAGAAGACCAACTCATCCAGGGCAATATCCAGGGTATCCAACTTCCAAACTCAGTTAGACATATGCTACTTAACCTGTTTGCAGATGACGCAAACGCCATCGTCAAGAATGATGATCTCACTTAAAACCTTCTAGATGTGTCTCCACAAATTTTGTCTGGCTTCAAGATCTAAAATAAATCACACTAAGACATGCATTCAGTCCATGCTCGTTCCCCTCGCCCCAATGGCTATTGGACGAAGGATGCCAAGTCATTCCAGAAGGGAAAATTTTCAGACTTCTAGGTATTCCAATGGGATTTGGGGTCACATTAAAACAAAGATGGCAGTGGGTAATGGACAAGCTAAGTGTTAAGTTAGACCGTTGGAAGGGCTTCCATAATTGGATGGTCGCGAGGAAGCTTGTCCTACATCACTTTGTATACTCAACCTGTATCTACTTCCTTGCTTGTTGGAAACCTAGTAATACATGCCTTAACAGTTAGATGCCTTGTGTAGGAACTTTCTAGGTTGGGGTGGGGGGGGGGGGGGGGGGGGGGGGGAACTTTCATGGATATAAAAGACCTAAAGTAGCTTGGAATACTTGCACACTGGAAAAAAAAGGGATGGTTTAGGGCTCCCAGATTTAAAACTCCTAGCATCTAAACTTGCTGCAAAATGAATCATTAGAAGCCAGTTTCTACCGAAGGATGACTGGGCCATACTCTTGAATCATAATTTCCAAAAGATAATAGTCTATGAGAGGACTACCTTCCAAAATCTACCGGTCATCAACATGCTCTTCAGTCAAGCATGTTTCCAAATCAAAAAACCTTCGAAACTTCTTAGGAACATGTGGGAGATCTGGCTACAATATAAGATAGAGTACCCAATTGAAATTAAAAGACAAAAAATTCAAGCATGGGCACTAAATGACTCAGCCTGGTTCAGCCTTACTGTACCCCCAATCAAGGAAGATTTAGCCAAAACAATAGGTAACCTCCAAAAGAAAGGCATCCACACGTGGAAGAACCTATGGGATATCACACAAAAGACTTGGAAAACACCAACAATCCTCAAAACAGAGTTCAGACTCAACAAACAAGATCTCGATACAATCAAGGATAGAATTAATGTCTGGGATGCTTCTAATTCTTGTTGGATGCTCAATAAACTGCAAGTTAAAGTAGAGGACATCCACATGAAAGGAAGATCTCGACTTCTCTCCCTCTCACCCCTCCGATAGATGGACACAAGACTAGTGGGTAAGCTCAATAAACGGTGGAACATGCAGTTGTCAAAAGTTCAATGGTACTACCGGTTCGAACAAGCATGGTCGGTCTCCCTCCCCCCTAAGCAATCAATTCTGTTATGGACTATCCTTCATCATGCTATGAGGACTAATGAGAAGGCAGCCCTTATTGGCAAGGGGAATGGACTATGCCCCAGGTGTGGTCACCGGTCAAAGTCCATTCCCCACCTATTTATCTTCTGTCCAGCTAATCAAGAGTGCCTACAAGAACTACATAGAATCATCTTTTCCCTTCACCCTTCCTCTCTCTCGTGGAAAGAGATACTCCTAGGGGAGGCTAACCACCTCCCCCCATTATTTGGACGATGATAAGAGGAGCATATTTATGGGCCATATGGACCTCCAAGAACGACTTTGTTTTTAAAAGAAAGAGTACTAAACCTAAATTTACTTTTATCTTCCTTGTTTTGTGGCAAGTGTCTGACATGAAGACGACAATCTACAAAGAAGAAGCTAAGAAGTTGTTGTAGAGAGACAACACTCCAATGGGGAAGAAGGATAGGAAAATCACAATGCTTGCCTACAAGAACTACATAGAATCATCTTTCCCCTTCACCCTTCCTCTCTCTCGTGGAAAGAGATACTACTAGGGGAGGCTAACCACCTCCCCCCAGGTATTTGGACGATGATAAGAGGAGCATATTTATGGGCCATATGGACCTCCAAGAATGACTTTGTTTTTAAAAGAAAGCGTACTAAACCTAAATTTACTTTTATCTTCCTTGTTTTGTGGCAGGTGTCTTGACATGAAGACGACAATCTACAAAGAAGCTAAGAAGATGCTGTAGAGAGACAACACTCCAATGGGGAAGAAAGATAGGAAAATCACAATGCTTGCTAAAGAAAGGGAAGCTGCTCATGTACTCCTTTCCTGAAAGGAAGCCATCATGGAGGCCCGTCCATCTATGGCCCGGGGAACTTAGCGTGCATCGGCCCACAACAGTCATGCTCTCTCTTTTGCCTCCTTGCCACCTGCCCGTGTCCTAGTGTCAATCAGTCCACCTTATGTGTCATCCAGAGACCACAACCCCTCCCCTTGTAAGTTATATTTTGATGAGGAGAAGCTACCTCACATCCTCAGACTCTTAAACTCAGTCACACTCATGGTCACCTCTCCGCTCAGATCAAAGTGGCTCTACTCTTCAGCCAACCTTGGCTGAACCTCTCCTTGTATATTACCCTCTTATCTTAATCCAACTTAATGTTTTCTCCCAAAAGAATTTTAAAAAAAAGACAGCACCGACCATTATGGCAGCAGTGAAGCACGATTAGGTGTGAGGCTTTCTGTAGCGAGAAAACTCAAGTCTCGACTGTCATGCTCCCATGGATATAGCTATTACCAAAACACAGCATGGAAACAACAGAGCAAGCACAAGAACTATCGACACTCTCCCCATGTGGGAAAAGGGGTTATTTTCCCTTGCTGTTCCCTGTTCGCAGAAGCTCATAACGCTGTTGTATTTCACAACGCGATGATTATAGTGAGAAATTGTGTGGAGCTTCTTGTGAAAGCAAGCATGAACAAGAAAAAGAGAGAACACAAGAGAATGGCAACATGCTAAAGGCTGTGAACCCCTAGTGCTAGAAATTACCAAATGTAGTGCAGTATATACAGCTGAGATGCCTATGAATAGGCAATATCATGAATGCTAGCCATCTATGAATTAAGGACCCAAATGTGGTCCTGCCCTAAGCTAGCCTGGCCCGACTGGGACATGCCATGTGGCAAATTAGGCGCCTCTACATAATAAGAACACACATACAAAAAGGGTGCCCATATATGGAGCTGGCACTAATTCTCAGCAAAATCAACATCCTGTTTGTAGTTCACAACTAGAGAAACTTTCCAAATCACATTCTCATCTCTTCCCCTTCAATAAGAAAAAGGAAATTTCTTGGAAGAGACTCTGTGAGAGTAGAATCAATTGTTATCAATGTTATCTTATAATCTCACAACTTTCTTTTTCTTCTTGGAGAAGAAAAAATCTTGGGGCTCATTTTTTGTTAGCTTCTACCTTTTTTTAAACTTTCATTTTTGATGACACTACTAGAGTTTCTGTCAGCCTCCATGTTAGTTCAATCATGATGGCACTATCATGTGGTTAGGTATGACTTTGCATTTCAAAAATGCAACATATCCTTCAAATGTTTTCAATGTTTACCACTCGATTTCCCCAATTTAAGGATTGGCTTTTGAATCATAGGGACCCGCAACTGAAAGCTCAGATGTGCAATCCAACATTCTTCCTGGACATTTTGGCTATCCTATCCTAGAAGCTAGGCAAAGACATTCACCGAATGAGAGAATGCTTGTACTGAATGAATCTGAGCAGCAATAATTACTTCATGTCTCCAAGCAATTTATCAAGAGGAGGATGTTTAGCTTCTACTGGCTAGTATACTACAGTATCAAAGAAGCCAACCCAGCCAATTCTGCCTCTCATTTGAGGGATATGCCTTCGCTAGTCCTTGGTGACATCAAAGGGTATGTTGTCGCTGAATCCAACGTTTGGAAGTCACCTTTCCTGGCCATGCTACTGTTAACCATCGAAAAGCCACACTTCAATTCAAAATATTATTGGAGCAATTGTCCTTAAGACATTGAGACTAGCAGGTGAAATCTTTGGCCTTCTTATGACTTGTAACTCTAGTGGATTGTAGAAGTGATTGCATACTGATATCACTTCCATATGTTTGTGTTCTTCATGTGTTCCTCTTCTTTGTAGTTGCATGGCTATAATAAGTTTTGATTCAAATGTAATTGTGCATGGGGATTTGGGAAGATCAAAATATAGTTTAGACCACTAAAGGTCATAGCGCTTGCAATTTGATACATTCACATATTGCATCCCCAACACTTGAAGAATGTCTTGGACGTTGAATATCAACAATGTCATAACCACCAAACCTTTGCAAATTGTGCAGACAGCAGCATTGAAGTAACGTTGTTTGCTTACATGATGTTAAGAACACTCATTCTAGACCATATCCAAGGAAATATTTCAAGTTGAAGAATCTGTAACTGGGAAATTTACCAACTCTAAAGCCATGTTTGCAGCTCTCACTCCTACTTTCACCCCCAAACTAAAGTACATCCCTTTTGTAGAACAAGATGCAGATGGTTAATGATCCATGTCGCCAGCAATCACCAGGTCATTCACAAGCTTGATGCTCTAATCAACTCAAACTTGGCATCGGTCGTGAATAGGGGTGTGCCCAATATCTGCATCAGTTTGATAAGTTTAAACACAAGATGCTTATAAACACATTGCTGGCTCCAGCATGAGCATGTTTCTAAAAATATGGAGCAAAGCTTACTACATTCAGTCTAAACTGGTCAAATAATTCAACAATTGAACAGACATCAGCACTAAAAAACCTCTCCTGATAGACAACCACAATGCTCTATTCAAAGGCCTTGTCAATATTCCTGTTCTGAGAACTAGGATGCTCATTGCTAAGCTCCAGATATAAGATCCTCACTTTGTTTTCCATGACAAGTCTCTGCAGAGGTGGAGAGACCAAATGGGTTTGTAAAGTTGTAGGTTTTCCATAACCATCAATGGGCACATCAGATGATGGGGAATAATACGGCACTCTCCTCCATAGCGCTATCCCTGCTTTTGGCATGCCCAGTATCCCACAGACGTTAGCAAGCAGGACCACTTGTAAAACAAGTGTGTTGCGAGGCCAACCAACCTTGCGGATGACTGCAATGTCACAAATGACCCCATTACAGCACTGGGCAGGTATGCATTGACTTCCTCAATAATAAACTGAGCAATTGATGCCTTTTGTGCATGCACTGTCTACATAAAATGTCCTGGCACTGCCACTTAACTGACCTCAACCTGAAGTAGGAAGCAAGCTTGAGTCCACTTAGTTGTTACTTGTATCTACTGTCTGTATTCAGTCTCCAGTGTAGCAGTCCGTGCATGCTGAAGCTGGAAAATATCAGGCTTTGTTTCCTCGAAGCAAGGGTTTTCAGGTGTATCATGCATGTAATAGCACTTTGCTCCATTACGGCAGCCTCGTGCTGTATTGAAATACAGGCATGGCTTTCTAATCTTTGGGCCAGCACCTGGCATGTTCCTAAAGGGTTGAGCAGATGCAGACAAGCTACTCTGAGTACTGGTTGTCCACAGCTGTCCTCTTGATCCAAAACTGGATGATCTATACCATTCTGCCTCATCCAAGCACATCGATGCATGTTGTCTTGCTTGCACTTCATGTATGCCCCCCATGAAAGGATGCTGTGGATGGGGTTCTTTAACAGCGTCGCGACGGACAGGGTAACATCTCCCTTGAATATAAATTGCTTTAGTTTGTCCTGGCAATCCTGTCATTCCACTTAATTGGTCAAAGGGTCCCGAGGTCATGGGATTCCTTCCTTGTGGAAGAGCTCTAGCAGGGTCCCAAGCTTGTGCTACAACCTGTCCATGTGAAGGTGGTACAGCCTGCCCTTCTGAAGGCAAGGGCAGTCTCACCCTTTCAGGGAAAACATGGGGACTTGAAGAAGTGCTGGAACCTGTATAAGACTGCATCAAAGATGGTTCGCAAGATCTACCATAAGCTACATCATTGCGTGAGAGATCAAAAGAATGGTTCTTCGAACTCGGATAGAAAGTTGCCAAAGTTTCAAGTAATCTGGGATTTCTCAGAATCTCCATGAGAAAGTCAGGTTCTATGAACTTCCCAGTTTCTTTGGCTTTTACAACTGCGTATGCTGCAGCTGCTGCTGCAGCAACATCTAGATCTGCATTTTTGAAAAATGCAGTAGTTCTTTCTATGTTGGGTTCGCCTGTGGCGGATATTGATTTTTTTCCAGTCTCAGCCTGATGGTTCTTTGATATCTGGTTGACACACTCTTCTGAAAATCCAGGAGCTCCTGCAAAATAGCCCAGTGTTGAAATGCTGAATTTAAAAGTTAATCGGCTGAATTCAGCTAAAGGAGGAGGACTGGAAAATGAAGCATAACTCAAGAAAAAGCAAGCAACATGGCATAGGTAGTCCAGCATTTGTGAGTACACGTTCACATATTAAATATGGATGAATAAAAAGGTATGGTGTTATCTATGGGGTGTTAACAAACCTCTCTCAAAATACTTCAAAATGCATTGTTTTATCCCAAAAAAAGAACTCAGATGGTTACTACATCAACATCTTTACAATGAGGACATGACGGACATGTTACACACTTATGAGTCAAAGGGATTGGACTTGACCTTCATCATCCTCATCTCCTTCATCCTCATCTTCTAATGGTATTAAAGGTGTCTGAGGAAGTTCAGAACCGTCAGATCCTGCCTGAACTTCTTGTGGCTCTGCAGGACTGTAAAACCACAAAAAACTGCAATTCTTGTTGATCTACTCAAAAGCATTCTAAGTGATATTCAAAATCACAACCTTGATTCATAACAGACCTTGGTGGGATTGCGGAAGAACGAGGATAAACAGCTTCTAGCACCCTGACTTCTCGTTGCTGTTGTAGACTCACTTCAGAGCTTAAATCTCCCACAGCAACCAACGATGAGGGGTCACCTGAAAACTGTATAAAACTCACCTCATCAGTAAATTAGTGAAGCTGTTGATATGAGCAAAAACTGCAGTGAATTTTACAATCTGTATGGGAAGTCAGGCTTTTTATGTTCATTTGTAATGTCCATCATTGTACAAGAATGACACCAGTCGAGCATACAAGGAAATGGAAGAATGGTGACTAACTGTTGAACCCTCCCCCTGACATTGTATGGATACCTCTACCTCTTACACAGTCCACTTGCTCCCTTTCCTGCCCCCCACCTGACAGCCCTCCCAAAAGAAAAGCCTGGTCCCTGCACCACAGGCCCATGATGCCTGCTGTTTTGAACAGCAGTGTGTGGCCTATCTTTGCCACCTCCACTCTCTCCACCTCCACCTCCATTGCCCCTCCTCCTCAGCTCTTCTGCCCATCCAAGTCCCTTCTCCTCTCATCTCCCACTCACCACCACCTGGGCATCCCCCCCACCCTTCCTTTCACTGCCTTTCATGATTCCTCCTCTTTCCCCCTTATCCCCACTTTTAATTGTAGTGTCTTCCTTCCTGTCCTCTTTTCGACCACCTCTCCTTCACTGCTCCCTCAGACCCTCCCTTCTCAGCGGTCTGCTCCAAGCACTCAATACATAATTTCTTTCGTTCAAGTCACACCTCACACACACACAATGGAAACAACTGGTCCACTGCCCCCAAGTCTTCTACCTTGGGCATTGCTCTCTTAGAGCTAGTTTCATGGCTCAATGTAACACCTCATGCATGCCCAATGGAAATCAATGGTCTGATGCCTATGCCACCACTGTTGCTCTCAACTCTTCTACTGTATATATTGTTCTGTTAGACGAACAGCTTCGGTTAGTACAAGAAACAAAGTATTGTGAGAGTACTTAGTATAAGATCATGAATCACTCTCTCTTTTGCGCTAAGCTTCAAGATTGGCTGCAGTCCACACTCCTCATTGGCACCTCACACATTGCAAAGACTACAAGAGGATCTTTATGTTCGGCTCACTGTGATCGAGGTTTGCAAGGAGCTGATTGGCAACTCCATGATGGCACTAGGCAATAGAGTAGTTTATATTGTTCCTTCACACGACAGCTTCAATGTGATTGAGTTCCATTTGCACCATCACGTACCCTGCTACTGGTTACCCTCCTCTTCCTAGGTTTGGATTGGAATACTACTCTCACCATCCTTTGTTAATGTTGTGATTGGGCAAGTGCCCCAAAAGTTTAGGCAGCTACTCTAAAGCTCAAGATGAACTACGAGTAGTGTGCACCCTTTAGCACATCCTATCTTGGAATAGCTAGGTATTAAAGATTTGGTCACCTCCAAGATGGGCACAGGAACGTATAGGGAAGGTTAGGGAAGATTATGCAGTTGTACCATGATCAGAAGCAGGTCAGGCAGTAGTTATAGCAGTCGCCAGCAGATTGCGCATGTTTCCAAGCAGGACGGACATGTTGGACTGGGCAAACAGTTTGAGCCACATGGCAGGTAGTTTTCCACTGCATTTTTATTATTGTTTTATTAGTTGTTTTGCTGTCAGTCAATTCAGCAGCAGTCGGTCAGTTCTTTTATTAGCCAACCTAATCAGGTTTTTTGCTTTTCTTGCTGCCTATTTTTGCGCATGACCCTGCCTCCATGATGAATATCATGTCCTGCATCCTGGTCTCATACAGAAGGTGACGGCCCTGGCTGACTGTCTACCAACAGAAAGCTCCCCATGAGATATATCCAAGGCTGGGTGCTATACGGCGAAGGATGCGGCATGCTCCTCTCCACACGAGCTGCGCCTCCTCACATGACCAAAGGCAGTGCTTTGGGGTTTCCAAAGGCTGCTATGTGCAGCGCTTACAACCTCCCTCCTTCTGCATCTTGGCAAGCCAACTTTCCACTGCCAAGCCTCCATGTGCCACCAGCCATAAGAAATACGATACCCTCCTTGGCCTCCAGCTATCCCATAGGCGGTGCCAGAAAGTCTATTGGAATGGCTCCATGATACTATGCTCCGCCCAGTGCCTGCTACGTGACGGTGCCCAATCCATGTCCTCCTACATCAGTACGTGTCTGCCAATCCTAGCAATGTACTCCAAGAACCTTGGTGGCTTCTTAGCGACTGCAATGGCCGGCCATAGCCACTCTCCTGGATCCCACTCCAGCTCATCAAGTGGTCTACCCTCCCAAATCCAAAGGCACCACTCCCTGACCTCCTTCCAGAAAACATAGGGGTCCACTTGCCATGTCTTCCCCTGAAGGCCCACCACCCGAATCCTCCTCCACGAAAGGGCAACTATCCCCTCATCTTGCTGCCCTCTATTAAGGGCCAAACGCCCCCCCCTCTTGAACGATGAAGAAAGTCCTCTGCGAGGTGCCGCCCACTCTACCTGCCACCTGTAGGGGGTTTCCTACTGGTGAGAACCTGGCGGCCCATATCTCCCTGGGCTCTATCGGCACTCATATCGGGGGAACAAGCCACTCCTAAGGTATTGCTGCATCTATCTCCCTTCGCCTCAACTCCACTCCTCTCTGGCAGCCTGATACTCGTTGCACCACCTCCTCGTCCGCCATCCTGTACACCTCCCGCCATGTCCTGATGGTACGAGCCGGGCCGGTCTCCCAACCAACCCACTCACCAATCTGTGCCCCTTCCCAATCTTTGACCTGGGGGTTCCAGATCACCGACTGATGGTCTATCTCCTCCTGGCAGCCTGGGGGGCTCTGGATTAGGGCCTTACGGAGGCCCTACCACACGCGGAGTAAGCTACATAGGAAAGGTGATCTAGGGGGGGTGATCTTGGCTGATGTGAAGATCTATCTCAGGGATGGCCTCCACTCACCGCCAAGCCTCGATCTACAATCCTGAAGACCCTTCTGCAACAGGACCTTCCAAGTCTGCCCTCCCGGTGTGAGGCCGCGGACAACTAGCTTGCCCAAGAGGGCCATACTCTGAAACTTTGGGTCTATGATCTCGAGCCCTCCTGCTAACCGATGCCATATGATGGTCGCCCACACCACCTTGGCCCGGGAATCCCTTGATCCGTCAGACGCGGACCAAAGGAAGTTCCGCACTAGGCGGCGAAGCTGCACTACACAAGACGAGGAGAAGCACCAACACAAGGCGATGTACCAGGCCGTCGCTAGAAGGACCTGGTTAACCACCAGGGCTCGGCCAGCTAGTGAGAGGCGAGTCATGCTCCAGTAGGTCAGCTTCCTCCGAATAGAATCGAGGGCTGGAAGAAAACTGCTGGGCGCGAGTGATGTCGAGTCCCACCTGGAATCCTAGGTACCGAACGGTCTGCCCTCTGCTCACCCATCTAAATCCAAGGTGGAAACCCCATCCTTTGCTAGAGTCCAGGTCTGTGAGAAAATCAACCGACTTTCACCAGTTGATTTTCGCTCCCGCTACTGAACAGAACACCTCAAGAGCTAGCCTCACTCTCTCCAACATCAAATCATCATCCTCTATGTAGAATGTTGTACCGTATGCATACTCTGAGTCTAGCAACTCAGTCTCCTCTCTCACTAGAAGTCAGAGGCCGTGTGATCCGCTCACACGGGACCTGAGGAAGTGAGACATCGCCTCTGCAAAGAGTAGGAACAGGTACGGGGCCAGGGGACAGCCCTGCCGGAACGATCTCTCTAGCCGAAACTCGTCCCCGCGCCTACCACCTATGAGAACCCTGCTGGTGGTCGATCTATAAAGTGCGGAGACCCCGTGAATCCAAGCCTAGGGGAAACCCAACCTCGCCATGGTGCCCTCTAGGAAATCCCAATCCACCCTGTTATAAGCTTTCTCGAAATCCAAGAGAAGTACGGCTAGTCTCTACCCACTGTGCTGAGCCCACTCTATCGCCTCAAAGAAGGTAAATACATTGTCCAAGATACTCCTATCCTGGACAAAGTCTGTCTATGTGTCATGGATGATGTCTGGTAGCATGGGGCGTAGTCGCCTACCAATCATCTTTGTCAATGCCTTATAGGCCACTAACAATAAGGTGATCGATCTCCACTAGGACAGCTCCAATCAATCTCCCCCTTTGGGAAGACGACTGATAAGGCCTGCCGAAACGCTCCTTAGCATCTGTCTTGAAGTGAAAATCTCCTGGAAGGCCATCAATAGGGGGTCCTTCACCACTTCCCAGTAGGTAGTAAAGAAGGCCCTAGAGAGGCCATCCTCTCCTAGGCATTTTTTCACATCCTGTGAATGGAAAGCCTCCTCTAGTTCCTTCTCTATGAAGGGGGCTAGGAGGGAGCGTCCCATCTCCTTTGTGACGAGGAACGGGATGTGATCCCAGTCTTGTTGCCTACATTGCTGTCCTCTTGCTGAGGCTGTCTCCTGCTAGAAAAGGCAACCGTAGTAGTCAGTGGCAATCTCCATCACCTCGTCTGGGCTAGAACGAGTCCTCCCATACTAATCTCGAAGGCTGCGTATCTGCTCTCCTAAGGTGCGAGGTTGGTGCACCTGGAAAAACTCCCTGCACATCGTATCCCCCTTTTGCGCCCAGAAAGCTACTGAGGTGCGGAAAGAGAACTCTGAGCGCTTGTCCTCTAGGCCCGCAATGGCTACTCGTGCTTGCACCTCCTATGTGTGGAGGGTGGGATCCCCTGGTGCCTCCTATAGTAATCTCTGTGTGGCTGCAAGGTCCCACCGGAGTGCTCTCTCCTTCCAACTCTGCTGCCTGGCTTGTATGGCTGCCTCTTGGCAGATTCTACTCAATTCAACTAGAACCTCTACAACCTCCTCTGCAATCCGGTCCCTCTTGCCCCCTAGTCCAAAGCTGCTCTATCTATCTCGTCGCCTTCTCCCTCCTATAGATCGAGTCAGGGATCCGACAGGATAGTGGGTCTAGGGCAGACGCTGGGGGATCTAGTGTCAAGAGAACCGGGCAATGATCGGACAATGTGGTGCTTGCCAACTGCACAATCTGGCCTCCACGAGAGCCTCCCCACTCTCCCACATAAAACCTGCCCAACCGCTCCAGCAAGACTCCACCTAGCCGCTTGTATCCCCAAGAGAAGTCCAGCGACCTCTCCCTCCTATGGAAGGTAGGGTCTCTCAAGGCATCGCGTGCACCTACTGCTAGTAGAAATACCTCCCATGCCTGTTCTCCTCCCCAACCATGCCCTGGTAGTTTCTGCCTCTGCCCTGTTGGTCCTCCAACACCTCCAGGTTGTTGAAGTCTCCTCCAACAATCCAGGAGTCCACCTCTGGGAGTCCATCCGCGATCTCCACCCAGAACCTGTTGCGTGTCCTAACCTCCGTAGGGCATAGACATTGAGGACTCCCAGGCACGAGTCCCCAATGTCCAGTCTGATCCATAGAACCCTCCCTACCACTATCGTCCCGTGGTCTCGTACACAGGCAGTGAGACTCGGGCCGATAGAGGTGCATACGCCTCCACTCCTGCCGTAGGCACCTATGGCGTGCTCCCAATAAGTGAGAGAGCTGCCCGAGAATACCTTTCCTGCCTGCTAGGCCTGGGTGGGCGTGAGCTTGTGCTCCTATAGAAGTAGGATGTCGATCCATCCGGCAAGGGCAGACTGCAGCTCCTGCCGAACAATCAACTTTCTAGAACCACGTGTCCTACTGTAGTGGAGACGGTTCACATTCCATGATGCAAGGTGTAAGCTCATGGGAAAACCTGTGACTGACCGAATAGGCATCTATTCTATGTGGAAGCTGCTGATGAGAAGGAGAAACTATGAGGCATGCAAGTGCGCTTTGCTGCAGGTCTGGATGGTGAACTTTAATCCCCCATGGTGCCGGACCATAGGGGTGATAGATGCTCCAGGTGGTACTATCAACGCATCTATCAACCATGCTGAGAGTCGTGACTCTTTACACTAGTACAAACGAGCTACCTATGCCAGGGGCCACTCGATCACATCCTGCGGAGCTCTCCACTGTGAAGGGGCTCGAAAGATGATGCTCAAGTGCCAAAACCTCAGCACCAGCCCACCAGTTAATGTCCATCACGCAACCAGGCCACTATTGCGCGAACAGTGCTAGTCCATCTCCCATCCACTGGGAGATGTGGTCCTCCACCTGACTCTTCAACTCCTCCTCTATCTGTGTCGTCGTCCAAACCCCTGAGTGAGAGAACTCAAAGAAAAAGGAGTGGTTTGGTCCATCCGATGGTGCTAGTAGATGGACCTTGCCCCTCCTCGACTTGCGAACCATGAAGATCCCCACCTCTAGAGGTAGTGGGAACTCTCCACGCTCCGCAACTCTCAAGTAGGACCATGGGCCACTGCGGAAGGACTCCTGCGGCAAAAGATGTGCCTGTCTCGGGAAAGTGTAACGGGCGGCAGGGACAAATGAGCTGGTGGCTATGTGGGAGAGGGAGAACTGCTGGTGCGAGGAGGATGTAGGCATGTGTGGCTCATCACCTCCTATGGGAGGAGGGGAGGTGGTTCTGGAAGGGATCACCAGAACCGGGGCGGGGGGGGGGGGGGGGGGGGGGGGGGGGGGGGGGGGGGGGGGTGGTTCTAGGGGGGATCACCAGAACTGGGGGCGGATCGAGGGGGGAGGGGGGGGTTTTGCTTGACAAGGGAGGTGATAGGGGGGAAGAAGATCGAGGGATGGTAGGATGGTCGGAGGTACGTGGCGGGTGTGGGGGGGGGCATGAGCCCTTGTCAGTTGGGGAGACATGGGAGGTGAAGGGAAGGTGGGTGTGGGCTCTCAGGTGAGGTAGTCTGTGGCACGGGTGGTGAATGTGGGGGGCTACAATCCTGCCGGGTGGGGCAGACAGGGGAGGGCTGCGAAGTGCTTTGCCGAGGGGGCGTCGCTCGCCCTCCTACTCCCTGCTGTCGAGGCTTGCCCAAAGTCATGGCAACGCAGGCACTGCCTTGGTTGCCCGGTCACAGTGACCCACTGCCTAAAGGAGTGACCTCCTACCTCTATCTCCAGGAACTTGGGTATACTCTTTGTGTCTTTCACGGCCACTCGTACCTTGGGGACTCCTACAGCTGTCACAGCATTCTCGAAGGAGGCAGGAAGAACTGTACCGAAGAGCCAACCAAAGTCCTCCACTAACTAGTGGTACTCTACCACCAGTCTGGGAAAAAGTAAAGTGACTGGGTGTCTAAGAAACTTGTTATGGAGCCCAAATGACTTCACTATGAAGCCATTGTACCAAGGAACCATGTGAATGACCCCCTTCATGGAGGCATAGGGCGAGCTCTCCACTAACTCCCGAGCTGCGTCCGCAAAGATGAGACGAACCATGAAGATCCCACGGCCCATGAGGACAACCTCCATGATCTGCGTTGTGCCAATGCGTAGTGTGGAGTGGAGCCAATCCAGAAGCTGGGCCCTAGCAGGAGAGTGTCCTACTACCTGACCAAAAATCATTGTTTCTTTAAGCTCCAGCTCTGTGGCGCGGACGGCCAAGAGTTGTTCCTCAGAGAGGACAACACGCAAGGTGTTTGACTGGGGGGGCACTCGTAGAATGCACCGGCGTCTGACCAGAGGTTTCCATTTCGCTTCCCTACTGAGAACCTATCAAACACACTATTGTACTATCAGAGGGGGAGGAGTTGCTGCAAATGGAGAGAGCAACCAGGAGGGGGATTCTGTTTTCTGATGCTGATAGAGGCGTCAAGCGCCACGGATGACGGCGTGGGAGGCTTGTAGACAAGTGGCCACAGGGTGGAGGAGACGAGAGAGAATGCGGGAGAGGTATGAGGGGGGGGGGGGGGGGGGGGGGGGGGGGATGCGGGGGCGGGGGCGGGGGCGGGGGCGGGGGCGGGGGCGGGGGCGTGGCGGCAGCAGGCGTGTGGCCGATACCAAGGCATGAAAGGTGATCAGGACCAGGGGGGAGATGCCAGAGTGAGGGGGAGGTACCAAGCAGGGGAGGGGGGCAGCACGATGGCGAGGAGGCAGGCGAATCAATGGGCGATGCGTGGGAGGCTTGTAGGCAGGTGGCCGCAGGGTGGAGGAGACAGGAGAGAATGCGGGAGAGGTATCAGAGCGGGGGACGGGGGGCGGGGGGCGGGGGGGGCATGTGGCCGGTACCAAGGCGTGAAAGGTGATCAGGGCCGGGGGGGAGGTGCCAGAGCGAGGGGGAGGTACCAAGCGGGGGAGGGGGGCAGCACGATGGCGAGGAGGCAGGCGAATCAATGGGCGATCTAATAAAATACAATATATAATGATAATGACTCATCATAGTACATACAACAATGACACTCAAATAGCACCATGGATAGCCAAGTACTGGGTGCATAAGCCACTACCAAGGTGCTTTGGAGAGAACCTAATGTCGATGTCAATCATACCAACTCCTAAAAACAAAACAGAATCATAGCAGCTCTCTACGCCTATCAACAATGCATCTGTAGTAGCATATGTGACCATGGATTCCTTACCTTTGGCCAAACCACCAAAATGTCCCTGCATGTGACCTCTAACTAGGAGCTAAACCTACTCTCTGTAATAAATACGTCTACATGCACCTAGATGTCAATCCCAACTCCAAGATTTCAATCTGCCAGACTTCGATTGATGCATAAAGAAAAACCCCTCTACGGGTCCTTTGCACCTGTACGGAATGTATGGGGGAGACTCAATTGGCCCATCTCCACCACCCTCTATGGCACTAGGAAGTTGTGAGGAATGACTTGTATCACCAAACACTAGAAGGTAACAAAGATGGCTAGTGTATCCTTAACCTTTTTCTATAGAAGAGGAGCCTATCCAAGCCATGGTGATCTTCGCCTTTGCCGAAGGGTCTGAATTGGCATCAAATGAGGATGATGACTCGTTGAAAGAGTCCATATCCTATTGCTTCTTTTTCTTTGCCTTCTTCCATAACGTCACTAGTTCCTGGCATGCCTTACAAAGATATCACTTCTTACCACATTAATAACTTGAGTCTATCATCTTTTCTCTATCACCCCTCTCTAGAGTTGCAAAAGCCTCTTGTTGACCACCATATCAAGATAAAAGCCTCCTCTATAGCCATAAAGATGCCTCATGCTTAAGCAACATGGAGAACATATGAGTAAAGCTAAGGGGGATTGACAATGTATGAGTCGTAAAGCATTGGCTACTCCAAACTCCGGAGGCAGCTCATAGAGCACAATTCCATAAGATGAGCCTTTGGAAGGGCACATAACATGTTTCGAAGCTAATCACATACTTGTGTAACCCAAAGCAAAAAAGACTAGATTGCATCATTAGGCTCAAACTTTGTAGTCTATAGTTGACCGTAGGGGATCATAGCTCGCATGGTCAATGAAGCCTCGTATAGCATTTGTAATTTCTCCCACATGTCTGAAGCTATCTTATAGGAGGTAACCGCTAGAAGGACCTCTTTAGAAATGCACATTCCTGGCACATATAATGCATCTTGCAAACGGAGAGTAAAGCCATGAATGGATTTCAAGACAATCTCTCCAACAACTCTAATAGGATAAGATGCATTGTTGGCACATTGTACAAACTTGCCAACAAGAGCTACAACAACAAAGATAAACAAACCCCTACAAGATGTAATTGCTTAGAAACACCACTATCAAAGAACCAAGTGCTAGCATTCTCTGCAGAGTTGAATACTCTATCTACCCAAGAAGAATCATAATTGCAAATGTAAAAGCAGTAGTCACGATCAACAACGAACGACACGGTCTCTGTAGCAATAGTAGTAGAAGGTGCATCAGAAACAGATATCCCAAACTCCCTTTTCTCCTTGACAATGCGTTTCTTGCATTCTATGATATAGTGACTTAGCTTTTTACAATAACGACACTTACCCTTCTTGGCTTGCGTGCCCTCCTGCTTCTTGTTATTCTATGAAGTGTCTAAACTTCCAGAACTCTGCGGAGCATTTCTAGACTTTGATTACCCTTGCTCTTCTGTCTTGCTATAAAAGCCTCTTCTGAGGCTACAACATCCACCCCACTCTTCTTCCAACAACAAACTAACCAACTGAAGAAAGGTAGGTGGCTGCCGAGAAAGTCTCATTGTAAGATTCAATGCCATATGAAAGACCAAATAAGAAGGTGGCAAGGAATTCAAAGTAGTAGAGATCATCTATGCATCAGAATAATACTCATCCACATTTATCAACTACTCATGCAAGTCTTGAATTTTATTAAGATGATCCTTCATAGCATCACCTTCATCCATCTTCACATTTTCAAGCTCATTTTTCAAGAAAAAAATATGTGGCTCATTTTTTTCAGCAAACATTTGCTCAAGTGTAAGCCATGTTACTCCTGAAGAAGTAGCAGACCATATATACGGGATTATGGACTCCTGAGCTACCAATGCAATAAGTCACAATGCTTGGGCATCCGGAGTGTCCCAAGCCTTTTCTACAACTGTTCTTTGGGGTAGTGGCCGAGCTAGAGCTAGCCTCTGACCACATCCTCCTTGGGGAGAAGTTGTAGGAGCCACAACTCCAGGATGGACTTCTTCACCACTAACATACTCCCAAAGATTTTTAGCAATGAGCACATTCTTCATCATGAAGGACCATAGAGAATAGTTATTGCTATCCAATCTATCCTCTTTAGATACATAAGTGAATACATCACTCTGTCCTTGATTGGCCATGATAAATGTTACTCTTCCAAAAGGCACAAGAGCAATAACCAAAGTTGGATTAACCTAGAAATCTGCAAAATTCCAAAAATTACAGCAAACACCAAGCTATGATTAACAAAATTGTGTCACACTTGATCACTATTATCCAATGTGCAAAATTTCAGTTAATTTCTGATAGAGCCTTCAATACATGTGCCAATGTCCGCTAAACATGCAAAAGCCCCAAATTTTTGACCCAAATTCCAATAATTTTTTGTGATTTGTGCCCAAAAGCACTTGCTGAAGCAGAAATGCACCTTTCTCCTACAAAAACCCTTTGTTGTAGCTCTGATTTTTTGAATAAAATGATAAAATATACCTGTGACAGCCGAGAGCAGGCAAAGAATGAGCCTAGCTCGAGCTGTGATTTCTAGAGATACAAGTGGAACTGCCCAAGATGGTTATGGTCAGACAAGCAGTGCATGGAGGAAGAACAGGGCGGCGCTACAAGCACAGGCACAGGGCTGGTGAGCCTATTGGCAGACTAGACTGGACAAGCGCTAGTTGGCCATAGGCAGCAGCTCCTAGAGAGCTGACAAGGAGCTGGACTAGGCAAGCCTAACCAAGCTAACGAGAGTGTTGCAGTGACAAAGGCTGGCCTAACGAACCTCGAGCTCTGATACCAAATGTTGAAGATGGAGATGGCAGCTCCAAGGTCGGTATACAATGTGAACAATAGAGAGATAGTGAGAGTGTAGACACAGCTCAACACACGATTCATTCACTAATGTGTAAGACAAGTACAAAGTACAACCCTTAGACCTTAGGATTGTGTAAGTGCCTTAAGGTGCGTTCCCACCCAAAAGTGCAGTAAGTGACCAAACTATGTAACATAAACACACAAATAGAGAATAATGAAACTGGGGGAAAAAAACTCTCTTACGGAGAGTAAAAAGTGCCCTAGTATCCCACTGCGGATCACCGACACTCCTATGTGAGCCTAGGCATGTGTCAAAAACCCAACATGGTCTTGGTTGCCTTTTACTATGATATAATTCAAACTATTATGTTGGCCCATAATCCAGTCTACCTGGCAGGGAAAAAGCATATAGAGGTGCACTATCACTCCCATGTGAGAGAAATTGCTGATTGAAGATAAAACTGAGTGGTTTTACTACAAAATAACAAGATGTGCAATAGGCCTTTTGGCCAACATATAAATATCATGTAGAACATATGAAAAGCCGAAAACCTAGGTACTAACTTTTGAAAGCTGCTCAACTACCAAAGGAGAATCAAACTTTGTGAGACCCCGTCCTTAACAGCCACGGAAAGCCATGAAAAATCATGCATGAACAGTGGGTGAAGTTATTCAGATGCAACCCCAATATGACGGACCGTGAATGCAATAAGCTCAATCAAAGATGAAGCTACACCACATATGCCAAAGCCTACCCATCTCATGAAATGAAATCAGTGAGCCTGTTGCGTTGTAGATTTGCACCACTAGGTATTCTTCTCAAGAACCATCCTTGGATATTGCCACTGATGATTGCTGCCTTAGCAAAAAAAGGCACTTGATGAGCCTAAGTGCATATAGTGCTGTGTCTTCTCTATCTCACTCCCTACGGTCAACTGTGTACTCTCAGCTGAGAGCTTCAATCTTCACCCCCTCTCACGTTTGGTATCAGAGTTGTGGGTCAACTCCAGCTTCACTTGTCACCACCAAGCTGGCATCACCCCGCCAGTCAGCTGCTGGCTGTTCAGACCACTAAGATCTTCACCCCCTCTCACATTTGGTATCAGAGCTATGGGTCAGCTCCAGCTTCACTTGTCACCAAGCCGGTATCACCCCACCAGTCAGCTGTTGGCCCTTCAGACCTGCAACACCACCAGCCATTGCTGCTTCCGCCACTAGTGCTGCCTCCAGTCCTGTGCCACGAGCCGCCTGGTCCACCAACTGACACCAGTTGCTGGAGCCGTCCAGCACCACCTATAGCAACCGTCCTGGTCACCAGATGCCAACTACAACTCCCCCACCTCCTGGTCAACTCCACCTGCAGTGCCTCCAATCGCCCCCTGCGCCAGTACCAGCTCTCTACGCTAGGACCTGTCAACTCCACCTTTGCCCAGTCCCCACCACCTGAGCATTGCCATCTAAACAACCAGCTCATCCGCTCCAGCTGCTCGCTTCTGACTATCCCTCCACCAGCTCCTCCAAGCCTGAGAGCTGTCACAGCCAACATTAGAGGTAAAGAAGGCCTTTATTCATTTTTATATTAAAAAAATCCAAATCACAGCAGAGGGCTTTTGCCCGAGCAGTCCATTTTTGCTCTTGGATGTGACCTAGGCACACTTATTGTAGAGATTTCTTGAGAAGTGGACCAAAAAATTTTTTGGGTATTGAGCAAACATTGGCACATGTACTATAGGTTTAGTCTGAAATAGACTAAAATTGTGCATTTTGGACAACAGAAATTCGGGGCTTTTGCATTGGTTGTGTCGCTAAGCATTGTTTGTGCGTTGAACAACATGTACACTGGACAGTTTTGATCAAGTGTGACACAGATTTGATAATTACAGTGTGGTGCATGCTATAGTTTCTGGAAATTTCCAGATTTCTAGGTTGCCAGATTTCTAGGTTGTTCCAGCTTAGCCCTTGCTTTTGTGTTCTTTGAAACAGTGACATTTACCATGGCCAACCAAGGACAAAATGATGTATTCACATATGTATCCAAGCAAAAAATCTTTGGGATTATGTTAGTGGTGAGGAAGTCTGCCCTAGAGTTGCGGCTCCTACAACGCCTCCCACAGGAGGACGTGGTCAAAGGCCCCGCTCCAGCTCAGCCACTTCTCCAAAGATCAGCAGTACAAAAGGCTTGGGACACATGGGATACTCAAGCATTGTCACCGATTGCATTGGCAATTCAGTAGTCTATAATCCCACACATACGGTCTGTAGCTTCTTCACGCAAAGCATGGCTTACACTTGAGCAAATGTTTGTTGGAAAAAAATAAGACACGCAGCTCTTTCTTCAAAAAAAGCTTAAGAATGTGAAGATGGATGAAGGTGATGCCATGCAAGATCATCTTAACCAAATTCGGGACTTGCATGAGTAGTTAATGAATGTAGATGAGTATTATTCTAATGCATAGTTGATCTCTACTACTATCAATTCTTTGCCACCCTCTTATTTGGCCTTCCACACAGCCTTAAATCTCACCATGAGAATTTCTCCACGGCTACTTACCTTTCTTCAGTTGGTTAGTTTGCTCCTGGAAGAAGAGCAAACAAGAAAGAACAGTGGGGTGGATATTACAACCTCTAAACAAGCTTTTATGGCGAGAGAGAAGGCAAGGGCAGCCAGTCTAGAAATGCTCCACAAAGTTCTAGAAATTCAAGTACTTCACAGAGCAACAAGAAACAGGGGGCACGCAAGCCGAGGAGGGCAAGTGCCACTATTGTAAGAAGTCGGGTCATTACATCACAAAATGTAAGAAGCACATTGCCAAGGAGAAGAAGTCAAGGATGTCTGTTTCTGATGCACCTTCTACTGCTACAAAGTCCACATCTTTTGTTGTCAACCGTGACTACTATTTTTACACTTGCAGTTATGACTCTTCTTGGGCTGATAGAGCATTTAGCTCTATTGAGGATGCTAGCACTTGGTTCTTTGACAGTGGTGTTTCTAAGCACATTACATCTCGTAGAGATTTATTTTCCTCTGTTGTAACGTGCTCACCTATCGGCTGTCCAGGCACGTTTTAGCAATTCATCGAGAAACGAATCTAAGCGTCGCCGCCCGGCACTCCCATGGAATGTTCCGGAATTTGTCGCCTAGGGTCTCCCGAGTCCACCTCGCAACGGAACATTCACGACTAAACCCACTAGGATCGACCTGAGATCTCAGTTATTGGGGACCAAGGTCTCCTGGCAGCATTCTAGCGTCAGGTCCTAAACATCCTACTTTACGCAGAGATACCCAGTCCAAAGCAAATCCATACCGCACTTAGTTCAAAGAGAATGAGAAACAAAAGGGATATGCTGCTCAACCTCTCTACCCATAGGGCATAGTCCCATTCCGGTTCCCTAAAACGGCATGAATCGAGTTCTAACTTAACATTACCTAGAGGTCAAATGACGATAAAACCTTGTGAGAAGCCTCCCAGTTCTTTGGGACCACCCTGTCATAGGACAGACCCGTCGGGGTTCTGCCCACCCGCTTCTCTTAATAGGTTTAGTTTTTTAATTAGGTCCTATCACATTTATGTAAAATATTCAAAATCAGCTTCCTTAATTAGGCCTTTTAGAGAACAGGGTTCGTATAATTTACAGCACAGATACGAAAACAAAACAAGTAATCCTTTTGACACAAAAGTTCCTTAACTTATCTTCAAGTTAGTCTTTGTCTCCTGCCCATACAGGAGAATTATGTATCCCTTCTATCCAACAGAAGTACCTGGTCCAAATCACATGGCACCATAATTTCCATCCATTATCTAAAATAGGACCTTCCAGCGCCTCCAAACGTTGGGTTCACGACAATCTTCACCTCCATTCCGGACTAGGCAAAGGATATCCAAAGCTCCACTGACCCCAAGCAACCTAGGAGTGAGGCACACTTTCCGTGGTTGGTCTTTTCACCACTTGACCTTCAGCCCGTGAATCGAGCAATGCCCTCTCGGGTTAATCCGCGGTGCGATCTTGGAGATGGCAATAAAACTCGGAGAGGAAAGAAGAGGAAACACATATGGCTACCCTCCTCTAAGGAGGGGAAGAGGGAGGAACCTTCTAGAAGGTTCTCTCCTTTTTTTCGTGAAGATAATTGAATTAAGTAGTAAAAAAATTTATATCAAACCATCTGGTCAACATTCTCTCTGTATCTCTTACATTCTATTACATCAGACCATCAAGTCAGTATACTCTGTCTCTCTCACTCTCTCTATAACTAATATTTACATGAGGCCTGCAGGTTCACAAAACAACCTATTACATGAACAATAGTAATAGATCACACAGAAGGAACAACTGGAGTAGAGCAAACAATCGCCAGCCAGGGAGCAGCAATATCCGGAAGAACCAAGTCCACTGACATCATAGAGGAGATTTGCCATAACGCTAGTCCACGTACACGGGCCACATGGCCATGGAAATGCTCTCTCCTTCTCTCTCTCTCTCTCTCTCTCTCTCTCTCTCTCTCTCTCTCTCTCTCTCTCTCCTTCTTCTCTTATTCTTTTCTCTCTCCCTTTCTCTTCTTCTCTTTCTCTCCCTCTTCTTCTTCTTCTTCTTCTCTTCTTCTTCTCTCCCTCTCTTCCTTCTCTTCTTTTCCTCTCTCTCTCTCCCTCTTCTTCTTCTTCTCCTCTTCTCTTCTCTTTTTCTTCTCTTCTTCTTCTTCTCCTCTTCTTCTCCCTCTCTCTCTAGCGAAAAGGGGAGGGAAGTGAAGATGGTGCCGTTTGCATGACGGCATGGCTCTTTGGCCCCTCCAAGTGGCCGCGGGACGGGTAGATGTGGCCTCCCTTCTCGCCTACGTCATCATCCTCGCCGCGTTCTCCCTCTTCGACGTCTCCACCGCTCGTCTGTGTCATCTCCTTGTCGACTCATCCTCGCGCCATATTTCTCCTCTTTTCCCCATCATTGCCGTCGTCATCCTCTTTCTCCTCTCCGTTGACTTCATCTTTCCCCCCTCCCTCGCCACCTGTCGGCGACGCCAAGGGGGAGGGAAAAGGAATTTAAAAATTTTCTTTTTAATTACAAGGGGGGGGCTATATATTACATCTGCTATTGCAACTCCCATTGGCAAGTCTGTGCAATGTGCCAACAATGTATCTTACACTGTTAGAGGTATTGGGGAGATTGTCTTGAAAGCCACTAACGGCTCTACTCTCCATTTACAGGATGCATTATATGTGCCAAGGATAAAGAATAATTTGTTGTTCATTTCTTAAAGAAGAATTTATTGTCAATTTCTTCTTTAGCAAAGTGTGGTATGCATGTCATAATTACTCTCCGTTTATAGGATGCATTATATGTGCCAAGGATAAAGAATAATTTGTTGTCCATTTCTTAAAGAAGAATTTGTTATCCATTTCTTCTTTAGCAAAGTGTGGTATGCATGTCAAATTTATGGTTAGGGATAAAGAATTCTTGACTTTGGTTTTAACTGGCACATTATGTCATGAACTCTACGGGTTAGATGTCTATTCAATTGATTAGCCAGTCTATTTAGCATCTACTCTTACTCCTACTATGTCACGGGCACAGTTATAGCATGCTTGCAAACTCTCTTCGAAAGGCTGCAAAAAAGAAGTCAATAGTAGTTATGGTTCTACCTTCTAGGCCGTAATACCATACTACAACTCATCCTTTCAAAGTCATATTAAAGAACATCATCAAGTGTCCTAACTCGACAATTAGACATTAACTTTTGGAATTCATTAATATGATGTTCCGCATCTTCCTCCGCTAACCCATTAAAAATGGGCATGTCAACTATGGCAGTTTGATGCTTGTGCAATATACTCAAATGCTAGATGGCTTACCTCTCTTGGAGAGACCTCATGAGCATATTTGTGAGAGATGCATTTTGGGAAAAATGCATCAATTTTTGTTTCCTTGTGATGTTGCTTTTAAGACAATAGCCAAACTACAAATTGTGCATTCAGATATATGTGGATCTATGCAAACAAAGTCATTAGGTGGATGTTATTATTTCGCCACCTTCATTGATGACCTTACTCATTTTTGTTGGGTCTACTCATTGGTGAAAACGTCAAACATGTATCATGTATTTTTAGCTTTTGTTGCACTTGTTGAAAATCAATCCAGCTGCAAGATAAAGACTCTCCATTTGGACCAAGGGGAGAAATACATGTCTTCCTTGCTAAGTAATTTTTTGAAGCAAAAAGGCATTGTCCATCAGTATACTACTGCATATACTCCACAACAGAATGGGTTTGCAAAAAGGAAGAATTGGTCACTCATGGAAATGACCAAATGTATGTTGAAAGCTAAGAATTTGCCACATGGCTTTTGGATGGAAGCAATTATGTGTGTTTGTCATGTTTTGAACACGTGCCCTACCAAGGCATTAAAAAATGTCTCACCTTTTGAGGCTTGGAACAATCGGAAACCTTCAGTTGGCCACTTTTGTACTTTTGGGTGTCTTGCATTTGCTCATATTCCCAAAGTACTAAGAAAGAAGTTTGACAACAAGGTTGTTAAATGCATTTTTGTGGGGTACAGCAATGAAGGCAAAGGATATAGACTATATGATACTGTTTCCAAGAAAGTCTTTGTCAGTAGGATGTGATTTTTTATGAGAAATCGAATTTATCCCTTGCTGGTTTTGATACGTATCAAGCTGCAATTGATGGATTTGAAGGGCTGCTACCCATTTCTTTTGGTGATACAACTCGATCTTCGGTAAATGAACACAATGTTCAGCCAGCTGATCCACTGAGCAATGTAGAAATTCAACCTATGGGTGATCTGAATATTCAGCAAGATGCTGAATTCGAGGTTCAGCAGGAGCTTGTACATAGTTAGGAAGCTAGATAAATGCCTAGATGATACTTGCAGACTATGAAAGATAGTCATTTGGATGCTCCTATTGCTGGTCATACTAGAAGATAGGAATGTCTACATGATCATGCTAATACTATGGAGCTTGTTATGGTAGCACACACACTTGATGATGAGGAGCTTGATTGTTTTGAGGATACACAACAAAGTGTGCATTGTGTGGCAGCAGTGGAAGCTGAACTTGATTCTATCATAAAGAATCAAACATGGGATTTAGTAACATTGCCTGTTGAAAAGAAAGCCATTGGTACAAAGTGGGTCTATAAGCTTAAAAGAAAAGCAAATGGATCCATTGATAAGTATAAAGCCAAGCTTGTGGCAAAAGGCTACGCGCAAAAGAAGAGCATAGATTATGAGAAGACATTTGCTTCTACATCCCGTATGACTACCATTCAGTGTATGGTTGCTTTGGCTGCCCATCATGGTTGTGTGCACCAGCTTGATATTAAAACTGCATTTTTACATGGGGAGAAGAAGTGTATGTACAACAGCCATTGGTTTTGCAGTTGAGGGATTTGAACACTTGGTATGCAAGTTGAAAAGGCATTGTATGGTTTAAAGCAAGCTCCACGAACTTGGTATGCAAAAATTGATGCCTTTTTACTCAGCCTCTTGTTCACTAACAACACATCAAAGTCTACTCTTTACGTATGCAAACAGAGGGGATTCTTGCTGGTCATATGTCTTTATGAGATGATCTTCTGCTCATAGGGACACATACTGATCAGATTTCAGCATTCAAGAAAAATTTGCAACAAATTTTTAAAATGTTAGATTTAAGGCCTTTGCATTACTATTTGGGCATTCAGTTCATTCATAATGCTGGAGGCATTCGACAGTCACAGTTCAAATATATCGATAGACTCCTTGAGAGATTTGGCTTACAGGATTGCAAGACAATTAGTACACCGATGGAGACTGGACTCAAGCTGTCTTTGCATGATAACAATGATTTGTTTGATATCCATACATATGCTCTAACAGTTGGATGTCTCATTTATTTATGCAAAACAAGGCCAAATTTTCAATTTGCAGTTTCAAACCTAAGCAGATATATGCACAACCCATGCATGTCACATTAGCAAGTTGTAAAGCGTGTTTTTCGTTACTTGCAAGGTACTAGAACTCTTGGACTGCTTTATGCCAAGGGGGAACCACTGCAATTACATGCTTACAGTGATTCAAATCGGGCTGGTGATTTTGATTCATGTCACTCTATAAGTGAAAATTGTTTCTTTCTTGGCCTATCTTGCATCTCTTGGCTTAGCAAGAAACAATCCATTGTTGCCACATTGTCTTGTGAAGTTGAATACAAGGCAACTTTCACTACCACAGTTGAATGTATATGGCTAAGACGTTTGTTGGAAAATCTTGATGTATTAGTCATGGAACCTACTCCTTTGTTTACTAATAGTCAAAGTGCCATTACATGTTTCATGCACACACAAAACACATAGAGATCCACTATCAGAGGGAGGGTACATATAGAAGATATCAGCCTTGTCTACTGTCCTACCACCAGTAATGTGGCAAACATCTTCACCAAAGCTCTTCCTCGCAACAAATTTGAAGCATTTCGCAATGCTTTAAATTTGATCTCCTTTGGTGGATGATCCTTGTATGCTGATCACTATTCACTCCAGGAGGGTTTGTTGGATTTAACTCACGCCTACACTCACAAAGGAGTGTCACTGATCCGCAGTAGAACACTGGGGCACTTTTTACACTCCTTATGAGAGGTTTTTTCCCCTAGTTACATTATCTTCTATTTTATGTACTCATGTCACATAGTTCAATCACTTATCGTGTTTTACACCTTCCGAGTGTTTTACACCTTCCGAGTGTGAACGAACATTAACATCCCTAAGTTTTAAGGGTTGTACTTTGTACTTTTATTACACTCTTGCTAATTGCATTGGGAGTCATGCTGTGTCTTCACTCTCTCACTCCCTACTCTCAACTTTGTACTCTCAGCTGAGAGCTTCGATCTTCACCCCCTCTCACAGGCTCTTTAATTGCCAACTTAAGGGTAAATTAAGGTTAATAATCTGCTGTAAACCTGCAGAAATGGCTTCAAAACAGCAGCAACAGCTTCCCTTTTGTTGCAAGAAGTGGCTTACTCAAGAAGAGCTCCAAAAAATATGTAGAGAGGCGCCCAAAGTGTCCTTTTTATAGGAAAAAGAGGGCAAAACATCCTTCAGTCTTTTTATGCATGTAAAGTGGTTGAAAATTGCCCCATGCACATGCAGTGCCAAGTGTCATAATTTGCATGGATGGGTGAAACTGCCCCATGCACATGTAAAGTGGGTGAAAAGTGTTGCCATGCAACTTATGCAGTGCAAAGTGTCATAATTTGCATGGATGACAAAGATCCTTAACATTCTCACTCCTCCACTTGGAATTTGGCGTAAGGCCAGAAGGGAAGGTCGATCTCCTCATCAAGACGAGTTGATCTATACCACATGCAATGCCCTATGAGCAAGTTCACCTGGCAGGGCCACGTGGCACTGCCATGTCAGCAGCAGAAACCCTAATCTTTTATTTTGCTATTTGGGGTATTTTGAGCATCCTCATTACAAATACAATGTTTATTTTATGAGAATCCATCTAGGGTCCTCAAATTGGAGCTGGCACTCCACTTTCTCTTCTATTGGTCAAGCTATAATTGAATAGAACATGTGCTTTCTTTTCACTTACAAATCATTAAGAGTTGTTTCTTATTGCCTTCAACTATTGACCTCTAACATGAGCAGTAAATCAATGCATACTTACCCTGTCGGGAGGCCTCCAAACTGTCTGTGCAACCATTGCTGCAATAGTTTCATCAGCAAGTCTAGCACGCTTTGCAGGGACACTCTCAAACCCAGGAGGTAAATCATCTGCAGAGATAGGAGCCACCACATGCATGAACCCAGTTCTTTTTTCCTGCAGAAGATCTTGAAGCATTGCTCCTGAAAAAGATGGTGCATCTTCTGCTGCAAACAAACGAACCTGACAAAGTCCAGCAGCACCATGATGAAAAAATCATGAGAACATGATGGCTTGATGCAAGCCAAGCTGCATGGCAAACTTCAATCACCAATGAAATTTTTCTTTGATTAGAACAGGAAATTTTAGAGACTCTCTTCAAATAAAAACTCTCTAATGTAGTATTTCAAAACTAGACAAGAGTTGCTAGAAACTGGCAGTGCATTGAAGACAAGATTTTTTATCTAATCATATATCCAACAGATTACATAGAATAACAGTGAGAATCATATTGTGCAGCCTTTGTGATCAAAGGATGAGGATCATTGCCAACGTCATTAGATATTTCTCAGCATTGTCTGCAAACAGCCAGGTAGCACAAAGCTTGTGTAAGAAGCATGTTGAATTGTGAAGCAGCTCAAGTAAAGCAGAAACTGCTTCAACATAATGGAAGAAGTTGCCAGAGTCCCAAGAGTGAAGAAGCATATATCCTTCTCCTCATGTGCTCAGAGTCACCTGTAGTCTTTCCCATGTCCTGCAGAGTGTGTGGACACTGAGCAATCTTTGTCCAAATCCTAGAGAGAGAATCTCTGAAGCAGATATGTCCTGCAAATCTATGGCATGACAGCATCACACTGCAGATGGACCAAGTAATGATACTAGCATCATCAACTGCCACTTGTGACAATGTCCCTCACTCCACTCTGCCAAAGAAAAACCTGGCATGGGAATCGCATTCAAATGCTGACCAGCAACAAGAAAGGATTGGCTTTTTAGCTGTACACAGCCAAAATTAATTAGGGTTTTGCCTTTTTACGGCTATAAGAGACAAGTTTATTGGCCAAGAGTCCAGGATTTTGCCCCTGTTTTTGGTAGCTCAACAAGACTCCTTGTGAATCTTTCTAGAAAGAAGACACAATGCAAGCCACCTGCTCTGTTTAAAGAGGGTTGACTTTTTTTTGGGGTTCTTTTGGGCGGGCCTGGGGTGGTAGGTGTCTAAATTGTATCGAGTTGGACTTATCAATTGTCTAAGGTGCAAACTGAGCAGGCCAGGAGTTAGAATTCACCTGAGGCTACCTCACCTTATCAATTGCATCTTACTGGGTGTCTGAAGTGTGTGGAGCTGAACTTATCAATTGTCTAAGGTGCAAATTTGAACTGCATTAGTCCTAAAACCCAGCTGTCTTAGGACTGATGCAGGCAGGCTGAGGTGAAATGTAATCTGTTGCTGCAGAAATTGCACCAGTTTTGGAAAGCGTGTCACCTGAAACTGCTGGAAATTGAAGTGCTCCTACTAAGCAATGGCCAGCCACTGGAGTCTAGAAGAAAGAGCAGGGTAGGACAATGCCAGAGACAACATTTATTTTTGCTGAAGACTGGCTCGACCCACAGTCCATGTGGTAGAGACTGCTGAATGCAGATTAACTCCATGAAATACATGTTGTACATATGAACACATGAAGATTTGATCCAGTGTCATAAAGACATGTATTTTTGAAACCTCACTTGACACTTAACATGTGCATTAATTTTTAAGTAAATGTTGCACGTGTGAGGTGCAACTGGGGTTAAAGTAAATTTACGAGCCCGGGACCCGAAGAAATCACGGGATGTCAAAGGCAAAAGTTGCTATAAGTTATGCCGCACACGTACTTGGTGGTATCTCGTGCCAGTTGTTGGCCTAGGTCATCCATTTGGCCAAAGTGTCAGTTGGTGACACTAGAGAAGTGGCGTTAAATGGTACCTAACGCCAATTTGATGGGTCAAAGATGACGCAAAGACACTCGGAAATGGAAGTTGCCTAGCCAATTTAATTATTGGCTAGTCAAATTATTTTTCAAGGCACCGAAATAATTATTAGATTAATTTTCAGTATTTAAAAGCTGAAAATAAATATTTAATTATGGAAAATGCTAGAAAAACCATTTGGAAATGCCGCCACTTGTCAAAAATGCCCACACAAGACTGAAAAACGTCTTTAGAGGTTAGAGAGGCATTTTTATAAATTCAGCCTACAAGAGAGAGGGAGGGGAGACTGCTGGTCTGATTTGCAGCCATTGGAGGATCTTTTGAGGCTGCCAAGGGCAGGAGAAGACCAATCAACAGCAGGAGACAGCATCTACAAGCTGTTGAGACAGAGCAGCAGCAAAAAATGGCTAATTTTTCTTCAGTTCTTTGCATCTACAAGCTGTTGTGGCAGGGCAGCAGCTGCAATTGACTGATTTTCAGTCATCCTTCGCGACAAAACTTTGAATTTTCTCTCTCTACAGCTTTCCCTCTCATCTCCCAACCATTTCTTAACCTTGCTCTGTAGATCTCAGCATTTGGACCCCTGAAGGCTGAGAAATTTCAGATTACTCTACTGTAAACCCTAATTTGCAACAAAAATTAGGGTTTAGTAGCTGCCTCGGGAAGTGTGCCAAAAATTGGAAGCTCCAAGACTTGGATTCAACAGGGTTGAAGTTGTTTTTAGCCTCTTCAAGTGAAGAGACCAGCAAATAATTGAATTTGGGGCATTTTCCATCTCCATCAAAGCGGGTAAAGGCCAATTGATTGCTTGAATAAAGGGGCAGGTCAGATTAAAGACTTGCTGGTGATTCTGAACAACAAGGGAAGTTGGAATACCAAAAGGGATTGGGAGAATCCCATTGTAAATCAACTTCTTCTTTAATAAAGCTAAAGAAATACCGAAAGGGGCGCCAATTTTGGGGCCAATCGAGCGTTCATTGTCCAAGATCAATAGGTAAATTTGTATTTTCAAATTTGCACTAATTGTTTGCTGCTGTAATTAAGTTGTAATCAGGGATTTACCACCCATCCACGGAAGGAAGGCTGGTTATACCCAGCTGAGAGGAGGAAGGCTGAAAGAGATACTGGAGGAAAAAGGCTGACATATAGTCTGTTGAATGCTGAAAATCCGTTTTTCCTATTGGGTTTCCACTCACACCTACACTCACAGAGGAGTGTCGGTGATTAGTAAGACACTGGGGCACTTTTTACTCTCGGTACGAGAGGTTTTTCCCCCCAGACTTAGTCTTATTTTGTATGTGCCTACGTCATACACTTATGGGCACTTATTATGTTCGGGTGTGAACACCCCCTACAACCCTAAAGTTTAAGGGTTGTACCTTGTACTTTCAGATTACACTCTTTTCAATCTATTGCATTGGGTGTCATGCTTCACTCTCACACTGTCTACTGCACCTTGAGCTGAGCTTCGATCCTCTCCATCTCACATTGGTATCAAAGCTGAGGCTCTGCACAGATCAGCTCTGCCCAACATCCAAGAGTTCCCACTCAATCTAGCTCTGTTTGGTCGAAGGACGTCAGTCCTACCCACTTCCTGCAACAGCCACCACTGCCCAACAGAAGGTCATCCTCCACCACCAACACCAGCACTAGCTGCCACAGCCTTCCGCCAGTACTGCACCTGCTGTGCGCCGCTTGCACTTGGCCTTGCTCCTAGGTGTGCTGCCTTCAGCTCTTCCAGCTCCGTCTGTACCTCTTCTAATTGCGCCACCCACACCTTGTGCCACGTCCACCTGCAGCGCCGTGTGTACCCGCCAGCTTGCCTGGAAGCGCCGCCTACAACTGTACCTGTACCTGCGCCTGCCCATGTTACCTATCCCCGCCACACCTCAACAGCGTCTGTGCCACCATGCCAACTGCACACGACTACAGCTGCCCCTATATCCTGTGGCCAAGGTAATTTTTTTCTTCAAATTACTTTGTTATTCCAAATTCATCTCTGGAAAAAGGAGCTTCTGCCCGGACAGACACAGAACCTTGAGTATGTGTCTGGGACATAACTGATGCAAATTTCTGGGCAAATTTATCAAAAATTTTGGGGCTTTGGAGTTTTTTGAAGACATTGGCACATGTATTGCCGTCTTAGTCAGTATTAGACCATTTTGGACAATCTTGGAGCAAGAAATTTTGGGGTTTTTGCTCATATAGTGTTGCTGAACACCGAATGCACCTTGGACTGTGTGCATTACAGATAGTTTTGATAGAGTGTACCTCAGTGTACTAATTGCAACAAGCTATTTGCTGTAATTTCTAGAAATTTTGAGATTTTCACATTGGTCCAACTTGGACATTACTCTTTTGCTTCTTTTGACATTGATTATCATGGTAAATCAAGGAGGTGATGTCTTTACCTATGTATCCAAGGAGGACACTAACAATCACTCACTTTGGTCCTTCATGATGAAGAATGTACTTGTTGCGAAAAATCTTTGGGACTATGTTAGTGGCGAATAAGTTAGACCAGGAGTTGTGGCTCCAGCTACTCCTCCTCCAAGAGGACGTGGACAACAAGTATCTTAGCATGTTCAACCTGCTCCACTTCAACCACTTCCCCAAAGATCAGCAGCTCAAAAATCATGGGAGACACGGGATGCACAAGCTTTATCGCTGATTGCATTGACAATTTAGCGGTCCATCATCCCTCATATTCGTTCTACAACTTCTTCACGAGAAGCTTGGCTAACTTTGGAGCAGATGTTTGCTGATAAGAATGAGACTCACATCTCTTTCTTAAAGAAAGAGCTAGAGACATCGAAGATGGATGAGGATGATTCTATGCAAGATCATTTGAACAAAATTCAAAACTTGCGTGAGTAACTTATAAATGTTGATGATGAGTACTATTCAGATGCACAACTGGTATCTCTACTACATTTAACTCATTACCTCCTTCGTACTTGGCTTTCCACACTGCCCTAAACCTCACAATGAGGATAGCCCCACAGTCTATTTCCTTTCTTCCGTTAGTCAATTTGCTTCTAGAGGAGGAGCAAAGAAGAAGAAATAGTGGTGTGGATGTCATAGCCTCTGAGCAGGCTTTTATGGCTACATAGAAGAGCAAAGGCAGCCAAGTAAAGAATACTCCGCAAAGCTCTGGGACTTCAGGCACCTCACAGGGAAGTAAAAAACAAGGGGACACACAAGCCAAAAAGGGCAAATGGCATTATTGCAAGAAGCTAGGCCACTACATCACTAAGTGTAGAAAGCGCATCGCCAAGGAGAAGACGAAAGAGTCAAGAATGTTTGTTTCTGATGCTCCTTCTACTGCTACTGAGTCCGGGTCCTTTGTTGCAAACAGGGACTATTGCTTTTACACATGCAATTATGACACTTCTTGGGTTGATCGAGCATTTAGCTCTACTGAGGATACATGCACTTGGTTTTTTGACAGGGGTGCTTCTAGACACATCACATCTCGCAGAGATTTATTTGCTTCTGTTGGTGCAACTCCAATTGGCAAGTCAATACAATGTGCCAACAATGCATCATACCCTGTTAGAGGTATTGGGAAGATTGTGCTCACAACCATTGATGGCTCTATTCTCCGCTTATAAGATGCTTTGTTTGTGCCCGGTATAAAAAAGAATCCGCTCTCTATTTCTTCTTTGGCACATTGTGGATTGCAAGTCACATTTGATGATGACAAATGCATGGTGAGAGACAAAGAACACATGACTTTGGTCTTGACTAGCACTTTATGTCAAGGGTTATATGAGTTGGATGCTCTTTCAATTGATCAGTCAATCAACGTACTTGGCATCCACTCTTACTCCTGCTATGATACAACCAGAGTTATGGCATGCTTGCATGGGATATGTAAACTTTGGTAGCTCGATGCTCTTACAACATACACAGATGCTAGATGGATTACCTCTTCTGGAGAGACGTCCTGAGCACTTGTGCAAAGGATGTATTTTGGGAAAAATGCATCAGTTTTTGTTTCCCCGTAATGTTGCTTTCAGAGCCACAGCCAAGTTACAGTTAGTGCATTTAGATGTATACGGGCCTATGCAAACAAAGTCATTGGGAGGATGTTACTATTTTGTAACTTTTATTGATGACTTTTCTCGATTCTGCTGGTTCTATTCTTTGGTAACAAAGTCAGAAGTGTATGATGCATTCTTGGATTTTGTTGCACTTGTTGAAAATTAATCTGGCTGTAAAATAAAGACTCTCCATTCTAACCGAGGGGGGGAATATATGTCCTCTATGCTGAATTCTTTTTTAAAGCAAAAGGGCATTGTTCATCAGTTCACTACTGCTTATACTCCACAGCAGAATGGGGTTGCAAAGAGAAAGAATCGGTCACTCACGGAGATGGCCAGATGTATGCTGAAAGCAAAGAGCCTGCCACGCAATTTTTGGATGAAAGCCATTATGTGTGCTTGCCATGTTTTAAGCAAATGCCCCACCAAAGCATTAAAGAAAAATTACACCTTTTGAGGCTTGGAACAACCGGAAACCTTCTGTTGGATACTTTCGTATCTTTGGGTGTCTTGCATATGCACACATTCCCCAAGTACTCAGGAAAAATTGAATAACAAGGCTGTCAAATGCATTTTTGTGGGATATAGTAGTAAGAGCAAAGGCTATATACTCTATGATCCTATCTCTAAAAAGGTGTTTGTCAATAGGGATGTGAGCAAAGGCTACATACTCTATGATCCTGTCTCTAAAAAGGTGTTTGTCAATAGGGATGTACTCTTTCATGAAAAATTAGAATTATCCCTTGCTGGTTAAGACACATATCAGGCTGCCCGTGATGTATTTGAAGGGCTGCTGCCCATTACATTTGGTAATTCAGCTGGAGTTTCAGCAAGTGAACTTAATGTTCAGCCAGCTGGTCCATTGGAAAATGCAGAAAATCGGCCTTTGGTTGATCTGAATATTCAACAAAGTGCTGAAACTAAAATTCAGTAAGAGCTTATGCACAGTCAAGAGACAAATACGAATGCCTAGATGGTATTTACAGACTATGAAAGATAGTCATCTGGATGCACCCATGGCTAGTCGTACTAGAAGGCAAGCTCGTATGCATGATACTCCACATACCATGAAGTTTGTTATGACAGCAAGCACAGTTGATGATGAGGAGCCTGAATGTTTTGAGGATGCACAACAAAGTGTGCATTGAATGGCAGCAATGCAAGCTGAATTGGATTCTATCACTAAGAATCAAACATGGGATTTAGTGTCTTTGCCCTTTGGAAAGAAAGCTATTGGAACAAAATGGGTCTACAAGCTGAAACAAAATGCAGATGGATCCATTGACAAATATAAGGCAAGGCTTGTAGCTAAAGGCTATGCACAGAAGAAAGGTATTGACTATGAAGACACATTTGCTCCTACATCTCGAATGACGACCATCAAGTCTATGGTTGCTTTAGCTGCCCATTATGGATGGACTGTGCATCAGTTGGATATTAAAACTGCATTTTTACATAGGGAACTTCGTAAGGAAGTATATGTACAGCAACCCATTGGTTTTGCAGTTGAGGGATCCGAACACTTGGTTTGCAAGCTGAAAAAGGCTTTATATGGTTTGAAACAAGCTCCTAGAGCTTGGTATGCAAAGATTGATGCATTTTTGCTCAGCTAAGGGTTTATAAACAGCTCATTTGAGTCTACCCTTTACGTACGTAAAGAGGGGGGATCCATGCTGATCATTTGTCTATATATTGATGATCTTTTGCTTACAGGGACACATGCTGATCAGATTTCAGCATTCAAACAAAATTTGCAGCAAAATTTTGGAATGTCAGACTTGGGGTCTTTGCATTATTACTTGGGCATTCACTTCATACATGATGCTAGAGGTATTGGTTTATCATAGTCAAGATACATTGGTAAACTTCTTGAGAAGTTTGGCTTCCAAGATTGCAAGCCAATCTGTACACCAATGGAACATGGACTAAAGTTGTCATTACATGATGACAGTGATTTGTTTGATATACACACATATGCTCCAGCAGTTGGATGTCTTATTTACCTATGCAACACTAGGCCAGACATACAAGTTGCAGTTTCAGCCTTGAGCAGATATATGCATCAGCCACACGTCACATTAGCAAGCTCTTAAGCGTGTCTTTCGTTACTTGCAGGGTACTAGATCTCTTGGATTGCTTTATGCCAAGGGGGAACCACTGCAGTTACATGCTTACAATGATTCTAATTGAGCTAGTGATTATGATTCACATCACTCCACTAGTGGCAATTGTTTCTTTCTTGGCTCATCTTGTATATCTTGGCTTAGCAAGAAACAATCCGTTGTTGCCACATCGTCATGTGAAGCTGAATACAAGGCAGCTTTCACTACCACAGTTGAATGCGTTGAATGCGTATGGATTAGATGCTTGCTCGCTGATCTCGATGTATCTGTTACGGAGCCTATTACTTTGTTCATTGACAGTCAAAGTGCTGTTGCAATGGTACGGAACCCAGTGTTTCATGCACACACGAAACACATTGAGATACATTATCACTTTGTCGGAGAGAGGCTACATGCAGGTGATATCAGCCTTGTCTATTGTCCTACCACCAGTAATGTGGTAGACATCTTCACCAAAGCTCTTCCTTGTGACAAATTTGAAGCATTTCACAATGCTTTAAATTTGATCTCCTTTGGTGGTGGATGATCCTTGTACTTTTGATCACTCTTCACTCTAGGGGGGTTTGTTGGGTTTCCATTCACGCCTACGCTCACACAGGAGTGTCAGTGATTAATAGAACACTGGAGCACTTTTTACTCTCGGCACGAGAGGTTTTTCCCCCAGACTTACTGTCTTATTTCGTATGTGCTTCTATTACACACTTACGGGCACTTATCATATGTGCTTCACTCTCACACTGTCTACTATACTTTGAGCTGAGCTTCGATCCTCTCTCCATCTCACATTTCCTTTAGTACAAGAGTCTAGTGACTATAAAACTGAGAACTAACTGACTGAGGTCCAATAGTATACTTTATTTAGTCAAATTTTATTGAAAAAGATAAGAGTGTGACCAAATCTTTTTGTGATAGATTATACAAGCATCCAAATTACAAAAACCCACCTTTTAACTATTGAAATGAAACCCAATTTTTTACTGTTGGAACTGCCATTTAGGAGCATTTTTTCTGAAAAAAACTTTGGCCACTGAGATAAGACTCCGACTCTTTTTCAAGGTGTTGGCTAAAGATATTATCTTCTAGAGTTCACAAGAAAAATGTTGTAACATGATAGGTGTGCTACAAAAAAACAATGCGTGAAAACATTAAAAGACAAATTCTACTTGTAAGAGCAGTGAATGGTGTTTATGTCTAAGAGTGATGATTGCAACCACCTATTAACTGGTTAGAAAAATTAAAAAATATCAAGGAAAAAATTCAAAAAAACCACGAAAGGAGGACCCAAAATCTGAAATGTGTTAATTTTTCGAAACAAACATGTAAGCAGGCTAATTCCTATTAGCCATGGTGACTTTGGCTAAACAAGGAGCATGAGTCACAAGACAATGCATGTGCACTGCTGATTTCATGGCTTAATAACAGCCATCACACAACTGTAACAGCCACAAAGTTCATAAACTGAGCTAGAGATAATCTGGCCCAAAAGGCCTACACAAACACCAAACTATTGCAGACGACCAGTGTATGACTCCCTTGTGGGTGTTAATCAAAGTAAGATCACAAGACCAAACAAGCCATTACACAACCCCTTCAGCATATGCATGTCTTCTTCTATTCAATCGTACCCAATATTAGAGGAGGGCAGAGATGTGGTCATGATGAGATCCCTTAGTAAATAACCGTTGTTGATGATGGTGAACCATAGGAGACAGTTGTACAGTGCCCCAGAAGTGCCCACACACTATGTACACACAAACATAAAAGCAGAGCATATAC
This sequence comes from Lygodium microphyllum, assembly GCF_053477565.2. Taxonomy (NCBI): domain Eukaryota; kingdom Viridiplantae; phylum Streptophyta; class Polypodiopsida; order Schizaeales; family Lygodiaceae; genus Lygodium; species Lygodium microphyllum. Next base: position 18,929,393 of record NC_141150.1, read on the forward strand.
AGAGCAAGCTGTTCAAAAACATAACCACTTGAAAACCTTCACACAACAATACAGGCTTTTGTAGAAAAGTCCAGGTTAGCAAGCCATAATGGAACCATGAAATTGGCCTTCAGGAACCCAAAAGGCAGTAAACCCTAATTGTGCACAAACAGACTACAGCAAAACAGTAAATTCGACAACTTTAAAATGTTCACAAATGAAGCCAGAATGCTTCTGCTCAACACAATGACACTTGTTGGCATTTTTGGTATTTCAGGATTCTCCAAATTGGGATACAATTTGAAAATTATTCAATGGTTTCTCACACAAACTTGTTCTACCAATGCTCATTGACCTTGCTACCATCATAATTGGACTCAAACCGACTTTGAATCCACCATAGGTCCATTTGGAGAATTCAGCTTGCTAAACTCTAAAAAGGATAGCATCAATTTCACAAAGCAATCAGTCCAACTCACATTCAGCTGTCCTCTTGAGCCACAACATTGTTTCTCTCACAATTAGAGTGGTTTCTTGTGATAAAACTATCCAAAAATCACTTTCTTCCCAAGAAAAGTGTCTGGATGCTGAGTTCTTTGAGATATGAAAGAGACTCACCCCTAATGTAGCAATCATGTCTTTCCATGTCTTTCTCTATGTCCATTTCCTACTTGTGCACCTTAGTCTTGTCAAAATAGGGTGCAATGTGTCAAAAGTGGAGCAGCAATGGAAGCATAAACATATGCTATAATAAACTGCTGAAACACAAGACAAAAGAGAAAGGAAAAGAAAGAACACTAAAGAACACAATACAGATAAGAACTCAGATGTATGCTTGGGAAATGGAATCAATATATCCAACATTAGTCAGTCGCATACAACAGAAAAAACTCGTTGCATGGGCACCGACACTGGCTCCTCTCCCTAACAAAAGATCCACAAGTGATGATGAGTGACTAAGTGAGGAGGAGCCTGCATATATAGAACAAAAATATGTCCTCAACATGATCAAGTCGGCCAGCATTTAATGCTGGTCCGCCAGTAATAAATGCTCAATATGACCATAAAATGACACAAATAAAAATGCCTAAATATCCTAAATAATGTCCCCACCCTCTACATGCACAGACGCACACATGAGTTGACATATCTACTAACACCCTCTCTCACATCATGGGTGATTTGATACAATACAATGGTACAATGAGAATGAATCGTAAACCATACAACATAGAACCACCAAGTAAAACCATGGATACCCACGCAGTGGGTGATCAAACCACCACCAAGGTGCCTCGGAGAGAACTTGATGTCGATATCGATCATACCAACTCCTAAAAATAGAGAAGATAATAGCATATCTCTATCACCTGTGTTTGTCCCAATGTCTCTCGGTATCATACATAAACATCCTATCAAAAATGTGTCTGGAACATACGTGACCATGGATTCCCCGCCTTTGGCCAAACTGCCAAAGTGTCCCCTCATGTGAGCTCATGACTAGGAACCAAACCCACTCTCTGTCAATGAAACAGCTCATCATGAACCTAGATGTCAATCCTAGCTCCAAGATTTGAACCTGCCAAACTTCAAGCAATGCATCAGGGAAGTCCCTCTCTAGATCCTGTGCATCTGTATAGAAATATAGATGAGGCACGGCTGCCCCATCTCACCACCCTCTCGCACTCCCTCTCTGGAAAAGTCGTGAGGAATGACCTCATCACCACCACTAGAAAGTGGCTGAGGAAGGGGCCACCAAGCCCTTCCCACGATCCAAAGAAGAGGATCCCTTCCGCACCTTGGGACTTCACCTTGGTCGGAGGATTTGAGTCGAAAACAGAGAATGACTCATCGTCGGAGTCCACATCCTGTTGCGTCTTCTTCTCTTTCTTCTTTCTAGAAGAAGCTAACTCTTTGTAGTCCTTCTGTAAATAGCATTTTTCCCACAATGGTAACACTAGGTCTTCGACTTCTTCATCTTCGAACCCCTCTTTGAAGCTGCAAAAGCCTCACTAGAATCTCCATGTAATCAAAGAATGACTCATCATCGGAGTCCACATCCTGTTGCGTCTTCTTCTCTTTCTTCTTTCCAAAAGAAGCTAACTCTTTGCAGTCCTTCCGTAAATAGCATTTTTCCCACAATGGTAACACTAGGTCTTCGACTACTTCATCTTCGAACCCCTCTTTGAAGCTGCAAAAGCCTCACTGGAATCTCCATGTAATGTATCATCAGTGGATGTGCACGAAGGAGCCATCTGTAGAGGATTTAGAAAAGAAGTAGAGAAAAGAAGGTATTTGGAGAGGGAACACAACCAAACCACAAGCACCACAGACTGCAAAGTTCACATGCAATATTCACCAAAACCTGACCAAAACAAGAAGAAAACTCCTGCGAGAAGTCAAAAAAACAGCTAGAAACTGCCTGAAACAACAAAAACGGCCTGATAATGCAATCACCCACCAAGAGGAGATGCAAAAAAACCAAAACGCAGGCTGGAACTGCCATGCAAGCAATAAAGGGGCTGATGCAGGCTGTACGGATGCTAACATCAACACAATCGTAGGAACAACAAGTCGCCCGGTTGGAGCAGCAGTCACCTGATCAATGATGGTCAAAACAGTCCCGAAATCAGCAAAGAAAACACAATAGGAGCATAGAACCTAAAATCTGATACCATGTCAGAAGTGGAGTAGCAATGGAAGAGTAAAAATAATGCTATGATAAACCGTTGAAACACAGAGTTTGCAAGTACCATCTAGGTATATGTCTAGCCTCCTGATTATGTACATGCTCTTGATGAACCTCAAGTTCAATAGCTTGCTGAATATTCAGATCAGCCATAGGCTGAATTTCTGCATTATTTAATGAAGCAGCTGGCTAAACATTTTGTTCATTTAATGAAGCCCCAGCTATAACATCAAAAGAAATAGGTAACAACCTTTCAAACACATCGTTTGTAGCCTGATATGTGTCATAACTAGAAAGAGATAATTCTGACTTTTCATCAAAAATCACATCTCTATTGACAAAGACTTTCTTGGAAACAGAATCGTACAATCTGTATCCTTTGCTTTCACTACTGTACCCCACAAATATACACTTGACAACCTTATTGTCCAACTTTTTTCTCAATACTTTGGGAATATGAGCATATGCAAGACACCCAAAAGTACAAAAGTGACCAACTGAAGGTTTATGGCTGCTCCAAACCCCAAAAGGCATTATATTTTCGCTCCAAAATCCATGTGGCAATTTTTTAGCTTTCAGTATACATCTGGCCATCTCCATGAGTGACCAATTCTTCCTTTCTGCTATCGAGTATATGCAATAGTAGATTGATGTGCAATGCCTTTTTGCTTCAAAAAATTATTCAACAAGGAAAATATATATTCCCCCCCTCGTTCCTAGCCAGATTGATTTTCCACAAGTGCAGTATTCTTTTCCACAAGTGTGTTTGCTGCCATGACAAGTAAAAGCCAAAAATGCAACATACACTTCTAACTTTTTCAGCAATTAATAAATCCAACAAAAATATATAAAGTCATCAATGAAGTTGATGAAGTAATAACATCCACCCAATAACTTTGTTTACATGGATCCACATACATCTGAAGGCAACAAATACACTTGATGATGAGGAGCCTAATTCTTTTGAGGATGCATAACAAGGTGTGCATTGGATGGCAGCAATGCAAGCTAAATATGATTCTATCATGAAGAATTAAACATGGAATTTAGTCACATTGCTTGTTAGAAAGAAAGCCATTGGTACTAAATGGGTCTATAAGCTGAAACGAAAAGCGAATGGATCCATCGATAAGTACAAGGCCAGGCTTTTGGCAAAAGGCTATGCGCAGAAGAAAGGCATTGATTATGAGGAGGCATTTGCTCCTACATCTCGTATGACCACTATCAGGTGCAAGAGGTTGCATTAGCTGCCCATTATGGCTGGATTGTGCACTAGCTTGACATTAAAACTGCATTCTTACATGGGGAACTTCAGGAATAAGTGTATGCTCAGCAGCCCATGGGTTTTGCAGTTGAAGGATCCGAATACTTGGTATGCAAGCTGGAAAAGGCTTTGTATGTTTTGAAGCAAGCTCCACGAGCTTGGTATGCTAAAATTAATGCCTTCTTACTCAGCCAAGGGTTCATTAACAACCCATCAGAGTCTATTCTTTATGTATGCAAAGAGAGGGGATCCTTGCTGGTCATTTGTCTTTATGTGGATGATCTTTTGCTCATAGGGACACATGGTGGTCAAATTTCAGCATTTAAGAGAAATTTGCAGCAAACTTTTGAAATGTCAGATTTTGGGCCTTTGCATTACTATTTGGGTATCGAGTTTATTCATGATACTAGAGGCATTGGATTGCCATAGTCTAGATGTATTGGTAAACTCCTTGAGAGATTTGGCTTCTAGGACTGCAAGCCAGTAAGCACACTGATGGAGATTGGACTTGAGTTGTCTTTGCATGATGACAGTGATATGTTTGATATTTATACATATGGTCCAACAGTTGGATGCCTCATTTATTTATACAACACAAGGTTAAATATTCAATTTGCAGTTTCAGCCTTGAGCAGATATATGCACAGCCCACACATGTTACATTAGCAAGCTGTGAAGCGTGTTTTTCGTTACTTGCAGGGCACTAGGACTCTTGGATTGCTTTATGCCAGGGGGGGGCCATTGGAGTTACATGCTTATAGTGATTCCAATTGGGATGGAGATTTTGATTCTTGTCACTCTACAAGTGGAAATTGTTTCTTTCTTGGCTCTTCTAGCATTTCTTGGCTTAACAAGAAACAATCTAGTGTTGCCACATCATCTTGTGAAGCTAAATACAAGGTAGCTTTGACTACTACATTTGAATGTGTATAGCCAAGACATCTATTGGCTGATCTTGATGTATCTGTGATGGAGCCTACTTTATTTACAAACAGTCAAAGTGCCATTGTAGTGGCATGGAACCCAGTGCTTCATGCACGCACGAAACGCATTGAGATACATTACCACTTTGTCACAGAGAGACTACATGTAGGGGATATCGGCCTTGTTTACTATCCTACCAACAACAATGTGGTAGACATCTTTACCAAAGCTCTCCCTTGCAACAAATTTGAAGCATTTCATAATGCTTTAAATTTGATCTCCTTTGGTAGATCCTTGTATGCTAATTACTTAACACTCTAGGGGGGTTTGTTGGGTTTTACTCAGCATACTTGCAAATTCTGGTGCAGAGAGGGAGCTGGAGCGAGTGTTTTGCAGTATTTTTCTTTCTTTGTAGTGTTTCTCTTCTCTCTTTTGTTTGTGCAGTCTATCATGGCAGATTCTCATGCTTCCATCCTTGTGTTAGCAAATATGTCAGCTCATGTGTAAGTGTGTGCATGCAGAGGTTGGGGACATTATTTAGGATATTTAGGCATTTTTAATTGTGTCATTTTATGGTCATATTGAGCATTTATTGCTTGTCGACCAGCATTAAATGCTGGCCAACTTGATCATGTTGAGGACATATTTTTGTCCTATATATTCAGGCGCCTTCTAACTCAGTCACTCATCATTACTTATGGATCTTTTGCTGGAGAGGAGCCAGTGCCAGTGCCCACGCAGCCAGTGACTCATTGTTGTATGCGACTGTCTCGTGTTGGATATATCGATTTCATTTCCTGAGCATACATGTGAGTTCTCATCTACACAATCTGCAACCTGGCCATAGCTTTAAAAGCAACAACACAAGGAAAAGAAAACCGATGCATTTTTCCCAAAATGCATCCCTCACAAATGTGCCCATAAGGTCTCTCCAAGAGAGATAAGCCTTCCAACATCAAAGTACGTTGCATACGCATCAAACTACCATAGTTCACATGCCCCATATAAGCATACCATAACTCTGCTCGTGACATAGCAAGAGTAATAGTAGATGCCAAATAAGCTAACTAATCAACCGAATGAGCATCTAACTCATAAAGTCCATGACATAATGTGCCAGTGAGTATCAAAGTCAAGAATTTCTTATCCTTGACCATGCATTTATCATCATCAAAATTGACTTGCATTCCACATTTTGCTAAAGAAGAAATGAACAGCAAATTCTTCTTTATCTCTGGCACATATAATGCATCCTACAAACTGAGAGTAGAGCCATCAATGGCTTTCAAGACAATCTCTCCAACACCTCTAACAGAATAAGATGCACTATTGGCACATTGCACTAATGTGCCAACAAGAGTTGCAACAACACAGAGAAACAAATCCCTCCAGGATATAATGTGCTTAGAGGCACCACAATCAAAGAACTAAGTGCTAGCATCCTCTGTAGAGCTGAATACTCTATCTACCCAAGAAGAATCATAACTGCAAGTATAAAAATAGTAGTCACGGTCAATGACGAACGACGCTAACTCTATAGCAATAGCAGTAGAAGGTGCACCTGTAACTGTCATCCCAAAATCCCTTTTCTCCTTGGCAACGCATTTCTTGCATTCTGTGATATAATGACCTGGCTTTTTACAGTAATGGCACTTGCTCTTCTTGGCTTATGTGCCCCTTGCTTCTTGTTGTTTTGTAAAGTTCTTGAACTTCCAAAACTTTGCCGAGCATTCTTGGACTAATTGGCCTTGCCCTTCTGTCTTGCCATAAAAGCCTATTCACAAGGTACAACATCCACCCCACTATTCTTCCTTGTTTGCTCTTCTTCCAACAATTAGCTAACCATCTAAAGAAAGTAAGTGAAACCAGCTCCCCTTCTTGGAGTGGGTGGTGATAACCTAATTTAAGATTTAATTAAGCAATAAATAAATGCACATAAAATGAAATACACACTTTACCATAACATTTTTGGACAGTCAACTCCCTGTTGGCCCCAAAACTAGCGCCCCTTGCGGTATTTCTTTAGCTTCATTCAATTGGAAGGAGTACAACTTGAGATTCTTCAATCTCCTCCTGCTAACCAATTGCTCTTGCTGTCATAAATGACCAGCAAGCCTTTTGGGTCATTTGCCCCTTGATTCACCTAGGACTTCTTTTCCAATTTGACCCTTGGTTGGCCAAATGCTGCCCCAAATCAATTTGGGATGGGCTGGCTCCTGAATTCCCTTGATAATCTCCAATTATCAGCTGCTTATTTCATTCTCTTGAGCCTTCAATCTCTGGCACGGATCCCAAGGTGGCTGCTAAACCGTAATTTCTGCTGTAAATTAGGGTTTACTGCAGAAATTACAGATCAGCCCACCAAAAATGGGTGAAATCTCCTCCAAATGGCTGAGAATTGCTAAGAATGGCTGAGCATAGGCTGAAAGAGATGAGAGAATGCTGTAGAGAGAGAAAATTCTGAGATTTGTCGCAAAGAATTGATCAAAAACAGCAGCTGCCCTGCTGTACCAGCCCCAAACGGATGCATCAACAACAATAGGAGCATCAGAGACTATGATCTTCAGGAGAAAGTGCATCAGCAGCAATTGCCAGCTTCCCAAGGTCAAGAATATGCAATCTCCATCACCAAAATGGTCTCCAATGGCTGGGAAATGGCTCCAAAAGCTGGCAACAACAGTCCAACACCTCTTTCCAACAGCTCCAAAATGAAAAAACGAGATTTCCCTCTCCCTTCAACCCCATTTAGCCTTTCCTCCACTTGCATGGGAAAGTTTTGCCAAGTGGCAACTTTCTTAATCCATTTTCAGCAATTTCCAGTCATTTAATTAATTTTCAAAATTAATTAATTCTGAAAATTAATTCAGCCCTTAATCCATGCCCAAAAAATTGACCTTGCCCATCCAAAAATTAATTGGCTAGGCCATTTGCAACCCAAAGTGGTCCCATGCATTAATTGACCCTTGGACAAGCATTAATCCATTAATTAATGCCTAGTCCCTAGTGTCACCACTAACACTTAATGGCCAATTAATGGTCCTAGGGGCAAACTAACACCAAAATTCACCTAGAATCTAACAAGTGTAACTTGTTTCAACTTTTGCCTTTGACACCCATCTTTTTCACAGAGTCCTTCGGCCTTCAACTACGAAAAAGTAGCTTGCACCTCACATGTGCAACACATGTGCATCTTTTAATTGCACATTTGATTAATCCTTTAATCAAATGTCAATTAAACATAAGCAAAGCATCAAATTTTCACGTCCTCGTAACAGTAAGTAGTTGCGTAGAAATCTACATTGTGAGATTCAATGCCGTATGAAAGGCCAAATAAGAAGGTCGCAAAGAGTTCAAAGTTGTAGAGATCATCTGAGCATCAGAATAATATTCATCTACATTCAACAAACTGCTCGCACACGTCCTGAATTTTATTGAGGTGATCTTGCATAGCATCACCTTCTTCCATCTTCGCATTTTCAAGCTCGTTCTTCAAAAAAGAAATGCGAGTATCATTTTTTCCGACAAACGTATGCTCAAGTGCAAGCCATGCTACTCGTGAAGTAGTAGCAGACCGAATATAAGGGATTATAGATCACTAAACTGCCAATGCAATAAATGACAATGCTTGGGCATCCCTAGTGTTCCAAGACTTCTATGTAGCTATTCTTTGGGGTAGTACCTGAAGAACGAGAGCTTGCCTTTGACCACAACCTCTTTGTGGAGAAGTTACAAGAGCCATATCATCAAGACTTCTTCCCCACTGACATAATCCCAAAGATTTTTTGCAACAAGCACATTCTTCATCATGAAGGACTACAAAGAATAGTTGTTACCATCCAATCTATCCTCTTTTGATACATAAGTGAAGACATCACTTTGTCCTTGATTTGCTATGATAAATGTCACTCTTCCAAATGCACAAGAATGATAACAAAAGTTGGCCTAACCTAGAAATTTGCAAATTTCTAGAGATTACAGCAAATGCCAAGCTATAATCAACTAAATCGTGTCACAGCTTAAATTTTTCAAATTTCAACAAGCAACACACTAGCCGATGCAATAAGAGTGCTCAGCAGCACTAAAGGCACAAAAGCCCCAAAATTTGATTGTCCAATGTGTAAGATTTCAATCAATTTGACTGAAACTTCAATACATATACCAATGTCTGTGGCAACTGAGAACGAGCCAGAAGAACATTAACATGGCAATCAAAGTTGTTAGAATAATTGGCAGAGCTATTGCGTGGCTGGCGGAGCTGCCCACATGCAAGCGGAGTTGCTATTGGTGAGGGTAGCTACTGCAAGCAAACGAAGCTGTTGGAGGCGACGAACTGCAAGCGGTACTATAGGCGAGACTGGCAAACTGGCGAGTGGCAAACTAGAGGGCAATCGGTAGGGTGGTGACCTATGGTGGCTGCACGCAGCACTGCTGGCTAGCGTCACCAAGCACAAGGCGGTACAACTACCTGTGGAGCTAGCAACTGGCGGGCGGCGCAATCTGGCTATAGGCAATGCAGCTGGAGGAGCCGGCGAACAAAGTGCTAGAGGAGTTGAGGCAATTGTCGAGTGGCCGAGGCTCTGATACCACTTGTTGGTGGAGATGGACAGCACGTCAACTTGGGAGAGTGTGTAGATAGTAGAGAGAGAGTGTGTGTGTGGTCACTGTTTGACACTTGATTGATTGAAAAGCGTTTAACACAAAGTACGACCCTTAGACTTTAGGGTTGTGTAAGTGGCTTAAAGTGCATTCACACATAGATGTCTATAATGTGTAGTAAGTGACCTAACTGTGTAATATAAGTACACAAATAAAAAATAATGTGGCTGGGGGAAATAAGCCTCTCTTATAAGAGTAAAAAGTGTCCCAGTGTCCTACATGCAGATCACAGACACTCTTGTGTAAGCGTAGACATGAGTAAAACCCAACAACATTGCATATACAACAGTGAGTCACCAGTTGTGTGGATACTAGCACTGGCTCCCTCTCTCCAATAGGACCTGCATTGGCAATCTACAAGTGGATGATGATGACTGAGGAGAGCACCAAAATATATAGATATAAATAAATGCCATCAAATAAATAGGTCAACCATCAATAAATGCCCTAAATCATCATAATGATGACCACAAAAAACACCTAAAATATCCTACAATGCCCAACCCACAAATAGACATGCCCAAACTCACTCGTGAGCTAACTAATCTACAAACATTATTTCTCAAATCATGGGTGCTTTGATACAATACAAAGATACAATGATAATGACTCATCGTAGTTCATACAACAAAGAATACCATAATAGAATCATGGATACCCGAGCAGTGGTGGGTGATCAAGCCACCACCAAGGTGCTTCGAAGAATCTGATGTTGATGCCAATCATTACCAAAACCTAAAAATAGAAAAGAATTATACTAGCTCTCGGTGTCTGTCAACAATGCCTCGCAAGCGCATACATGACCAATGTATCAATAATACCTTTGAGCATACGTGACAATGGATTCCCCACCGTTGGCCAAACTGCCAGTGACCCTCGTGATCTCGAACTAGGAACCAATCCTGCTCTCTACATGAGTCTAGATGTCAATCCCAGCTCCAAGATTTAAAACCTACCAGAATTTAGTCAATGCAGAAGGGAAGTCCCTCTCCGAATCCTTTGCACCTATAAACCTATATAGATAAGACTCACCTACCCCACCTCACTACCCTCTCTCTTCCTCTCTAGCACTAGAGAGTCATGAGGGATGATCGCATCACCTGCACTAGAACGCAAGAGTAGTAAACAGCCCCTTCCCCTTCTCCAAAGAAGATGACCCCTTCCGCACCTTAGCCTTGGCCTTAGCCACAGATTTGAGTTGAAGTCAAAGGAGGACGATGACTCATCAAAAGAGTCTATATCCTACTTTTTTTTCTCCTTCTTCTTCCTCGAAGCCACTAACTCCTTATAATCCTTGCGCAAATGTCCCTCCTTGCTACAATGATAAACTGGGCCTCTAACTTCTTCTTCTTGTCACCCCTCTCTAAAGCTGCAAATGCCTTACTTGGCCACCATAGAGATTGGAAGCCTCCACTATAATCTCAATGACATGTCATGCTCAATTAGCATTGAGGACATATGTGAAAAGGTCACTGACATTGATGATGTCTAGGTCCACAAAACATTGGCTACTTCATCAAACTCTAGAGGGAGCTTATAGAGTGCAAACGCAACTAGATGAGCCTCTGGAAGTGTGGATTGCATGTGCCGAAACTGATCCTATACCTATGTAACAAGAAGTTAAAATGACTAGATAGTATCCTTTGGCTTAAACTTCATTTGTTGGATACCAGAGGGTCACTGCACATATAGTTGAGGGAGCCTTATACAATAATTGAAGTTGCTCCCATACTGTTGAGGCCATCTTGCAGGAGTTGACTGCCCGTATATCACCTCTTTAGAGATACATCAATGAAGAGCAAAATACATACAGGCATCATCGAAGTCCCATGTAAGCAAAGTTTTCTCATGGTTATCTTGGTTCACACATAGTTGAAAGAGGAGCTGATCAAAAAACGACTGCAAAATTAGAGAAAATCAAGGTGAGTACAGTCAGCAACCACTATTAAAAGCCGGAAAACATTGTTGCCTGGCCTGCACAAGCATTAAATGCTGAAAACGCAGCAATTGGATGTCAAAACACACACAAGCAAAGCATTAAATGCCGTTGTCAGCATGAAAATAATGCAAAACATCAAAATGCAGGCAGCAGAGACTAAATGCAGCCAACTGGTGCTGAAAATTAGGCTGGTTTGGAGTAGAGACATGTCGCCTAGGCTGTAGCAGACAATAGGAGGCTGATCAGCGGGAGGGGTGAGGGCAAACTATCCACAGCAGAAAACAGTACCTAGACCCCACACATGGACGTCTAATACCATGTTAGAAGTAGGTGCAGCGATGGAAGCGTACAAGACTACTGTAATAGGCTGCACAACACAAGAGAAAAGAGAAAATAGAAGAAAACAAAAGAGCACTAAGAAGGAAGAACTCAGAGATATGCTAGGCAAATGAAATCCATATAGCAAACACAAGATAGTTGCATACAATAGTGAGTCACTAGTTGTGTGGGCGTGGGTGCCAGCTCCCTCTCTCCAACAAGACCTGCACTGGGCATCTACAAGTGGATGATGATGATTGAGGAGTATATACGCATAAAGATAGCTAGGAGATGACACATTCATAATTCTCAAAGTTGTCAGATGGGAGAGGATCGAGGTGCAGCTGAAGTGCAGTAGACAGTGTGAGAGTGAGAGACAGAGTTGAGCACGACACCCAATGCTATAGTACTGAATAGAGTGTCTAATGAAAGTACAAATGATAACCCTTATACCTTAGAGTTATAAGGGGCTGTTCACACCCGAACACAGTAAGTGCCCGTAAGTGTGCACCACAAGCACATACAAAATAGTACACATAATCTGGGGGAAAAAACCTCTCCTACCGAGAGTAAAAAGTGCCCCAGTGTCCTAGTGATCACCCGCACACTCCCATATGAGCGTAGGCGTAAGTAAGGCGTGTGAGATACCCAACAAAAGTGGAATGAGAGAACCTCTATATGGCATTGGATGTATGGAAACTTTTTGGCCAAGCCGCTGGTCTACGTACTAATGCAGCCATACCCCCCACATCAACTATATTGAACCAGATCTATAGTCTTTGCAATGGCAAGGAATGGTGATCCCCGGTGCAAGGAATGGTGATCCCCGGTGGGAATGTCGTGCAGCATTTGGATTACCCATTGGACGTTGATGTTCAGCACAAGCAGTTGTTGCGATGGATTTCACTAAAATTGGAGGTGAAGTTTCCGTACTGGAAATCCCAAACTTGGCCTTTCCATTTTTGCCTTAAAGTGGCACAGTCCATTATGCTCCCTATGCTCACATATTTTTTGCCGCTTTTGCTTTGGACTACATCCACCTTAAGGGTTCTTACTGGGCACACTCGCTTATGCTACGGAAAAAATACACTTTACATACAAGTATCTTGTGGATCTCTCGGAGCCATGCTTGCACTCCAAAAAGTATGGGTGGTGGGGCTATTTTGGATGCACACACTCACATGGTTGCTCTTTAGTGGTTCTCTTTCATGCCATATGCATCAATCAACACCCCTAGGTCTTTGTTGCATAGTTATTTTTGAAACAGCAAGCCATGGTTTGTGGTAATATGACCATTTGCGGTTCTTGGTGTCAGTTCTTAATGTTGATGCCCCATGTTCCTTATCCTCTTCCTTTCTACTCACCTAGCTCGTCTGCTCAAGGAAGTTGGTTCTTCAAAAGGCTGAGTGGCACCCTCTGCGGAGGATCATTTGGCTGCTAACTCTTTTCAGATGGAATTGCTGGCAATGTCAAAGCTGATTCTATGGGATGGGAAGCAAGAGGCTCGCCCTAAATTTAATCGCATGGCATGACTAGGCTTATCTTCAATTTCAAATGCCACTCCAGTGACTCGCCGGGGGTTGATGTCTTTCCGCACGGCCAAGAGGCTTTTTATGATTAACGACCACCATTGGCTGGTCATTAAGGCCAATATTGTCGAGGGGGTACACAAATCTCAAATTGGTGAAAAATGACTATCATGGAGGGTTGGTTCAATATGACACCGTACAAAAGTAAAGTATTCCTTTGGCATGTCTGTTGAGAAACCCTTCCCCGCAATTTGCGTTTTCATGTTTCTATGTTTTGCATTTAGGGTTTGCAGCCCCAAAAAGGGGCACCGTCCTAGACCTGACTATGCTTATTATAGGCCACTCTCTCATTCATTCCTCATGGCTGATTCATTCAGTCCGTCACCTCTTCTCTCTAGCCTCTCCACTACCCTCACACCCCTTCAGGAGGACATTGTGGTTTGTGGTTCGTGGTTCGTGGCTATCTTCATCATCTTCCTTGGCTATGGCACCTTTGTTCCCTTATATCACATTCACTCCATGATTAAGAGCTTCATTATTCCATTCATCAGAGTTTCTTCTCTCTTCTCCATGTTTGCCAAGTTTACTCTGTGTTCCTCCCTGCAAACCCTATTGTCTCGCTAGTACATCATCTTTTGACATGGTATCAAAGCCGGATCTGCTCAAGCAGTGGCAAAGATGCTCCACTCCAGTGACGATAAAAACCGGTGGCAAGTTCGGCATCCACTTCTATTCTTCTTCCGCTGCATCAAAATCTCGTTTCTGCAGGTTTCAGGTGTTTTCAGCTTGCTGCCCACACCCCTTTCGCGAAGGACATCGCAATCTCAGCTGTCCCTTGCTGTCATCTACAAAGTGGCGCCCATTTCCAATCTTCCACCCGCAGTTTGCAGCTTTTACAACAAAGCGACTGTTGCTGACCACTCTCCATTTAGAAAACAATCTCGTTTTTGCAGATTTCAGGTATTTTAGCTTATTGCCCACACCCTGGATGCGGAGGACATCACGGTCCAAGCTAGCCATTGCTGTCTACAATAGTCTAGTGCCTATTTCCAACCTATCACACACTGTTTGGAGCCGATTTCAAGATACTGACTACTACTGGTGATTTTTCCTGCGTTTTCAATCTCTCTCTCTCCTCACCTGCGTTTTTCTACTGGTTGCAACCTCTTACTGCTGGATGCATCCTCCTCCCATTGGCAGCTCACTACCAGCCCTTCCACTGCCCTTCCACCCCTTGCAGTGGACATTGCGGTTTCGTGCTTCACACTGTCCTCACACCCCTTGAGGCAAATATTGCAGTTCGTGGTTCGTGGCTGACCTCTTCCTTCTTCAACAAGGCACACTGATACCCATGGCTTCTTTACCAACAGATGACCAGACTATTGAGTGCTTCTACTGCAGCACGAACAGTCATCCCATCGAAGACTATCAACATCGACCTTTGCTCCGAGCCCCTTCGTAGTATATGCGTCTTCCACCAGGCACTCCTTGTGCCACCTCTCCTTTTTGGGTCACAGAGATCGTTCTGCATTGGCTATCAGAGTATTATGCTCCAAGCAATAAGCCACAATCGACGCACATTAAGTCCTTTCGAGCACATGGAGGCTCTAAGACCTTACGAGGCGATAAGCCCTCCTGGAGACCACCCCACTGCACAGAGGTTTCCCCAACCCACTTCCGGGTACAGTGGCTTCCACGACCCACATCTCCTCCACAGTCCACTCTCTTGAGAGCCCGCAACTGTTCCCCACCCTTGGCTCATCCTGTGCCTCCTTCTTCCCCACTCTCTTTCACTCAAGTTCGAGAGGCCACTTCTGGGTGCTTTCCGGCATCTTCTTCCGAGCCGCCCCAGATACCTTCTTCGGCACGACCGGCGACGCTTCCTTCGTCATCAGATGTTTTGCAATCCGTGAGCCATGAGTGGTTGGATTCCCTTTCTCTCTAAGACTGGGATTTAGAGGGGGATTTTCATACTTTGCCCTCAAAGGGGGCTTCCACTTCTTCAACTTCAACAGGGGGCCCTCCACCTCCCACCTAAGAGGGGAAACCTACTCCACATGAAGTTCTTCACCCATCCTCTACTTTCTTGGGGTGGCTGTCTTCAACCAGTCATCTCTTCTACTGATACCCAGGATCTTCAGATACCACCTAGATTAGGACCTCGGAGGTTGAGCCGCGACTTGGTGACGAGGCCTTCGTATTCCTTCCAGCATGGATGCACAGAGCTAGTGGCTTCTCACATGAGGTTGATTTTCGAGTTCTTCAGTTCACTCTGCCTACTGTTCTTTACTGTCGGTTCCCTTTCTGGTGGAAACCTTGGACCTTAGGGATCCTCTACATCTTCTTCCTCCTCTTCTCTTCTTGCCTTGGTCACTTGGTCAGCATGGAGCCACCTCCCGGGATCGAGTACGGGAATATCCTTATGGTTCTCAATACCACACAAAGTCCGACATTCCTATGCATTGCATGTTTTCATCATCTTTATACTAGGGCGCTTGGGCAAGTGAACAATTTTCCCATGAGGGACACTCTCCAAGTGGCACCTGTTGCATGAGCATTCTTCAGCATGTAGAATTGCATCTCCACCTCATTCTTCAGCAATTTGCGTTTTGCGTTTAGGGTTTGCAGCCCCGAAAAGGGGTGCAATCCGAGACTGACTGTGCCTATTTATAGGCCACTCTCTCATTCATTCCTCATGGCTAATTCATTCAATCTGTCACCTCTTCTCTCCAACCTCTCCACTGCCCTCACATCCCTTCGGGAGGACATTGTGGTTCGTTGTTCGTGTGGTTGTCTTCATCATCTTCCTTGGCTACGGCACTCCCTTGTATCACATCCACTACATGATTCAAAACTTCATCATTCCATTCATTAGAGTTTCTTCTCTCTTTTCTTCTCTTCTCCATGTTTGCCGAGTTCACTCTCTCTTCCTCCCCGCAAACCCTACTGTCTCGTTAGTACGTCATCTTTTGACAATGTCATGGTTGGTGAGCTGCCTCTCACCACGGCACTTGCAAAACACCACATTCCAAATAGTGCTTGTTTTTTCTACCTCACCACTATAGAAACTTCTCGCCACCGTTTTCTTTTATATCCTTTGGCATAGAAAATGTTGTTTCTATTATTTACTATTTGGCAAGATATGATTGGCACATCATTATGCCCCTTTGATTGGATCTTTGCTCAACCCAATACCCCTCTCTAGCCCAACCACATATGAAGATTCTGCTCCTATTCCTTTGTCTCTCGGGTTGCTAGCACAATGGACAACTCGAAATGCTTTGTTTTTTATTCTGCATCTAGGGTACAAACTCACCTTGCTAAGTTGAAAGGTCTTCTACATTGGCAGCTTGACCTTATTTGGCATATTGATCACCTTTCCAAGGAGGACTTGGTCCCTTGGCATGCAGCAATCTCTGTTGCTTCTTTGCCATGACTTTTGTACTCTTTTAGTTATTTGATATCTTGCAAAGTAAGGTTATGCACAATGGCCTAGAGCCATCCTACATCTTGTACTCATGTGATCTTGTACTTTTTTCGTAATTAATACAATTACCTATTACGAAAAACAAATTATATAGGCATAAAACAATGGGATCAAATAAACAGGTCAGCTAGCATCATAATGCAGTCACCTAGTGGATGTAGCGATGGAAGCATAAAAGAATGTCAAAATAAATTGTTGAACACGAGACAGAAGAGAAAGGAAAGAGAAAACACAAGAATACTACAAAGGAGAACTTAGAGATGTGACAATCATGTACAACAATGAGTCACTAGTTGAGTGGGCAATGGCATCGGCTCCCTCTCTCCAAGAGGCCCTACACTAGAATCTCCAAGTGATAACTGACTCGCTATGGAGGAGGGAGCCAATATATATAGCAAAAAAGAATGTCCAAAATGGCATTAGGTCTACTCATTGGCTAGTCGAAAATGAGGAAAATGATCAAAATAATGATCATAAAAATGCCAAAAAAAATGCTAAAATATACATAAGGGAAGTCCCTCTCTAGGTTCTTTGCACCTGTATGTATGTATAGATGAGATCTAACTATCCCACCTCACCACCTTCTCACTCCCTCTCTAGCATTGCAAAGTCGTGAGGGATGACCTGCATCATCTGTACTAGCAAGCTGGAAAGGAGGCCCATGCAACCAATGCCGAGGCTGCATGATTGGAGCCTAAACCTAGACTTGTAGAGGATGATGACTCAACAATGGAGTCGTTACCCTTTTGCTTTATCCACTCCTTCTGCAATGCTACTAAGGTCTTGCAACCCTTCTAGAGATGTCTCTTATTGCCATAATGATAGCACTTAACCTTTTGTTTCTTCCATAGGTTACCCCTCTCTAAAGCTTGAACATCTAGAGCACCTAGAGATAGCATCCTCACCAAAACTTGAATCTGAACATAGCAAGTCTCCAATAGAACGCTTGAAGATAAGTAATTAATGGCTGCATGAGTTTCATCAAAAGTAGAACCCAAAGGAACCATAATGAGGTAGATACAAAGAAGATGAAATGAGGCAAGGGATCTAGAGGGATATGTACATGCCAAGACTTCAGACTCACAACAATTCAAAAGTTTAAGCAATAAGAAAGCGCATAGAGAATGGTTCAATGATACACAAAGTGTGGCACTAGGTGACTGCATTATGGTACAACCATTGTTGTCAGGTATGAAAGATACAATATGGTATGATACTAGTACAGATTTTTTTCTTAAACTTAATTATTTTGGACTACAAATGATAGAATACGTGTTTGATCCAAAATAGCAATGGCATTAGAGTATATAAGATGAATACATGAGGGTAACAAGCCAAAATTTGTATGGCATTCAGGGGAGTTAAGAGTTATGATTGAGACTATGATGGAGGGAGTTCCACTAGATTGGCGGACAGATATAGGCACCTCTCACACTTGGATCAGCCTCTTCTCCAAAGGGGACATTCTTCTAGCAGCCTTTGCAACTAGCAGAGACAAGACATTTACTTTTATGGTTGAGGAGGATGGCCATCTCCAGCGAGAGGAACTTGACCAGGCATCATTCATTGGATGCTCCAAACAGAAGATCAAAGTAGTAGCTCACGGAAGTGGCACATTGACCCAGACCCAACCACATGTTTGGTTGATGGATCGAGAAATTGGGCTTACCAAAGGAGACCTCTACGAAGATTACAGTGGGATCCAGGAGAGTAGGTGTGGAGGGATCCATTCCTTGATAGACCTTGCAATGTGCTCTTCTTTGACTATACTACAAGGTTGGGAAGGAGAATACAGATGAGCAAGATCAAAGCACAGCCAATAGCATCCCCCACTGGCATAAAGAGGGAATCACAAAGGAGTTCTTATGTGACTTTTTGAGGAGGTTACATGATAGCTTCAGACCTAGGAGGATCTCTCTTCACATGGCTTATAGCTCACAGGAACCTAGCAGTTGGCACATGGCCAAGATATGGCAGGGACCTAGTAGCATGCACGAGATGCAGTGATCCAGCGAAAACAAAGAGACATTGCCTATGGGACTGCCCTAGAGCCCATGAAGTTTGGAGGAGAGCCCTCAAGATAGTATTTCACGGCACAACAAAGACCATGGTGGCTACTTGGGGGGCTGTAGCATGGGTCCCAAGTAGAGACCCAGCATGTAGCTATGAGGATGTTTAGGAGCTACTCTTTTCTCATTATTGGACAACATTTAAGTAGAATTCCCTACTATTCTTCACCCTCTGGAGTATAGTAATTGCTGATTTTCTTCTTCCTCCACTCCAACAGCCCTTGCAAACTAAGTTCCACTTTCCCTACAGCTATCCTTCACCATTCAGCATTTACCTCAATACTCTACCACCCAGAAGACTGTGTCTCGCTCCCTTCATTGTGTAGATTCCCTTCAAGTGCTGCTGTATGATCAACCAGGACAGTGCAATCATCTTAGAGTCTTGCTCCCTTGTATCAATATGATTTATTCAGCATGATTCGGTGTCCATCATTCTTCACTCTTCTTCCGAGTTTTCTATCAATGTTTGTCATACAATCTCCCCGCAAAGCCTACTCTCTTTGATATGGTATGAGTGCATGCCATCCCGTCACTTTTCTTGACAACCAAAGGGGGAGCTTCCTCTCCATGATGGGGGAGAGCCACTTTCTGATTCAAGTGCACCACAAGTACCAAGGCCCTCTCAATCTCCCTCACCGGATGAGCAGCCACATGTTATCCTATGGTGGTTTCAACACTTCATACAAGACTTGGATTTACTTGTTTCCCAAAAACACCTGAGTGCCCTCGTCGACGATCAGCCCAACTACAACAAAGAGCTGGGCATTCACTATGTGTGAACTATGCCCTTATGACAAGGATCTTGATGACTTTCAACTAGGAGCCTACCACTCTAAGCGGGCTCTTGCACAATAGACATGGCATCATGCTATGCAAGATGAGCTCAATTCCATCAAGAGGAATGAGACATGGGAGTTAGTTTTGCCTCCACCTAGGTGGAAGATTATTGGTATGAAGTGGGTCTACAAGGCCAAATACATGTCTAATGGCACCTTGGGCAAGCATAAGGCAAGGTTTGTTTGCCAAGGGTTTTTCTTAGAAGGCCGGCTTGGATTACTTGGAAGCTTTTGATCAAACTGTCCAAATGTCTACCATTTGCACCATCTTAGCACTTGCAGCCATCATCATCATTGGTCCATGTATCAAGGAGATTTATGTGAAACAGCCTCCAGCTTTCAGTGTGCATGGCAAGAAGGATTATTTGTATCACTTGCATAAGGCTCTCTATGGCCTAAAGTACCCCTAAAGCTTGGTATCAACAAATAGACCGCTTCTTTCTCGAGCATGTCTTTCAGCACTCGGATCATGACCCCAACTTCAACTTTCAATTGGAGGGTTAGGATTGTGTTCTCATGATCCTTTGTGTGAATGACCTCATCTTTATATGTAGCCATACAGAGGAAGTGGAGTGTACACGAGAGATATTGAATCAGGAGTTTAACATGACCCGCAACCTCAGACTCTTCTTCTTTCTTGGTCTTGATGTCTATCAAGTACCTCAAGAGTTTGACATGACCCAACCCCAGACTCTTCTTCTTTCTTGGTCTTGGTGTCTATCAAGTACCTCAAGGCATCTTCATTTCTTAGCACAAGTACATCTCCAAGCTTTCGACAAAGTTTGGCATGGCCTCTTGTGAGCCTATTTCTTGCCCCATGGACGCGAAGTCCCAACTTAGTTTAACAAGCGATTCCCCTTTTAGATGTTACCTGCTATCCATGCCTCATTGGGTCTCTCATATGGCTCATCCACACTGGCTCTAACATTTCTTATGATAGCCTTGTTGTCTTCCTTTATGAAGACTCTACTTTAGACTCACTAGTGAGCCGCTCTCCACATCTTGTAGTATCTTTAAGTGACCCAATCCTGTGGGACCTTGTATCAAGAGGGGGCCACTCTCATAGGAAGGAGTGACTTAGATTGGGACTCTCGATGTTTGATTACCGGATTTATCTTCTCTATTGGATCCATTGCAGTTCCTCTTTCATTGAAAAAGGCAAAGTATCGGATATTGTGTTCTATTGGTCATGAGGTGAATGGCTCCCCTGCATGCTTGTAGGTATTGGTTTCCCTTCGGTGGGACCCACCTTACTTTGGGTCAACAACTAGAGTTCTTCGTCTCGCAAAGAACCTGATGTTTCATGCTCACACAAAGCACATTGTGGTCAAACACCACCATGTTCAAGAGCAGATTTTGAAGTCTGAATTCAATGTGCTCTACTGTCCTACAGTGGGCAATGCAGCAAACATCTGCACGAAGCCATTACCAGTCTTTCATGCTTCATCATATCCATATCCTGTTTAACAGCCTTAATTATTGTCTGGTTGAGGTGGATATTAGTTGAGAACAATCTTCTACATAGACAACTGACCATTCTTCGACTGATAATCAGGAGTTGCCTAGCCATTGCTAGGAACCCAAGGTTTTATGCTTGCAACAAAGCACATAGAGATAATTACCCTTATGTTTGATCTCCATGGGAGATGGGAGAGGAAACGAGTCAGTTCAGAGATTATGAGGAGGAGCAGAGATGCTTTTCCCAGGACATGGGAATTTAGCACTTCTTTCCATTGTCAGACCCACATGGTTTGGCACTATAATTGGTTATTTATTCAAGCCTTGCAATAGACTTCCCGCCTTGTCATACAGTTTTTGATATGGAAGTCCCTTACAGGGCTACTTTGTACCTTGCTTTTGCCTTGGGAAATTTTGTTCCAAGGGGTATTATTTTTATAGATTTTCTCTCTTCATTGGAAAGAAAATATTTTAAAAACAAGAATTTCCTATTTACACAGACTCATGATTGGACAAAACTTTTCTCAATGTATATTTGATTATCTTTGATCAAGCACAACTACCATGTCAGATATGTCCTAAATTGAATTAAGACTTCAAAAGATTCACATGCCAAAATTGTTTAAGAAGATACTATATAAATATACAACATGTACTCAAACAGCACAATATACACAAAAGAGCACCTAGAAGAGAGGCATTACTCTACTTAGCCTTCAGGAATGACAACAAAACTTATCAACAAAATAGAATTCAAAACCTTATCAACAAAACTTATCAACAAAATACAATATACACAAAAGAGCACCTAATGCAACCATAATTTCCAAGCCCATGGAATTCTTTGAAGGGCAGAGAAAAATCTTTTCAAACACAGTAAGAATGAATGGAACTCTTGGAAGGGCATGGAAAAATCTTCCCAAACATAGTAGAAGACAAGCATCCTTAAGACATCCTCGCATGGCTAAAACCTAGATATGCAAACCTGTGTAATTCCCAATAGTGTGCTTTCTCTGAGCTCATACCATGCTGTTCAAGCTGGTTATGACATCAAGGTATCAAATGCAATATTCACGTGACAACAAACAATTTACTCAAATCACCAAACTCAGGGCAAAGGTCCATGCTTACTTAATCCAAAGAGACATCCATATAATGCATTCAAGGATTGAAAGCAGTGCGTTCATGAACTCATGTGCGGGTAATTTGCAACACTGTCCTAGCCTCTCAAAAATAAGTTCATTATCATGTTAGGCCATCTAAAGAAAACCAAGAGAAACGAAGCCCAATCTGAAAATGTCACCGCACACAATAACAAGTACACCAGGGGTTGTACGATTTAAAGACTCAGACAAACCAACCTGGCAGAGCTTGTCCTCTGTAGGCCACGAAACTTTTTTCGATCTACGACGCTTCCGACTGTCAACCAATTTTTGATGTATGACCTCAACATTGCCAGAACCAGCAAACGGTGATGCAACTCTGCCGGACATCTTCTGAGTTCACTGCTAATAGATCCTCTTTTAATCTGAGAGCTAGGCCAATGTGATCTACACCAGATTATGTAGTGCCACTCCTGTATCAGTATCAAGTGAATCCTGCTAGTGGGATGTATCGAACCTATCGTGTCTTTTCTCAGCGTTTAAGCATGATTAGCACCTACCTAGAAATGATGCAATCTGCAGGGCAGTTACTGTGGTGCTAGCTTCAAGGTTGATGGCATATTCTTCAATGCTAGTTGATTGTGAATGACATAAGGGAGCTTTCTATCGAGCATAATTATCATCCGTTCATTCAAACCAGCGTTCCTGATTGGTTGTAACTGGTGATCTTACTATTTTTTAATGAACAATTCAAAGTGATTGTACTAATGATCCTTCCATTCCTTATGAGTCAAGACTTGGATATGGCAATTAACCTTAGCTGCCATTTGATTTCTGATACAGAATACATTTCTGAGCGAGGACTTTCAGTATTGATCCTTATGAGTCAAGACTTGGATACGGCAGTTATCGTCAGCTTAGGGTTAGCTGCCATTTGATTTCTGACACAGAATCCATTTCTGAGCAAGGACTTTACGTTAACTGGAAGACTTTCCATGTCATGGAGCTTTTCTTCTGCTCTTGAGAAGCCTTTTTGCATAGATACACTTTGGGAATCGCATAATAGGGTAATCAATGGTAGATCGCCTTCATGTTTAACAATGTTCGAGCTAGGACACTATGTTCAAAATTTTGGCAGGGCTGCCGAGAGCATCTCATGCCGGAATGGTAGATGAGGTGCCGCCAATGGGGGAGGAAAAAGGGAATTTTAAATGCCAAGAAAATGAGAAAAAGCCAAGAAATAAATAAGAAAACAAGGCTGAGACATGTCTTTGTGTGTGTGTGTGTGTGTGTGTGTGTGTGTGTGTGTGTGTGTAGCTAGTGATTGCCTAATAGAATTGGAACAAGTAAGAAAAGAAGGCGTGAAAAATGAGACCGCTGCCCATGAGGGGTCAAGTTGAGAAGGAAGTTTTGACAGGAAAAGGCAGTGAGGTAAAGACAGAAACAGACAGACAGAGATAGAGAGAGAGAGAGAGAGAGAGAGAGAGAGAGAGAGAGAGATTTCTATCACAGCCTAATGCCTACACCATTCAAAGGGCAAAAGCACAAGCTCCCACTTGCTGCTTGGAAGGTTTCTGCACCTAATGTGGATCTGAACATAGGAGAACACCATGAATGAATGAAACACACAGGAAAACCCTATCTAATTGACAGACTCGAACATGCATATTCTCACATGACAGAATCTGAAAGTTTCAACCACAGTGACCTAACAGTAGCCCTTGCAGTACAGTGGCCTGCTAGCAGCCACTTGCAGTACTAAAGGGGAACTATCAAAATGCAGAGACACAGAGACCTGAAAGCCCGCTCTCCATTCATCAGTTTGTGTGGAAACAAAGTAAGACATTGACAGTTAACATGGGAGTCTAAGGCCTTTTAGTAGGACAGAGAAACTACAGCACATGCCCCAATCAGAAAAGGAGCAGAGAGAAGAGAGCTCCAGCCCTTAGACAAGAAAACAATCAGATGGGCAGAAACACATTGGGCTCATGAGTGATGGATGACAGGGTGAAGAGAGAGAAAACGGGTGCTTGCAACTGTGCATAAATGACTCGCATCATCAGAAGACGGGGTGGATCGTCTGCCACAATAGTGTTCTTTCTGTTCAAAAGCCTATTTTCCATGACACAGATACTTGTGGCCATGGTAATAAAGAGGCACACCTTTCCATGGGAGTTTGCTAACTTTTCAAGACTAAACTGTGTAGGGGAGAGAGATCCAAACAAAGAATAAATGCAATGCACCTTTTATTACATTTCTTGTGGAACCATACCAAAAGACCTTCAATCAATGCTTTTGAAAAATATGGCCTATTTTTCTCACCTCATTGCTTTCAAGTTGAAGGTTTCAAGCCTTGATTTGAATCTATCATCATCCTTTAAGATTTCCCTTGTTCTTTCTTTTTCCCCCCAATTCCACCTGGCATTATTCATTCACACACCCTCCCTCCAATTATGTCTAAGCTCGAAATAAGCCTGACCATTGTTTGTAAATAAGATGATGTTAATTCGACCCCGTATGTATCCGCTCATTGATCTATCCACCATGTGAGTAGTTACTTACAAAAAACGTCACCCTTTGGTTAGAGGCATGGGAAGGATGTAATTGTCTCATCCTTGCCCAAGCATCATGTATAATCCTATGAACTTTGGAAACTTCGCATTTCAACTCCAAACATGAATCCATCCTACATATGTGTGAAAGTAAAGTATTTTCCAATGCCCTTGTATTAGGTGCACAATACCAATTGTGTCCCTAAGTTATGCTAAAATAACCAATAAACCCTTCAAAGACTCAACAAACAAATTCATCAGCGTACAATAAGAGTGGATGAAGCCTCCAACAAAAAAATTTATCGGGCTCCAATCTCATCTATCAATAACAACAAATCTTATATTGGAAAGAGTGTCGATGAGATGTGTTAGTATAGATGGTGTGTTGGTTATGCCAAGCAACACTTGGGACGTGGCCTCCCTATCTCACCAACTAAAGTGTAATCACCCCTAAAATCATCCTTGATATTTTTCTACTATATCATGAAGTATATGCAATAACTTAGCCTACCTACGTCAAATTCCTTTTGTGCACACACACGCACATTAATTATCACACGTGTATATATGCATATATAATTTGCGTGCGTGCGTGCGTGCGCGCGCGCGCGCGCGCGCGCGTGTGTGTGTGTGTGTGTGTGTGTGTGTGTGTGTGTGTGTGTGTGTGTGTGTGTGTGTGTGAAGTAGAGTGAATGGGAGATATTAACATCTCCAAAAGGAAAAGATGGCTATGAGACTTATAGTGAAGTAAAGACAATGTCTCATTGTATTATCGTATCGAAACAATAAATCTTACGGTACAAGTTTTATGCTTGTAAATTTTCTAAAAGAATGATAAATTATGCTATAGTAGGTAATGATGATGTCCAAAAGTCATGTTTTGGCATATGTCTAACATGGTATATGATCATCCTAATACCTCTTGTGGGATCCCAATATACTCCTAAAGCTATAAATTGATCCAAGGTATCTCCTTGTGATGATGACATACTATGTAATGAGCTTATATAGAAGGGGGAGTGTTGAGAAATAAGGATAGATTATGGCTCATTTGAACCTTAGAGATTAGCATGCTAGCATCTCTAAATTATGTAAGCGATGACGTATGTTGTTAAAGTAATTAATGAGATTAACATTTTATTAGTCAAAAGCAATTGAAGTGAATATAGGGGTGAATCACCGTCTTTAGGAGAGTTGGAGATGATTTAGTGATGCTCTCTTGTGAGCCATTGAGTCACATCACTTGTAAACAAACACTTGTTTAAAGGCACATGGGTAATATTGAATTTTAGTTTGTGTTTTGATCATCTCTCTCATGGCTTTCATTCATATAGTTCATGATTGATCTTTTGACATGGTGTGTGAGCCATTTCTTGTTTGCCTCTTCTTATCTCACTAGCATTCTCAATGGGACTTTTTTGCCTTCATCTACTACACCTATTCTATAAACATAGCCTTCAACCCAAGCTTGATTGCTCAAATTTACCTAGCAAATTCTACATCTATTAGACTTAGACTTTAGCCAACAACTTAAGCTTTGATTAGGATTTTCTTGTGAGATGACTAACATTGACATCCTCCGTGAAGGTTGAAGATCTTGACCAACCATAGCTTGCAGTACAAAATTTTACTTATTTAGCATTTTCTTGCTCCATCTTGAGTTGGATAGCTAGGATTAAAGTGAAATCGAAGGCACTCCAAAGCCCTCTTAAAGGCCATTAAAGTATTAACCTCTAGAAGAGCACTCACCTACCCTTTTTATAAGATAGGAGACTGAGGATGGATGCATTAGTGGTTTGTTGTCTATAATGAAAACTTCGTTAAATCTCCTAGATATTGTTGCTTTCCTTATCAATAAGTTAACACTAAAAAATTCTAAAACCTAAAGAATCAACACACATGTTCCATTCAAACTTTCGAGTGGGACTAGTATAAGAAACAAATTGGTATCAATAGCCACAACCTCTTAAAACTTAGGGTTTCTTGGTTTTTGGACTAGGGTTTCACATAGGCTCCAATTACTTGAGGCCCTTTAAGAATACAACATTGTAATGACATCTTACCTTTCTTCTATCTCATCATCATAAACTTCTTCTATTAGCTTAAAAATTATTGCCATGCTCATACCAACAAAAGAGTCAATCAACAACTATGATCATTAGGAGAAAGCTAAGATGACATCAAGGCTCAACTTGAAGGTGCAAAAAAAGACTATCAACAACAATACATAGCCCAAAAGAAACATGGATGTTATGCATCTACATGGTTAGCCTTTTAATCTAGACTATTAGTTGTACCCAACACTTTGTAGCCAAATGTATTAACATATAAATTTTCATGAGGAAACAATTGTGAGTTGTCTTTTGCTTTGAAAAATAGTGTGTGTCCTCTCTAGCCAATATTTACTTGCCTTATCATCTAGTAATGAGGTAGAATCTATCGATTCCATCTACAACTAGTGAGACGTTTCTATTGAACGTGGACAAGTCCTAGTTTGAATGTACACACTGAAAATTTTACTTATCAAAAGTTTCACAAATGGTCCACTAGATTACTTTCCACTTATGGATGACATTCATGGAATATGGGCAAGATATAAGTGCATCAATCTGCATAGACAAAGATTAACATGTCTTATTGTTGACTATTTCACTTAGTATTATGCTTAATTCATCATATCAATGTTAAAGGCATAACCAAAGATGTTTGGACTAAGCTAAATAGAAGGTTAGACCTCAAGCCAAGAATTAGAAGCTACATTTGAAAATAGAATCTTATGGAATTATGCATGAATTCAAGGACTCAACTTGTTGAACAACAAATAAATGAGTTTCATGACCTAAGTACATGGGATAGATGCTAAAATTCTAGCAAATCATGCTATGGGAATGCCTATAGTTGATCTTCCTAAGGTATCTAATTCCACAAAATACGCCTTAAGTAGCATGGAACTAGTTAGTCTAGGGCATCGTATCTTTGCTTTTTCTACTAAATGACAAGGATAGCAAAAATCTTGAAGCAACCACTCCAATAACAAATGCACTTTTATACTCTTGGAATCAACTAACAAAGGATAAAAGAAAAAATGTCACCCATTGTGGAGTGATAGGACATGAAGTGTAGATTACCATTTTTGAAACAAGCCCCATTTGCATGAATTACAAGAAGATTGGACGTAATAAAAACAAGTGTTGGAGCAATTGAGTCAACCTCATGGGGCATGAAGATAGTAAGGAAAATTTTCACCAAATTTAAATATAATTTTCTAAAGCCCTTTTTATCCATCAAAAGAATCATTAATGCAAAAGCCTATTACCCAAAAAGGCTCTATAGAAGCCAATTTGTAATGTTTCAGTAATAGGTTAAAAAACAAGGGGGACTTCAATAAAATGCAATTTTACCCTTGAGAGAAACAAGGGTGGATTAAGGATCACCATTAATTAGGGTTTATTACACCCTTATATGTTAGCTTGCGAGCATACTCTTTATGATGTACGCAATTATACACTCTGATAAAGTGATCAATGAGATCAACACCCTACCAAATCAAAGGAGGGGAGTGAATATAAGGGTGCAATCCTATCTTTATGAGAGATAAGATGATTTAGGGATGTCCTCTTAAGAGGATTGAGCCACATAAATTGTAACAAAAAGCCTATTTTAAAGGCTCATCAATGCTAAAGTTGAATGCATGTTTTGATCACCTCTCACTCATTTTGTGTCATGGTTCTTTCATATATATCTTCACTAACTTTCTAAAAATGAGTTATTGTGATGGTCAAGAGAATCTATACTAACAAAGGCTTCGAAGATGTTTGTCAAGACTCTGTTGGGGGTAAAGGCACCTTAGCCTAGCCACCCATGTATTACTACACTGATAGTACCTGCACTTGCACACTGCGGGCGATGGTGGGTGCCCATCAATGTCACTTCATTCTTTATTCTTTTAGTGACATTTGAATAAAAGAAAGGCCGGTCACACATTGTGACTGTTGGAGTTCGCACATTGTATGCGTGTCTCTCTCTCTTGCTCTTGCTCCTTCCACCATAGCTCTTGCTCTTGATCGTGCTTCCACTTCAGGGCTCACCTCCCTTCAACTGGTATTAGATCCTTCTTCTTCACGAGCTCGAGCTTGGTCCACAGCTTCCATTTGAATACCTACAACAGTATCGGTTGCATTCTTCTTGGGCACTCTTTGAGCCTTCTCGAGCAAGTTGGAGCAACCCCCCATAGCCCTCACCTTGTTGGTGCAACATCACATTGTGTAAAACATACACTTTTTTTAGCAGTAGCTCACGTTTTTCATCTCCTACAACATATCTTCTTCATTGGGTAGTTATGAAAGCACTTATACACTTGGTTTTGATGCTTGGCATTGATCCTTCCACTCTTGGCATTCTATTTGAGTGCTAAGCTTCAATTTTTGGACTATTATAATAGTCCACAGACTGTCATAAAACATGCTACCACTTATCTTTAATGTCTACACTCATTGCCATCGATTGGATGATACCCGATTGATGCTTATATATCTAGGGATGCTATGTCATTTTTTGGAGTTGATTTTGGATTGATTTAACCACTTCATTTACTCTATTTTGGTTGAGGTTTACTGGCTGGAAATACATGGCAACACTCTATTTATTGCTTCTATGGTCAGCTTTGTTGGTCTTATGATGCTCGATTATGATGGGGTGATATCTACATGTATGGGAATGCTATGCCCCTGTTATGATTGGATTTGAAGCTGATTTTGGTACTAAAATAGCTTGATTTGATAGTGTATTCATTGTTGTATATAGTAGGGCTGAACCCTTTTAACATGGATTTTATATGCATATTTCTCCTAGCCATGATTTGGGTGTTCTATATGCACTACTCATGTGTACCATTGATGCTAGTACATTGGTATATCATATGCCCATGATTTGAGGTGGCTTTGAGCTTGATTTGAGGACTAATTTACTCAAATTCGACAATGAATTTAATGTTGTAATAACCAGGGATGAAGTCTATTTGGTCAGTGTATGCTCTACCTATTGGTCACGAGTGCTTCCTAGGTGACTCGTATGACTACACAGATGTATAAGAAGGTCGGCACATGTCTTGTATTGCTTTGGAATTCCTTTTGAGCTTTGATCGAGCTCCATCTCGGTTGACATTTGATTGAGATTGGTCTACACTGCCATGCTTTGTGACAATCACTATGCCTATGGTCTATGCTTGACCCTTCGGTACCTACTTTGATGCATATGTCAAAAATGCATACTCCTTATATTGTTTGTGTTTGATTGTCACTTGGAGCTTTAGTTGGGCTTTCATTTGCATACTTTGGAGCTCTTGGATGCTTATTTGGGTTGCTAGAGATTTGACATTGACTGTTACATAATGTACTAGATGTTATAGGTGATGCTTGACCAATCCCTTGCTTTGGATGTTCCATTGATATACGGTCTTGGCTCCATGATGCCTTATATATTCACATGCTATCTTTGAGCTTGGTTGCTTGATTGACATCAATCTTTCTACCAATGGGAGCTTCATGCTATCTCTGGATATTTGCAAACCTTGTGGTTTATGCAGTTGAGCTTCTTAAGTCGATGAGACTAGGATCTCTTACATGTTTATGCTCTTGATCAATACTTGTTGCATTGGATGCTTTTGGACTGATTTGATCCGTCTTCTCTTTGAGCATACACCAACCTTTGTCAGGTCCTATTAGTTAAGCATACACCTGGCTTAGCTTACTCTTTGAGTTCTTTTTGTTGCCAGGGCTTGTATCCTTCTACTAGCATTGATTGCTTTGACAAATTTGGGTGTTTGGCTCATGGTTCTTGGCTGCTACAATGTTGTTTACATGCCTGCTTCATGCAGGATCCAACCTAGCAATCATACTTGACTTTGGATCACTGTTAGCTCATTGTTTACTCTCTTTTTCTCACTTTGCTATGATTTATTACAACAAGTTGTTTTATGCAAATTATGATGTATTTACTAAGCTTAATCACGTCATTTTAATGTACTTTTGGTACTATTTGGTGGAGAACTAGTCATTTTAGAAATTCTCTTATTTTCAACTTGTTTTGGCGATGGTTTTGGCCTGTTTACCTCTAATTACAACAGGCTATTTTTAGCATAGTTTGCCTCTGTTTGACTCATTATGGCTAGTTATCTCAAAGATATGGCTTTGTTTAACATTGCCAAGTTGGATGGGACCAACTATGGCTACTATAAGTCTCAAATATGGCAGGTTTTGGTGCAGAAATTGCAAATTAAGCCACTAAGAAACAAAGGTATTGAACCCAAGAGCATGGATAATGATGACTAGGTTGGTTTAGATACGTTGTGCAAGTCCATTATCATTTTATCACTCTCTGAAGAGGTCCGTAGTAATGTTGTTGAAGATGAAGATCAAAGTGCATGGAGTCTATGGGAAGAAATCAGGAACTTTATGTAAAGTAGAGCCTTGCTTTACAAATGTATTGGCTTAAACAATTGATGGATCTCTGCATGAAGGAGGGGACCCCATTGTCTGCTCATTTTAGCCAATTTCATTCTATCATGAAGAATCTGCTTCAATAAGGTATTGAGTTTAGGATAATCTGCATCATTTGTTTTTGCTTGGCACTTTTCCTTAGTCTTGGGATGTATTTTGCACTGTGATCTATACCAACAAACTTGATGGGCTGAAATTGAAAGATATAGAGAGTGCTCTTTTGACTAAAGAAATTAATAGGAAAAACAATGATGCTTCCCTGCAGTTCACATGCTTTATCCATTAGAGGTGGCAGAAGTGGCAAGAAAAATAATGATCGTCATGGGAAGGACTCTCAAAAGTCCCTGTCTACGTCACATGGATGCGGCAAGTCCCATGGATGTAAGTCTAATCTTACATGCCATTATTGTGGGAAAGCAGGACAGATACGACCACAATGCCATAAGATACGCAATGACAAGTGCAAAGAAAAGGGGAAAGAAAATTTGCAAGAGAAATCCAATGATTGTAGCATCATACTTGTAAAGTCCAGCGTAAAGATGATGAGATAAATGTCATGCAACCTGAGGAGTCTGATGGTGACTACATCTTAGCAGCCTCTTCATGTGATGTCTTTTAGCTAATTGAGGCTCAATCTATGCACGCACAATGTTGGCTCTTGGATTCAGATGCATCTTTTTATGTGGCCCCCTACCATGAGTGGTTTCATACCTATTGCAGTGTATTTGGTACTGTGTGCTTAGGTGATGATCGGTCTCTTGCTATTGTTGGCATTGGTGATGTTGCTATACAGTTTCCCTCTGGTAGCACTTTTGTTCTGCATAACGTACGTCATGTACCCACAGTGACTAAAAGCCTTATGTCTAGTGGGTAGCTTGCTAATGCAGGTTATCATATATATTTTGGTGATTCTACATGGAAGATAACTCGTGACAGGCTTGTTCTTGCAAGAGGTTCCAAGTCTAGCAGCCTCTACCCCTTAGTTGTATTTGGTACTATTGACCATATTTTGTCAATGGGTTCTATCCCACACGTATCTCTTTGGCATGCTCATCTTGGACATATGTCGCTTAAGGGAATGAAAATGCTTACTGCTTTGCAGTATCTTCCACCTTTTGACTACTCGCATTTTGAGCCGTGTGATCATTGTTTATATGGTAGGTAGTCTAGGATTTTGCATAAAAAGTTGGGTATTCCACACATGGGTGAGCCTTTGGCTCTTGTGTATTCAAATGTATGTGGACCCATGCCCTGTCAGTCATTAGGGGGTGTGAAGTACTTTGTCACATTTATTGACAATTATTCATGTAAGGTTTGGGCTTATCCCATAAAGCAAAAATTTGATGCCTTGGCCGTCTTTTAGCATTGGCTTACTCTTTCGTCGATAATAAGCCAAGGCATAGGCTAAAATGCCTAAGGATCGATAATGGGGGTGAGTACATCTCACGTGCCTTTGAACAATTTTGTGACGAGAGGGGTATTAAGCGTCAATTGACCGCCCCTTACACCCCTCCCTAGAATGGTATGGCTCAGTGTATAAATAGGACTATCCAGGAGAGGGTCCGTAGTATGCTTAGCAGCCTCACCACAACATTTTTGGGCTTAGACAATCTCTAATGTCTCATGCATCTCATTAACAAGTCACCTTGGAGTGGTATTAACTTCTAGATTGGAGAGGAGGTATGGACAAGAAAGCCCCCCTCATATGCTCATTTGCGTGTCTTTGGATGTGAGGCCTTTTACCATATGCCCAAGGACAACCTATAAAAGTTATTGAGATACGCATGGTTATCTTTCAAGAGGAGCCCCCTGTTCCCACACAGCTAGCTAGATAGCCTACACCAACAGAAGTTGATCCTCATGGCGAGAAAGTTAGACAGGATGTTGGATAATCAGGGAGCATAGCCTGCATTGAGGTGTTCTATTAGAGATAGACAACCTCCTGACCATTATGAGCCCTCCATAAATTATGTCTTGGTTATAGATGTAGGAGAGCCTCTCACTTATGATGAGGTTATGCACAGGGGTGACAGTCAGTCTTGGGAGAGGGCTATGCAGTAGTCTAATATTGACTTATTGCATAAGAATCATACGTGGGATTTGGTTTCCTTGCCTAGTGGCAAGAGGGCTTTGCCTTGCAAGTGGGTGTACAAGTTGAAAAGTACCCCTAGACACCCCATGGCAGTATACAAGGCCAGATTGGTAGCAAAGGATTTTAAGCATGAGCATAGTGTTGACTTTGATGAGGTCTTCTCTCTTGTGGTTAAGATGACCGCCCTACACAGTCTTGGCTTTGGTTGCCGATGGACTTGTATCAATCGAATGTCAAGATGGCTTTCTTACATGGGGACTTGCATGATGAGATATACATGGAGTAGCCTAAGGGCTTTGCAAAGCCTATCATGGAACACCTAGTGTGTAGATTGAGGAAGAGTCTTTATGGCTTGAAGCAAGCACTTAGGGAATGGTACCACAAATTTTATGCATTCATGTAGTCACAGGGCTATAACCGTAGTGCTATGGATATGTCCTTGTATACGAAGAAAGCATGTGATGGTTCATTACTGATTTTGGTACTTTATGTGAATGACATGCTTTTAGTGGGGAAAGCTCATGATGAGTTGGATGCTCTTAAGACTCAGCTCAAGAATAGCTTTGAGATGAGATATTTGGGACATGCCTCTCATATATTTGGTATGTGCATTACGTATGACAAGTCTCAGGGACAACTCTATCTATCACAAAAGGAGTATATCCATAAAGTCCTTGAGTGTCCATATGTAGGATGTGAAGCCTATTGGCTATCCATCACTTTCTCATGTGAAGGTATCATAGGTTGATTGTCCATAGACAGATGAAAAGAGGACCGAGATGGTCGAGATTTCCTATGCATTTGCAGTGGGTAGTCCTATGTGTGCCATGATAGCCACCCATCTAGATATTGCATTTCCAGTTGGTGTTGTGGCATGTTATATGGCTATACCTAGCAAGAGGCATTGAGATGCCATGAAGGGTATCGTGAGGTACCTGAAGGGCATTGCTAATATGTACATATGTTATGGTGGCCAAGATACATGAGTCGTGGGATACACTGACTCTGACTATGTAGAACACGTAGATAGTAGGAAGTCCACTTCTGTGGCTATGTGTTCACTTTTGCTGGAGGTGTTGTTTCACGGAAGTCCAGTGTGAAGAAATGCATGGCCCTTTCTACTATATAGTGGTGGAGTATGATGCAACCATTGAGGCTTGCAAGGAGGCCATTTGATTGCTGACATTGGTATTGTAGATGCTATCCCTACACTGCATTCTGATTCTATGAGTGCTATCTAGTTATCCAAGAATCTGATCGTCCATGTGAAGACAAAACACATTGAGGTGAGGTATCACTTCATTCATGAGGCCATTGAGGACAAGTCTGTTGACCTTGTCAAGATCTCAACTGACCAGAATCCTATAGACTTGCTCACGAAAAGCTTCTCTACGGAGAACTTTGCCTTCCTTAGGAGATTGATGGGCATTGGATGAGATAATATCTTTCATCTTGTTGCATCTACGTAAATATTGTAATGTCTTTTTGTTTTTCTTTTCACTCCTCATTGAGGCATATTCACCTTTAGGTGGGAGGTTGTTGGGGGGTAAAGGTGCCTTTGCCTAGCTACTTGTGTATTACTACACTGACAGTACCCGTCAAACTATACACTGTAGGTGACGGGTGCCCATCACTATCACTTCATTCTTTATTCTTTTAGTGACATTTGAATAAAGGGAAGGCTAGTCACACATTGTGACTATTGGAGCCCACATTGTGTGCGTGTCTCTTTCTTGTTCTTGCTCCTTCCACCATAGCTCTTGCTCCAACTCATGCTTCCACTTCATGGCTCACCTCCCTTTGGACTCTTTGTCTAAAGGGTCTAGGCATGTTTTTCTCCCACCTCTTAGAGTACTTGTTATTGGCATCAAACCTCAAGTAAAAAGAGGCCCATGGATCTCTATTCCTCAAACTCCATGACTTAAAGTAGAGGTCCAACTTAGACAAGACAATGGTATCTCTCATCGATGGGTAGAATGTGTAACTACATTGATAATGATCCTAACTTGGGATGGCTTCCTCATACATGCCAATATTTGTCCTCAATTGATCCAAGGAGATGTGGATCTATCCAATTGTACTTAAAGTCAAGATGATGTATAATAATTGACACCTATTGTTTGGCATATAGTTCACATTCTTTTAAGCCTTTAATCTTGCAATTGTTTCTTTTTTGCAATATGGTTTCTTTGGTGTGCATGCATGCATTTACACCTATTCTTATGCCTTAGACTAGGCTCACAAAACTAAATCCTTGGGAAATTTCCTAATAGCTTAACCTTGAAGTATTATTGAGCATGATAAGATGAAGTACTTCAAAAATCTAGTTCCTTTAATATATTTTCTTCCTTCTAAGCTTTGTTGTACCTTGAAATAACTTGCCATGAGTTTCTTTCCTTCAAACATTTTCAAGATATACAAAAAATTACTATATTCATGATTTATTCTAAATGTTAAATGTATGTAACTGTATGAATGAGCAAAAGAGTGTAGCTAGTCTTGCAAGCTGAGCATATGAATGACAATTCATGTACATTTTGGTTCTCTATCATGCTTACACTAGGAGCAAAAATGTATCAGGATTCCATTGGGAGAAAAAATGCATCTATCTAACTCCTTGCATGATTACTCACTTGAGACACCAAAAAGGTAAAGACTAGGCTCCCAAATTACAACAATATGTACTATTAGTGTAACTAATGTATCAAATAGACATATTTTTGTGTGATTCCTAAAATTGTATGCATGCACATTATTACTCTAGTTTTCATATAGCTACAAAGCAACACGACAACCTAGCTTTCATTCATCCTTAATAGGTCTTAAGAATTTAACCTCGAGGGATATATAAGACTTGGCAAGCTCTAACTTCTCTTCACGTAGACTAGTGCTTGAACCTAGAATTACCCATGCATAATTGTGTTGACTACCATTATCTTGGGTTTCAAAAGATTTAGTATAAGCTCTATCTTACACAAAAAGATTGAAAAGCATCTATATGGCATTGTGATCCATCAAGGAACTTTGCAATAAGAACACACACACACACACACACACACACACACACACACACACACACACACACACAAAGTCATAAACTAAAAGTATGGCCCCAAAATGAAGGATGACATGCACCAATGGCAATCTCGCATCCAACAAAGAAGCCACTGGTCAGGGCGTTACCAATAATACAAATACAACATTGGGTATGGATAATTCATCTCTGAATACCTAGGTAGTAATTGCGATCTTTGCTAATCATTGAGGCATAGGCATGCATATGAATTCATATTAACAAGTAGCTTGAATTTATTTTTCGATAGTTAACGAACTCATAGGGGATCATAGGATAATTATTTCTGCAACCATAGATAACCTCGCATAGATTTATGCATATGGCACATTGAGGTTTGAACAAATCTTTGTACCCAAATACAATCATTGCATCCCGGTGCTACATGACAAAATCATATGTAGCATGAAAAGCGTATAAGATTACCTTGAGGGTTATGCACATAGACGGTACATGCATGGGAAAGAGTATATGAAACATACATCAATGGTACATGAAATGATCTTGCATTAAAGTCTTGCATCCATCCTATGAAGGTTTCACATAAAATAATGGTCAAAGAGTTTACCTTTTGCTACCAAACCATGAGTTGATTACAACTTGCACAATAATTTGGGGATTATTTTACATTGGAAGATAGTCTTGCACCCTTACAATTTTGTCTTGCATTCTTTGAAAGGAAGATAAAGTCAAGTTATAATTCTGCATAGTACCGCTCTTTGATCCCAAGGGGGAGAGCAAATATGTGATGGAAGGGTTATCGCGACTATTCTTGCAATGTTTGGAAAAGAATACCATTGTTTTTGTTGGTTGATCTAACATCACCCTAAATGCTTTTACATTCAACTGATTGTTGGATTGTGGCTTGGATGATTATTCCAAGTGCTTGTGATTGATGGTAAATGCATGGTAGGGGTCTGTGATGACAAGTTGCCATGGGGATAATGGAACGTTTTTTGAAAGATGGTATTAGGACTGAATGCCTTGTTTGTGCTTAACTCTTAAATAACTTAATTAATGGAAGGTTATTTGCACGGGTGGATCATCTCCAAGATCGCACCACGGATTAGCTCGAAGAGGGCACTACTTGATTCATGGACCGAAGGTCGAGTGATGAAAAGGCCAACTATGGAACTCACTCCTAGGCTGCTTATGGGTTAGGTGGAGCTCTGGACACCCCTTGCCAAGTCTGGAATGGAGTTGAAAACTGTTGTGGTCTTAATGTCTGTGGCATTGGAAGATCCTATTCTAGATAAAGGATGGAAATTTTGGTGCCATGTGATTTGGACCATTTACTTCTGCAGGGCGTAAGGGATATATAACTTCTCTTGTATGGACAGAAGACAAAGATTAACTTGAAGATAAGTTAAGGAACTTGTTTGTCAAAAGGACTGCTTGCTCTATTTTCGTGTCAGTGCCATAAGTTACACAAACGAACCTTGTTCCCTAAAAGGCTTAATTGAGGAAGCTAGTTTTAAATGTCACATATAAACGTGATAGGGCCTAATTAAATAATTAATGAATGACTATTAATGGAAGTAGGTGGGTGGAAACCCCCCATGGGTCTGTCAGGGTGGTCCTAGAGAACTGGGAGGCTTCTCACAAGGTTTACCGACCCTTAGGAAATGTTAGGTTACAACCCCGATTCATGCCATTTTAGGGGACCGGAATGGGACTATGCCCTACAAGTAGAGAGGTTGAGTAGCGCATCCCTCTCATTTTCCATTATCTTCGAACCAAGTGTGGCATGGGTCAACTTCGACTTGGGTATCTCTGTGTAAAGTAGAATGCCCATGACCTGATGCTAGATCAGGAGGCCTTGACCATGAGGGACCTAAGTTTCAGGTCGATCCTAGTGGGTTGGTCGCGAATGTTCCATTGTGAGACGGACTCAAGAAACCCTAGGCAACAAACCTTGTAACATTCCATGGGAGTTCTGACTCTACTTGTGGCCACAAAGGGGGACTTGGTTCCTGCACTCGTTCTTCTTTTGTTGATTTGATTTAGAATCAGGCCCTTCTTCATGGACTAGCTCCAGTGGTTCTTGTTGAGGTGGCCGCATTTGCTGTTCTAGCTCCCCAAGCCTTAGCAATGAGACTTCTTGTGAGGTTCAACCAGTCGAGATTAGGGGAGAATGTTGCTTCTCTACTCCCAAGCCGATGCTAGGCTTGGGTGTTGTGCCATGGAGTCCATGTTGCAGTGCCCTCCTTGTTAGCTCCATTTTTATTTTTAGTTACTCCAATGTCTCCTCTCCTCTTGGTTGCATGATATTCAATGTTGTGCTCATCAAGAATGCGCGTTGGTGCTCCCGCATTCCTGTCTTGATAGCCGCGGCTTTGTTTTCTGCCAAGAGGCATTCACTCTTAGAATGGGCAAGCTTGTACCCTAAATTTTTGATTCCATTTTTGTTAGAGCAATCTCCTCCTCCTCATGTTGCCTTAGTCGTTCGTCCTCCTCTTCTTGCATTTTCCTGTGCTCTTATTCTAGTCTCTTTGATTCCTCCTCCACCCTTTGTAGCTCTCGATTTTCCTTGGAGGTGGATCAAGTTCTCCTTATGGGGATTTTGAGAGTGATCTTTTTCCTCTCCCCTTGGCTCGACAATTTTGAGCCTTGCTACTCATTGACTGTCCTCTCTTGCTCAAGGATTCTTGCTGTTAAGATGGTTGGTAATTCTCCTTTTCATTAGTAACTCTCTTCGTGTCGTCTTTCCCTTGTTCCCCTGCTAAAAGTGATATGGTTGGGCTAGTTGGGGTGGAAGAGTGATGCTCCTCTAAGATTGGAGATGGCTTTGGGGTCTTCTCTACTACTCTTTCCACCTTCACCAGATCTTTCTGAATGATGGCAGTTAACACTCCTCCAAAGCCTATAATTGAAGCCTTGGAGGTAGGTTGTTTCCTCTTAGACTTTGCTATGGTAGCCGAAGGCTCCTTTTCTACCACCCTTGGTGCTGTGGCCAGTACCTTTGCCGATGCCTGTATTGTCTTTTGGATGTAGGTGTTCCAATTTCTTCGTCTAAGGCATTAGCTGCAAGACTCTCTAGTAATAGTACATGTCAAAGTTCTTAGGAATTATGTGCATCTGTCATGGTTGATTTTTTTGCCAACCTTCTCCATGTATCTGTGGAGATTGCATTGGTCGACTATTTGTCTCACTATGCCTTCCTTATTCACCAGCTCTCTCAAATTTCTCATGTTGCAGTACTTCGCTTGATTGTAGACTTGTGTTTTAGTGGCTACTCGGTACATGTTGGGCTCTTCCTCTAAGAATAAAAGTTGGCATGCCATCTCGAGTTCTTGTTATGGCACAATAGCTTATAATTAGCTTTTGCAAAAAAAAAAAAGGGTTTAAGATCGAACATTATGGAATGGTGTGATTGTTTTAGTAGGGAATGCAAGCTTTTTATACTTCGAGCAATCCACACATTCCAAGCACGAATTCTATAAAAGATTTTCTTGAAGTACAAGTTTCCTTTATTCATCCTTTTTTGCTTTTGAAATTCGGTTTGAAGTTTTGAAGTTCAAGTCATGTTTTCTTTTCCACCTAACCCCCTCCCCCCGAAGAATGATGAAAATCATTCCTAGGATTGGAGAGTGAAGGGTTAAGGGCATTTAAGTACATGCTTGTTGTGCTTTACTTTGTCATGAGCCAATTGTAGAAGTTTGGGTTATACTCCAAGTGGGCGTGACGGTCTATGTCATGGGGTCTAATGCCTATGTGTGTAATGGAAATCACGACATTAGTAAGGAAGTCACTAGAGTTCATTCTGCTAGCAATATGTAGTTCTTCCTTGGTTAGGATTCAATCAAAATAGGGGTGGGCCATTACATATTCCTCTAAAGGTTGTTTATACATGATGGTCAAGACTCTAAGCGAGGTAGGAGCCACATAGGTAGGGTCATACTTAGCGGTTTTGATTGTGTGTCTCTGCTCGACGTTGGTCATGATTTGGTAGCCCTCTTGTTTCCATTGGAGATGCAAAGCTCTTCTAGCTCTTCTAGCTCATGGCTTATTGCAAAGACTTTGCTTTTGTGATAGGATGTGATCAGCCATTGTATGCAAGCGTGCTCTCGAGAGATGTCCCTGTCAATCAATTCCTCAGGTACCTCAAAAATCTTGAAGAACACGAACTTATAGTCCTCCCAAGTGCATGGCACAGAGTATACTTCCATTGTTAGTGTCTTGTCAAGGAGGAGGCCTAAGTACAGTCGTTCATAGTTTCTGGCTAGTGTGATGAATGTGGTGTCCAAGCATTTGATGCAAGTGATAAGCCATCCCTCGTATTTGCAGCTAGGTCCATGGCCAATGCAAGGATAGATTTACGCTTATAAGAGGTCTAAGGCTTGTGAGAGGTTGGGGTTTGGTTGAGCTGGATAGCTCAATTACTGATGCCTGCCTCATAGGTGGTTCAATGGGGTGTCTGTCAGCCTCTTATGTGATGGATTGGTCCCACAGCTCAATTGATGTGCTGCTTTATGATTGTGGAGCAGTTGGGACACCGGAAGTGTTAGGATGAGTTAGCCTAGGGCAGCCGGCTAGTTCTAGCTTTGGTTGATAGATTTGTTGAGGTTCTATGGATTTGGTGCTTTTGGAGGCAATGGATTTCTCATCCTTAGTTGGCTAATTGCTTTGTGGAGATGGGTTGGAGGGTTTGGATTGAGGAGCATGAGTACTGCTCCTAGTCTTGGGCAACCAAATCCAGTTGTAGCCTTTGTAGTAGCCTGGGACCACACAATAGGTATTTGGGTGCCCATCATGGCTTGACTATTCGTATGCTTTGATGGCGGTAGCTTTATCTCCTAGGCTTAGGACGTGAGGTTTTGTGGTTACGAGTTCATGTAGTCTAGCTTCTAGGCGGTTGTGGTTGTCATTTGGGTGCCCATTTGAGTTGTTGCTCATTGGTTCTGGATGTGTCTCCTTTGGGTTGTGGGCGGTTTATTGTCTTGGTAGCGTGGGACAAGTTACGACCCCCCTCCTAAGACCTTGCACTTTTTTCCTCTATTGGTGGCACTACACGCTGTGATGGAGCTATGTTACCCTTGTTGAAAGCCATCACTATATATTGCCAATGGCTAGGTGGATGCATTGTGAGTCATAATCAACATTGCTGTGTGCTTATTTCTTGAACGCGTATCCTAGCAATGATTCCTTAACAGCGGCGTGGTGTTATGCATCACATAGAATATCATAGGTAGGCTTTCAGACTTGATAGAGACCACTATTTTACACTTTCCTAGCAGTAGTTGAGTAGGACCATCCCCCAAATGGGTTGAGTTTAGCATTGGTAGGCTACAGGTGGGGTTGAGGGTCCAATGATTGTGTGTAATGATATTATAGTTAGCTCCCTCATCAATGAGTGCGTTAAAGGCGTGTGTCTTCTGGGTAGTCACTAATATGCATAGGTAGGCATGTGCTACCATTTCCTCATTCTCATCCTCTATCTTAGTGATGGTGGCTTCTCTTATGTTTATAGGTAGGTTCAACATTGGAGGCTCGTGTGGTGGGTGCACTATTGTTGGTTGATTACTAGAGCTCCTAGCCATCATGTAGAGTAGTACTAATGGTGGGATCCTACTCTTCGGTGGCAATTGAGATGATGTGACTTTTTGGGACTCACTGGCTGCCCTAGAAGCCTCCTTATAATCCTCCTCTTCATCTGAGAATGGAAGATCGATGGTGGCTAGCACATGCATAGGGATATACTTTGATAGAGGCCTATAGGGTTTGCTGACTTGTGAATCTCCTTTCAACATAGTAGGGATGGCATGTAGATCGACCAAAATAGTCTTCCAAGTATCCATCTCAACTCTTACACCTTTGATATGTTGCCTAAGAATATGAGACTATTTCCCAAATCTTTTATCACTCGTGCATTTCGCATCCAAGGTTGGTCTAGTAGGACATCATAGTCCACTCCCTTCATGACTATGAAGTTCATTAAGAACTGGAATCTTGCTATCTTCAAGGGCCAGCCTTTCAACACTCTAAATAGTCTAACCTTCATTCCGTTAGCCAACATGACATTAAACCTTGTGGTCTCCATAGGTGGGTTACCCCAAGCCTACATGACTGCATGGCTTAGTACACTTACTCTAGCTCCTATGTCTACAATTCCCTTTCTTGTGGCACCTCCTAATTGGCATGCCAGACGGTGTGTATTTCTATGCCTTTCAAAAAAGCATTCATGTGCAAAGACTTAGGTATTGAGTTCAAGATTAAGCTTGGTATGTGCGTTACTGCATTGTGGTCAGGGAAGTCGGTCATTCCAAGCTCATCATGTCATTCTACCCACTACTTCAACCCTTGCCATAGTGTCGGGTTTTGCTTAAGTAGTTCTCCCAAAGGTAGGGTCATAGGGGCTGATATCAATGTCATGAGCAAGTTGCCAATTGCCTGCTTTTCATTAGACTCTATACTCTTTTGCTAATGATCTTGGGCATTCTGCCCACCTGTGGCATCTAGGCTCTGTCTATATGCAATGTTATGTGAGGTGCATATGCGTCTCTTGATTTGAACTGAGTAGGCAAGATTGGTGTGCTCATGCTAGAGAGCTCATCGATCTTGTCTTCCATGATGGGTTCTGCATCTTTTAGGTGCGCTTGGGCTTCTCTCACCCACTCCTTGACCTTATCAACCACGTATAATTAGTGCCTCAGATCAGGATATTCTCCAATCTTGGCACTTCCCTTTTCTATTGTCTTAGAAGCAAATGTCTCTACTTTTGCATCCGTGACTTGCTTCCCCTTTTGTAACGTGGTGGCACTATCTGTCTTAAGCATAATCTTCATCTCATCCCGATTTTTCCTTCTTCTATGACTTCTCTTCCCTATTGATGTTGCATCGATGTTGCTAGGTCCTAGTAATGAAATATTAGCATGCTTTGCGTGTGCTCAGGTCATGACATTCGATAGAATTGGTGTGGCTTTGCCATTAAGTGTTTCAACTTCAAACAGTCTCAATGGTATAGCTGGCACGATAGCCAAACTAGTGGCGCCTCTCAAGTCAACCTTCTCTTGATTGGACTGCTTCCTTTCAGGGCATCGAGATGAGATGTGTCCTAGGTGACTGCAAGTCCAACATGCAATGAGTTATTGGTTTTGTCCTCCTAGACCTTTACCTCTTCCCCTGCCCAATGGCATCATCATCACAATGGTCTGAAATCCATCAATATGGGATTTCCCTCTTTGTCATATGAGACATAAGGGTTTGCGTATGCTTCATCCTCATTTGGTTCCTCTACATAATGTATTGGAGCATCGCTTGGTGGGTGGGTCATGATGGGTCCAAGTGGTCTAGGTATCCCCATGGGGTTGATGTCCATCCTAGGGACAACTGGTTTTGAATCATTGGGTGATGGGAGAGCTAGTGGAGCTCCCCTTTCGTAATGTGATAGTCTATTCCCTAGGTAGTAAGGTTGATTGTATGGCTGTGGGTATGGCAACCGCCTCGGAAATGATAATGTATTGCATCATGGCCAAAAACCTACCGCAATCGGGACAAAGTTGATTGCATGAGGTGGTTTTCTTTGCAATGCATGCATTGCATGTGAGGTCATGTGGGCCTTCTCATCATCTCTTGAAGCTTAGCCAACTCTAACTTCATGTCCACCAACTCTTGGATCTGATCGATATTCTTTCCTTGGTCTTGGGTACTCTGGTTAGATCTTTCACCAATGGTCATAGCCCTTTTTGAAGTTCTAGAGATAGTGTTGTCTCGAGTTGTGGGTCTTGAGCTCCTCTCCTTGAGTAGGTCATCCACTCATATGGCTTCTTTGAAGACCCTAGCTAACACATCCCTTTGCAGGTTTGAGTTGTTCACCAAGGCCTTGTAAAGCTCTTTGCTTCTAATACCACTTATGAACACATTGAAGACAACTTGTTTTGCTAGGTCACTCTACGGCTAGAATTCTCTTAAAGAGACTATGCACGTGGGTGATATAGTCTCAGATATCCTCCTTG
The DNA here is from genome assembly GCF_053477565.2 of Lygodium microphyllum. Taxonomy (NCBI): domain Eukaryota; kingdom Viridiplantae; phylum Streptophyta; class Polypodiopsida; order Schizaeales; family Lygodiaceae; genus Lygodium; species Lygodium microphyllum. The sequence continues at coordinate 18,973,813 of NC_141150.1, forward strand.
TCCTTTTGATTGATGTTCATCAATATAACAATAAGGTTTTTAGAGTATCCCACCTCAGAGAATCTCTTGATGAAGAGACTTTTGAGGTTATTAAAGTCATTGTGTTTGGCATTGTCTTTGACTAGTGTACTAGGTCCATCGTCCTTTGTCTCCCAAGAAAAGTCTAAAAGATTGTGCACGTTGAGTTAGGTTTGTGAGGATATTCGCATTGCATACTTACTCAAACTACTCCACAAAGATGTACGGGTCATTGTCAGGTTGATACTTGTTGATTTGCTTAGCAACCATAGGTATCTTGGTCTGGATCCTAGAGTTCAGGGTGATTTCTAGTCCTACTAGCAATGTAGTCATTAGAGCTACTCCACCCTGCTCCATAGCAATGTAGTCATTAGAGCTACTCCACCTTGCTCCATAGCTGTATCGTCTAAGAGTCACTTCGTGAGAAGCTCGCTTAGCGTAAGATCAGCCTCTAGGACTCTCTCCCTCTTAGCACTTAGTCCTGTCCCGATTTTATTGGCGAGAGAGCTAAGACACGTTTTCTCATGCATTTCTATGTCTTATCTCGACTTTTGAACTTGTTTCTCTTTGTTGTAGGTGGCCATGGTTTGTAGTGCTTTCCTTGCCAGCCTTCTCTCCTCCTCTCTAGATTGGCTAAGTTTCCCTCAATTGGTCTACCATGATGCTCCATTTTGGTTTGCAGGTCATAATTGGGTCATTAGTTGCTAGATGTCGACTGGGAATTCTTCCAAGTCAAGCTCACCATTTTTTGGGTTATTTCTGGCTCGTGACATATTGCTAACTTCTTGAACAACTAGCGAGTCAAAAATATTGATCAAGTCGGGTAGAGTTGCATCCCTAATTGTGCTTGCCATTGTTACTCTCTAAGCAGCTTGACCATTCAAGTCTCTTAGTGTTCGGTGATTGGGGTCCTTGGCCATTGTTCAATGTCCAAGGTCTCCTCCTACTAGCGGGTTCATTCAACTTATATTATCTTGGGTGAATTCCTTGTTATTTAAAACACTCCTCGATGTTATATGCACTTAGATGCTAGTCATGTGCTCCTCAAAGTGCACTATGCGAAATCAAGCTATCAGTTTTTCTATGCACATTAAGTGTTTAATTGATGTAGTGTGCGAATTCAATGAAAACAATATAGTGCAATATACTCTTCCTGATCATTTCGTGCATTTAACGACCACTCTAGCTGGTTTTTTCTCATCTCTATAGCATCCTAGATGTGTGGTTTGAGGGGTAGTAGATTTGGTTAATGAGTCTGGGTTTCTATAGGGATAAGGGGTTGAGGGTCAATGCCTCGATCACCAATTCATGAGTTTGGTGGCCCTATAAGCCATTCAATGCATTTGGAGGCCTACGAGGATGTTATTTATATTAGCCTTAGCCTTTGCATGCCTTCGGGTGCATCCAATTTGCTAGAATTTGGGTTCTGCACACAACTCTTTGAGTGATAGTGTCTAAGTTGGAGCGTTTGAGTTTCAGAGTTGGGATTTTGAGTCTAGGTACCTATCCGAGTCCGAGTGGCATGTCTGAGTCCGAGTGGATTGTTCGAGTTCGAGTGGACTACCCAATTCCAAGTGGAGTGTCCTAAGTCAGAGTGAACTATTCGAGTCTAAGTGGAGTGTTTGAGTTTGAGTGGAGTGTTTAAGTCTGAGTTCGAGTGGACCTATCCAAGTCTGAGTGGCCTGTGGGTTCGAATTGTCCGAGTGATAGTGGGACTCAGATGACTATGGAATGCATCCGAGTGCAATAGTTGAGGGTCCAAAATGATGAAAATCTTGCCAAATCTCACATGCGCCTTAACTAAACTCTCAACTATGATCATGGAAGCAATTATCCAACATAAAGACACACTCAAAGAGCTTATCTATGGGGCCTAAGGTGCGATGATGAAGGTTGCCAAGTAGAAATGGTTTCCAGCCTTGTAGCACTCTCTCTCAACTTAGAAATGAAAAATGAGCTCTTTCTTTGCTCTCTTGGATTCTCAAACCCTTTCTCTCTTGCCCTGTTACTTCCCCCTTTTCTCTATTTGCTATCCTAATGCCTTGAAACTTTATTTCCCTTTATTTCCCCCTATTTTGGGCTTGCTATTATAGCACACACCCTTCTATGTATTTCTCTATTTTTTTTCTTACTTAAATGCATTCAAATCACAAGCAATCACTTACACTAATCCAGCTACTTACCTAAATCCAAAAAACTAGAAAAACTTACTTGCAAAGGAGATCGAATACCTCTTCAACCCCCTCACTTCCTACCTATCTCAAGTAGCATCGGTCTGGGAAAAAACCCTACTTCAATGCTCAATTCGGAGTGCGCAATCACTCAAAGCTTGAATTTTTTAGTCTCGAGAATGGAATAAAATGTGGGAGCTCATACTCGACTGCCAAGACCCACGAACCGCTTATCGTTTCAAGTGTTTCAAGCCAAGTGTAATGGCTATCTCTCATATAGCTATACGTGCTCTCACACCTATGAGTGAGGTGAGCTTATCTCCATGCTCAATCGAGTTGCCTCCTCCCTCAAGCACTTCGATCACTCCACGATCTAAGTGCAAGCTTGAAGCAAGCTCAATCCTCAAGCTCCAAGCTCCATGCCCCATTGCTGTGCATGCAAAATAAGGGAAGAGAAGAGAAGAGAAGAAGAGAGGAGAAGAGGGAGAGCTTCTCCACCATGGTCCCTCACCCTCACACATACTCACTCCCTCACACTCTCACACTCCCTCTTTCAAGCACAAGCACAAGCAATCACTTACACTAATCCAGCTACTTACCTAAATCCAAAAAACTAGAAAAACTTACTTGCAAAGGAGATCGAATACCTCTTCAACTCCCTCACTTTCTACCTATCTCAAGTAGCATCGGTCTGGGAAAAAACCCTACTTCAATACTCAATTCGGAGTGCGCAATCACTCAAAGCTTGAATTTTTTGGTCTCGACAATGGAATAAAATGTGGGAGCTCATACTCGACTGCCAAGACCCACGAACCGCTTATCGTTTCAAGTGTTTCAAGCCAAGTGTAATGGCTATCTCTCATATAGCTATACGTGCTCTCACACCTATGAGTGAGGTGAGCTTATCTCCATGCTCAATCGAGTTGCCTCCTTCCTCAAGCACTTCGATCGCTCCACAATCTAAGTGCAAGCTTGAAGCGAGCTCAATCCTCAAGCTCCAAGCTCCATGCTCCATTGCTGTGCATGCAAAATAAGGGAAGAGAAGAGAAGAGAAGAAGAGAGGAGAAGAGGGAGAGCTTCTCCACCATGGTCCCTCACCCTCACACATACTCACTCCCTCACACTCTCACACTCCCTCTTTCAAGCACAAGCACAAGCAAGCAAGAGCAAGAAGAAAAAGAAGAAGAAGAAGAACATGAGAGCTACTTTTGGCCACACAAAAGAATGAGCTTCTTTATTCACTTTTTTCCTTTTATACAAAACCCTAACCCTAATCCCCTTTGGGCGCCCATTCCTTTTTTACATGACCGGCCACTTTAGCCTAGGTCCACTTCTCCTATTTCCTTCCTATTTGCATTGTGCCTTCATCCATGCTCGTCTACATTTACAAATTGCATAGGAGGGAGCCTAGCGCTCTTTTACAAGGATTTAAAGTGTGATTTTATATTTAAAATGCACATTTCCTCTTTTGCACTTGCCCTAAACTTTTAAGATCACCCTTGTTCTTTTGGCCTTTTTTCTCCCATTTCTTCAGCCGAGGACCCACCTTTTTTGCTTTGCATTGTGTCTTCTTAATTTTGTTTTTGCTTGCTTTGCATTAGGGTTAACAACAACCTATTAAGGTAAATCCTTTTAAAATTTTGATTGATTGTGGAAGCACCCACTTATTTATATCACCGAAGTGTACAAAGAGTCTAAGAGTAAACATTGAACCTGCATCTAACTTATTAATGGAATTGGCAAATGGGAGAGAGGAAATTTCTACTCAACAGAATAGAAAAGTGGATTTTAATTCAAGAGCAATCTTTCCAACATGGGGTTTAGAGAATTTAGGAGCTTATGAGTACTCATTAGGAATGGATTGGCTAATCTATAATGACGCTCATATGCATTGCGGGAAAGGTCAAATCACATTCTTGGATAAAAAAAGGAGAGTTAGTAACCACTCAAGGCGAAGCTAGAAACACTAGAATTTAACTAGCAAAAGCTTCTTGGATCATGAAGGGGTTGAGAAAAGGATTGCCTATCTACCTAATCAAATTAATAAGATTGAGCAAGAAAAGGAAGCTAATGAAGAACCATCCTAGCTAGAGGAATATGCAAATGGATTCCTTGAAGAGCTAACATAACTTCCTTCATCAAGAGAAGTTGATCATGAGATCAAGCTAACACTAGGAGCTATACTAGTAGTAAAGCAGCCCTATTGTATGTCCATTCTAGAAGCCATTGAGTTGAAATAACAACTTAAGAAACTTTTGGATCAAGGATACATCAAACTGAGTAATTCACCTTGGGGAGCACTGGTGCTATTCCAGAAGAAGAAGGACGAAACCTTCTACATTGACTATCATGGGATAAACCAAGTGATGATTAAGAACAAATATCCACCCAATTCCAAGGATAAATGAATTACTTGACCATCTTCAAGGTGTAAAGATCTTCTCAAAGATTGATCTACAATTAGGCTATTATTAGATAAGGATCAAAGAAGAAGTCATTCCAAAAATTGCATTTAATACAAGGTACATCCATGATTATGAATTCATTCTAATGTCTTTTGGGTTAACCAATGCACTTGTAATCTTTAATAGGCTAATGCAAGATATTTTTCATCCCTATGTTGATGACTTTATTCTTGTCTTCTTTGATGACATTTGATCTACTCAAAGAAGGATAAGATAATGAATCACAACTCAAGTTTTCCTTGAAATAATGAGGACACACAAGCTTTATGCCAAGAAGAAGAAATGTGCCTTCCGTAGGAGGCAAATTGAGTACCTTGGGTTTATAGTCTCTAACAAAAGGATTGCTATAGACCATGCCAATGTTAAAGATGTACAAGAATGGGCACCCTCAACAATAGTTAATAAGGCCCAAAGTTTTTTGGGCTTGATTAGATGATACAAGATCTTTATCAAGAATTATGCCTTGATTGTTGTACCCTTGATTGACTTACTCAAGAAGCAAGCTACCATTGTATGGACTCCCCATTGAGCAATCTAGATTTGAGAAGCTTAAACAGAGTTTGACCATAGCTCCTATCCTAAAACTACCTGAGTTGAACCAATAATTTAAAGTTGTCACTGATGCAAGCTCTCTTGCATTAGGTTGTGTGCTCATGCAAGAAGGCCATCCAATAGCCTACTCTTCTAGAAAGCTGAAGATTTATGAGAAGAACAATGATTTCCATAATATGGAGCTACTTGTTGTAATTCACACTCTCAAACTATGGAGACACAATCTGCTTGGTGGCAAATTTACCTTAGTCACCGACCATAAAAGTCTCAAATGGATCTTTACTCAACCCGATCCAAACATGAGGCAACGATGATAAATTGAAGTCTTGCAGGAGTATGACCTCAAGATCAAGTACAAGCCAGGTAAGGAGAATGCCGTTGCGGATACCCTAAGCTGAAAAGCATTTCTCAACACCCTTATCTCATAAGAACCCTCAAAGGCAAGGTCTCTAACAATAATGGCGTCAATTCCTAGTAACCCAATCATAGAAATGGCTAAGGAAGAAGCAAGTAAGGATCCAAGATACCGACATATGATAAAATAAGTCCAATACAAAGAGACAAACCCTAGATTCAAATTCAAGTATCTGAACTTCTCTAGTCTCTAGGTAGGACTTATGTTTCTATATCTTCAAAATTAGGAAGGACATAAAATATGATTGGCATGATTTTTGTTTCAATGGGCATGGTGATTTTATGTTTTTCTTTGAGGAAATATGGAGACCTTCCTTTGGGATTGATGGTTGCATTTGTTAGCACAAGCTTTGCTTTGTCCTGGTCCATGCATTGTGGGTTAGGATAGTAAAATTCACTCCTTTTCAATGATAGTATCAATGTCATGTTATCTTTTTGCATGCATTGTGGGTTAGGATAGTAAAATTCACTCCTTTTCAGTGAGAGTATCAATGACATGTTATCTTTTTGCAATAAGTTTGACCCTAAGGTACACTAGTGTATTAGCTCTTTGGCATTGGGTCAATGTTTGTGGTGTGGATCTTTCAAATATGACTTGTAGTCCCAGTTGGGTTGATGCATGGCATTTAGGACAATCATATATATACAGGTAATGCCAGACTTATTTCATCTTAGATTAGCTTCATTTTTGATATAGGGTATTACTTTTTTGGATAATTATTTGACATGTGCCTAGGTTGCCAACACTCAACCATTTCCCTTGGGTAGTCCATACCTCTTCCTTTTTCACATTGTACCAACATAATTGGAATCAAGTGATAGTCCATGAGGATTGAATTGCCCTCTTCTTCATAAATAATGTAAGGACTTGTGAATTACACCTCATCATATTATTCTTTGATAAGGTGCATAGGGGAATCAACACAAATACATGTATTTACCTTTCACATAGGAACATCATTAGTGCATAGCTTCATAACCACTTTTTAAGTCACTCATAAACATACTCATAGACACTTCTCTTAGGTCACATAGGCAAATTGATTCTCTTAGATATAAGCATTCATCATAAATAGACATACATATAGAATGCCCTTAGGTCATACACACATTCTCCTAGGTCACCAAACCCTGAAACTGGCTAGGCCTTCATGAACCCGCATGGATCTAGATATATGGCATCTTTGCCAAGAACCATGTGTAGAAATCCATAAACCTTACACCATATTTATAGGCACATACTTGTACTAGCATGATAAGACTAAACTCCATTACATTTGGCCTTATAGACCCAGACCGTAGGAATTACCTTAGGTCTAGGTATCATTCTTAGGAGTTGCACATTCCATTCGAAGTTTAGTACCATACTTACAATCACAACAAAATCTAGGTATTTAACCACACACTCCAACACTAGGACCATCCCACAACTCAAATCAATTTACCAAACCCTAGTCACCTATCCAACCTTAATCACACTCCAACTATATGCCTAATTTACTACTCACATCCTAGTCACACCCACAAATATTAGTCATTTTTGCATTAGCATTAGCTTTAGGGTGCATTTTCCCAAGTCCACCATATGCATACTATCTAGGTTCCCATTTTGCATATTCTCACAAACTTACACAATGAAAAAACACAATATCATCTAGCTTTCTGCAACACTCAAGGTACACAATGTTTGTAGTGGTATGAGTGTATTAGGTGCACTTTACTTAGGGTCATTTAGTTGTTAAGATGATTTCCTAGACCCAACTTAGCAAACTTACACCACATCAAGGCACAATATACCTTGATCTAGGCCATTAGAATTTCACATCACAACACGCCCTACTCTCTTAGGCACTAATCAAGTGCATTTGGGGGGAGCATACAACCAAGTTGCCAAGAATGTTGTGTTGAATTCAAATCATTGCAGTAAAGTAGACATCTAAGCGTGCACCAAGTCCAAGGGACTAAGTTAGAATCCAACATCATAGTCAATCAAGTTTTCTTTTTGAGCATAACCCACATGAGTTTACTCTTTTCATTCAACTCAGACTAGGCAAGTGTCTTGCCTCACTTAACCTTGTGATAATATTGAGCAACTCTCTTACTTGCATATTGCTTATAATCTACCAAGGGTGACTGGGTGCCTCAAGAGATTAAGTATATATATATATATATATACATATATGTATGTATATATATATGTATGTATGTATGTATGTATGTATGTATGTATGTATGTATGTATGTATGTATGTATGTATGTATGTATGTATGTATGTATGTATGTATGTATGTATGTATGTATGTATGTATGTATATAAGCCTCCAAGGAAAATTAGATCGAGTCTAAGAAATCTAGAGTAGATTAGCCTCTGTAGTAGCTAGTGACCCATAGGCACATTAGCTTGATCAAAGAAAAAAAGGAAAGAGATATTGAACGCATACAACCACAAACAGATTATACTGCATAAATTGAGTAATAAACCTCATCCTAGTAAACATTAGCTCGATCAAAGGAAAAAAGGAAAGAGATATTGAAAGGATATAATCACAAACTAATTATACCACATAAATTGCGAAATAAACCTCATCCTAGTAAACACACAAGGAAACCTAGAGCTAATTGTGGCTATCCAACCAACAAGGACAATAAGGCAATACCTCCTAACACCTCAAGTGTTTAATACTTTTTTTATTAACCAACTCAAGGTAAGAGGTGTCTTCTTGAGAGAGTGTATCATGACTTCCACCCCATGCCTAACCTAAGAAACTAGATTGGGATCTTCGTAGCCAAACATAATTCATTTTGTAACCACATAACTCTCCCATGTTCTTCACACACACACACACACACACACACACACACACACACACACACACACACACACACACACACACACACACACACACACACACACACACACACACACACACACACACACACACACACACACACACACACACACACACACACACACACACACACACACACACACACACACACACACACACACACACACACAATCCTCTTGCACTCCATATCTTCTAGCTCACATCCTACCATTTCTTTCCTCTTAATTGGTATCAAAGTGGCATTCGGTGTGTTAGTGGAAGTTTGTGCTTAGAGTGAGGAGCACAAGGAGTGAAGCTTCATCATGAAGGTTAAGGATTCAAGATTCTTCTTTAACACATATGCTTATTTCTTGCACATTGATAGAGTTACTATTCTCATTACCAAATCTAGATCCAAGCTAAGTAAGTGCTTGAGTCATGGAGGCTTGATTTGGGACTATAATAGCCCATTTTGGCATTAATTTGGGTAGCCATTAGTAGTTGGAATTGAAGCAAAATACCTTGGCTAGGAAGAGATCATGGTATAAGGATTTGATGTATGCAAGCACATGGTCTTACTTAAGAAAGGGGACAACTTGTCCCTAGGAAGCAAGGGGCTTCCTTGATGTAAGAAGAGGGTTTAAGCAAGGGGCCTTAATAAGTAGAGACTCTACTTATGTCTATTAGAAACAAAAGAGAAGAGATTGATTTTTTGGTGATATGTACCTTGATCTACAAAGCACGTGAAGCCTCAAAATATAATCCCTTGTTGACATGTAATGTCTTCTTAGAGAAAAAATGACATTTATGAAGATTAGTGCCATTTTTTAATGCCTTGTGGGTTGCCATTACTTCTTGAAGCAACCCCCTCCTCTTCTAAATCTTTGTGTAAGGTTTAAACCTTAACAAGTTATAGTCCATTCATACTTGATGAATCTTATATCACTTTTGGTTTATGATATCACATAAATTTTAACAAATCTATCATCTTAAAGGATTTTCCATGCCATTTAATGCCCATTTTGCAGAGATTATACGGGCTTAAATTGATTCATGAAGGCAGCTTGTATGTACTTGGTCTTTGATGGTTATCTTATGCTCAAAAGATGACCATTATACTTGGAAAAGCTTGTAGAAAATTTGTATGCCTTTGGGAGTGCTAAAATATCATTTTTGCATTAGTTTCATGCTGGTTTGATATTTGAATATCCATTGTTTGGAATTCATTGGTCTTTTTGAGCTTGCAGTTAGGTATATCTTGTTGTTTTTTGATATAGAGACATATTTTTCTCATTGTGGCTTCTTCAAATAAACTTTTTATATTGGAAATAGTAAAAATGGAATGTATTGGTCGAGAAGAAGTAGGTGAAGCCGATCAAATATAATGAGATTAAGCCTAAGGACGTGGATCCAAATACATGCTAGGAATTTGGATGAGCTAGCACACTTCATATTATGTTGACACTCTCAAAGTCTATGTATTTTAATGTGAAAAACACAAAAGGTGCATATGGTGTATGGAAGAATCTTGCGACTTGTATGAAGAAGAAAGTGTAGACTCATTAATCTCTACATGGAGGAGGGGGATCCAATGTCTAAATAACCTCAATGATTTCAACACTATTTTTAGCCAATGGACATTTCAAAAGATTGTCTCTCACAATTTAGTGAAGGGCATGTTCCTATTAGTAACCTTGCTTGAGAGTTGAGAAACTTTTAGGACTGTAACTCCATAATCTTGGGTAGTCTTATGAGTGCTAATGTTAATAGCATTTTTCTCATGAGGAGATAAATAGAAAGAATAATGCAAGGTCAAAGAGCTTTAGTGCAATTATGGTGAGAAGATGGTTAAATGCCCAGGAAAACTCTCGTGAAAGAGGCAACTTAAGCAATAACAACTCAGGTAGCAAAATAGATATATAATGCTTCTTTTGTAACAAGAAAGGATACATAAAAAATGACTTTTATAAGTAAAATAATAAGCAAAAGGGAAAAAAGGCAAATGAGGATGTCGACAAAAAGAAAGAGAAAGACAAGGCAAGGATAGAGGAGATAAACACATATAGCAGTGATTGTGATGCTTTGTATGTATCCTCTTTAGGTGATGCATTCATGATTACCATGTATAATGGCATGTCTTAGAAGTGACTTCTAGATTTTGGAGCATCGTATGTTACTCCATATAAGGAGTGGTTCTCTACTTACGATACTAGAAAGAGAGAATGCATCCATCTTGGAAATAACTATGCATGAAGCATAGTTGGTTGGAGGAGTTAATGTGTGCAATAGAAGCAGTTTCAGATATTGATTCCTTCTAGAGACTTAATCCTTGGCTTAGGGCGCTTCAGCACGGCACATCAATCCCTAACATTGGATGACATGGTGGGAGGAATGTATAGTATGTTCTAGACTTGCTGCATAAGAGAGGTAGTGAAAGTAGAATATTAGAATGTCTTGATTTGGTTCATAGTGAATTGTGTAGGCTAATACCCATGATTTCATTAAACGGAGCATCATATTTTGTCACTTTTATAGATGATGGCATAAGAAAGGTTTGGGCTTATCCTCTTCACAAGAAGAGTGATACATTGGATACATTTCAAAAGTTATTGGCATTTGTAGTGAATCAATTAAATAAGAAGCTTAAGTGCTTGATATTTGATAATGGTGGAGAGTACATCTCACATACCTTTATGAACTTTTGTCTAAGCTATGGTATCAAGAGAGAGTTAGTAGCTCTTGGGAATTTTGCTCAAAATGGTGTGGTTGAGAAGATGAATAGGACCATTCAAAAAAGGGTTTGTAGTATGCTCTCTAATGTTAGTCTTACTAATGAATTTTGGGTTGAAACAATAAATACAATAGTTTATTTTATCAACAGGTCTCCTAGCAAGCCATTAGATGGCAAGAATAGGAGATCTAATGGCTTGCTAGGAGACTTGTTGCTAGGAGACGTGTTGCCATCTAAAATACAATAGTTTATTTTATCAACATAAATGTCTCATGGGCCATCTCATGAAAAGACAAAGGATATTGAGGTGAAGTGTCACTTCATTAGGGAGGTGCTTGAGGAGAAGTGTATTGAACTTGTCAAGATTCATATGAATGGTAATCTTGTAGATCTTTGCATAAATAGTTTACCTTTTGACACCTTTGCACATTGTAGGGTGTTGCTAAGCATTGAATAATATCTTCACTTTCTTCTTATACCGTCATAAAGGCGTATTGGCCTTTAAATGGGAGGTTATTAGGAGAAAAGCCAATGGCCTAGTTGGATGAGTACCCACTGTATATGCACATACTTTACAATCATATAAGTGAAGATACAAAGGATAAGGGAATGATTGATTTTTTAACCCACATAACTCTCTTGTGTTCTTCTCTTTCTCTCAATCCTCTTGCATTCCATAGCTTCTACCTCACATCATCCATTGATTTTCTCTTACATAATGCCAAAGTTAAGCTCAAATACTAGAAATTTAGGGTTTGATCCCATGGAATTTCCACTAGATATCGAATACCTTGTCACATAATATGATCAATAGATGAGAAAAATGCTTGAAATTTATGGTTTGATCTCACAAATTTTCCATTAGATATCCAATACCTCATCACTGAATATGATTAATATATGAGAAAAATACTACATAGGTAGAGCAAGAGATGAAATGATAGTGGACATGGCAACAAAAAGAAGGCTAAATAGGAACCTCTAGTAGCAATTGGTTAAGTTTACAATCCAATGAATCCTAGACCTAGTAGGAGGATCTAAGATGGAAGAAGAAACAAAGAGTATTGAACCATCACAAGTAAATCTTGCACCCTTAGAACTCCTACTAAAGCAACTACTTGACACTATGATAGCTGAAAGAAGCAGTGTTGCACTAGCTACTTTGATTTTGACAAGGCTAGGAGTGACACCAAGCTTGAGAGGCCAATTCTAAATTTCAATTGTATAATCAAGCAAGTTGATAAGTACATAGGAGGTGATGACCCTTATATTTTTATCAAGAAATTTGAACAACTTTGTGATGCTAGTAACCTCAAAGATAATGACAAACGAGCAAAAGTCTTTGGGCTATGCCTAGGAGAAAAAAGGAATTAGCTTATAGGTCTTATAATGCTAAGAATATTTTTTAAAAACAAAATCAAGGACCTATTCATTAGGAGGTTCTTTGAGAATTGATACATAGATAACCTCATTGTCAACCTCATGAATGCGAGTCAAAAAGATAGAGGAAATGTGACACTACATCACTCCCATGTGTAGTCTTTATAGGAGAATCCATGAGGCTAAACAACCCAATTAGAAGGCTATAGCAATGGTGTTCATAATTGGGATACAAATTAAGGAATTATATAAGGGTCTGGAAAGAAACTCTAGCTTGAGACATGATAGATTGGTAAGTGTTTATGAAGAAGCCATAAGAATTGATGACTTATTGAAGGAAAGAAATAGTAATGGCATTCAAACGATGGGTGTCATTACAATTCACAAGGAAAGAGCCACTATCCGTAGTGAGATTCCCAATGAATGAGAGAAGGAAAAGGGGACAAATATATCCAAATAATTTTCAATTCTCAAGATGGAGCTTGTGAAGATCCAAGAGGTCTTGAAAGGATGAAGGCCTAATGTCCATACAGAGGCAACCACCTTTCGGTGGAATGCCTTGATCGTTAATTGGGACCCAGCACCAATTGTGGAAGGTTTAGGATGATGTATCCAACAATAGAGTGTTTAGGAGACTTCCATATCCTCAACCTTACCATAAAAATCCCTATTAGATGAATCAAAAATTTCCCTATGGTAGAGAAGCTTCTTTACATGGATAGTAACATGACCACAAAGTGATGCTCCCATTCACTATGTGGAGGAGCCACTAGATGAAAGATTGATATACAAAAAATAGGATAATGTGATCCTTCTGAGTTATGGATAGGTTCTAGTGATGATGTTAGGTGGAGGAAGGGGCTATTTTGGAGGCATGCAATCTCAAGACCCAATTATGTGTTGAAATTGCGGCCACCCTAGGCATGTGTTGTCTAGATGTCTAAAGAAAGAGTAAGGCTGAATAAAGATACCCTTAATGTGGCATCATGCCATTCTATGCTATTTAATAAAAAAGACTTCCAATAGCAAGGCAATCATTCCATTTGTATCTATAGGTGTCTTTAGAGCTAAAATCTTAGATAAAGAACCAACCCCAATCCCCATGTCACTTAATGTAATGACCAGAATCCTAGTAATGCAGGTGAGAGTGTCAGTATATTGACCAAGTAATTTTGATCATAAAAAAATAAAAAGAACAAGAGAGGTTTTTTGTAGTTGAAAACTTAGATAAAGAAGAAACCCTAATCCCAATCCCATTCATTGTAATGACTAGAATACTAGTAAAGCAAGCAAGAGTGTCAATACATTGACCAAGTAATTTGGATGCTTCTTTGATTATTAAAAAAAGAAAAAGAAGAGAGTTTGTTAGAATTTGAAAACTTAGATAAAGAAGCAACCCCAATCACACTTACTCTAATGGCAAGTGTAGGCAAATAAAGTGGGAGTGTCAGTACTACCTAGAGTAAGTAATTTGGATGCTTCTTTGATCATAAAAAAGAACAAGAATAAAAAAGAAGAGAGTTGAGGGGGAAAGTTAACCTTAAAAGTGATAGTGCTACCACACTCACAAATAAAAAAATCATGGTGCCAAAGTGGAGATCAACACCACCCAAAATTGAGAAGAAAGAGAGAGCTAAAATAGGTGAATATTGCAATCCTAAACATTAAATGTATATCACAAAGAAGGTTAGAAGAGGCTAGGTGAAAAAATGATATAGATTTGATGCTAGACCAAGATGCTTAGAACTTTTCGAGCATGGAACCACCAATCTTCCCAACATACATGAGATCTATTGGGAGCCTAGAGTCTAACCCAATAGTCAATGGACATGAAGTAGAATCAAGCATTTTCTTCCATGGATAGGGTCCCAGAATTTAGAGGTCTCAAAAAAACAAGTTTAGTGAAGTAGACTTAGGTGCCCTCTAGCCTCCACCCAAGTGTCAATACATCTTGGTCTACTAATGAAGAAAAATCTAGTGTTGTGACATGCTTTTAAAGCTTGGATAGATGGGGCTATAGAGCCGAAGGCCAATACAAACATGCAAGAACCCAACCTTGAAACACACACACCTAGTGTATCACCTAGCATAGTAATTGGAAAATTGTACATTAACACCTTTTGGGAAGGGATTGAAACGCATGTAGTTATCCTAATACTGTCCTTAGGAGATATAAATTGATGTGGGATTGTCAACATTGGAGTAGATGTGAGCATCCTGAGCCACATTGTCTTGCAAGCATGGGGTAGTCCTCCTATGGAGATCATCTATGTCAATGTAATATTGGCTTAGAGGGGTTACTTATATTTGGATGCATATCCTTGCAACCATTGACTTGCCATTATCAGACAATGAGGAGGTTGCAAGAAAATGATTAAGGAAGTAAGAAAACAAAGAAAGACCATGATCGTGATAAAGCCATGGACAAAGTTCTCCCCTAATTACCTTTTTACATGATAATAGGTAGTGTGAACCCTGGCATGAATCTCCAAGTACCAACTAGTAAGCTAGATCTAATTATAGTTCTTGATTTTCTTAGAGGAGCCTTGAAGAATAACTGATAGTAACTCTAAAGCCTCTAGAAGAAATCTTGGAAGCTCACAAAGTGGAAGTGGATAAAGGTGCATGACATAAACCTCATGTACAACTATGCCCTCCTAGACACAAATAAAGTTTTAATAGTGGATAATCAATGTGTTAACAAGTGAGTCATTCAAAGAAAGGGACTCAAAAATACGAACTTACCCAAATAACAAATTTGGTGATTAGGCCTTAAATATTGAAGACAAATTGATAAACCATGACATTGATGCCAAACCAATTAAAGAAAGCATGTTTTTTATTAAGGAAGTGAGCATAATAGAATCTAAACCTAAAGATGACGAACTACTGCCACTTGCCTATCTCCTGGTTAGAGTTACCACAAAAAGGGAGCACGTTCTTGATGATCTCATTGATGAGGGAGTCAATTACAATATCTTAATGCATGATCCTTGGTGGATACAAATTGGGTAACCTTGGTTGGTCCCAACAAACACCAACCTGTGGGGGTCAACTATGTACCTTGCTAGGAAAGTGTAAGAAAATGCTAAGCATTGAGACTAAAAGCGTAAGGTAATATTAATCATGTATCTTGCAAGGAAAGTGTAAGGTAATGCTAAAAATTGACATTGAAAGCCTCATGATTTTTAATGTGCTATCAAATGAAGAGAGAGTTGGGAAATAGAACCTATTGGGTAGAACTTTCATATGATAGGTCAAGTGCAATGTGGACTATGATAATCAATGCAGTCATTTAGCCCTTCCCAATGTGAAAATTATAATGAATTTCAATAAGGCTAATCTTGTCTCTATCAAACAGGACATGCCATCGATACTTTTAGCAAACATAGTGATGACTCTAGTAAAGGGTGTAGAGTCTTGCTCAAGGACTTATAGAAGGTACAATAAATTAAAGAAAAACTAGCAAGCAAAGTCAGTAACTTTAGAAAAACTAGAAGAAATGGATATCGAAGGCAAAAATGCTAGCACAGAAGTTATCTGACATGCAAAATGGGCAAGTGGATCTACTTTCCATAAATCAAGTTCAATGTGTTGTTGATAAAAGAGGAGGACAAGAACTAAACACTGTGATATGAGCTCATCCCCACCTACTTCACTCATTAACTTGCATGCTCTATTGTATTCTTCTTCTTCTTTTGTGAATGGCTTGTGCCTATTACGTAGGAAGAATAGCATGTTATCGCAATCCTCAATGAGTCAGATGCTCCACATCTAGGATGGCCTAACAATATGTTATAATCCCTTCATAACCACAAAATTTACAATAAAGTTAATCCCTACAACTTTGATAGACTAATCCTTCAATAATCCAAGAGGTCAGATTATGTAGCCATTGATGATTGTAAGATTTAAGTGCATGCTCTCAATGGGAAGATTTTCCCATGCCTCTAGTACTACTTGGTGGATGTATTGATTGTTACATCTATGTCTATGATACTTTTCCTTAGTGAGTCACCTAGAGCCTCCATAAGAAGGATGGCACGATGCTTAGCTCCCTCTTAGAAGGTGTTGATTCCAAATGCTCTTAGAGAAGGGGTGGGTGCTTCAGCACTTGTGTTCTTCCTTTTTATTATGTGGAGTGGTGTATTGAGCTCCCATGTGGACTTTGAATGCTCTTAGAGAAGGGGTAGGTGCTTTAGCACTCATGTTGTTCCTTTGTACTATGTGGAGTGGTGGTTCTTGTAGTTTTGTCCTTCCCTCTATCCAAAGTTTTAATGACTTTTAGAGATTGGGATCTCTTCATAGCCGTAACCTTAACATTATTGTCACACTAGTTAAGGCCAATGTGGCAACAAGTCTAGGATCTACCTTATCATAATGGGATCAATGGTTCATATATAGAGACTGTCTTTCCTATCACTTCAAATGCTCTTATAGGTGCTTTAGCACTCATGTTGTTCCTTTGCACTATGTGGAGTGGTGGTTCCTATAGTTTGCTCCTTCCCTCTACCCAAAGTTTTAATGCCTCCTAAAGATTGGGATCTCTTCATAGCAGTATTGTCACACTAGTTGAGGCCAATGTGGCAACAAGTCTAGGCTCTACCTTATGACAATGGAATCAATGGTTCATATATAGAGATTGTCTTTCCTATCATTTGTTAAACTCTAGCTTACTTTATGCTCAGTTTGGTTTGAAACTTATTTTTAATTTTTTCTATCATGCTCATATCCTAGGTAAGACAATGGTACCATGCTAGATAATCCTATCACCCTCTGTGTTTGGCTCTTGCTTGATCATCACTAAAACCTACCCCTCATCTTAGCACCCAATGTCATGTCACATATTGGGGGTGGCAGTTTACTAAGCCTTAGGTGGTGATACATTGTGCATTTGGCCCCATCTCTATTAGCTCCACATCTGCTGTTTCTCAGCCTAGATTATTTTTGGTTTCTTTGCCATGATACATTGGATGTCCTGTCTACCATGCAATTGTTTTGTTAAAAAGGGATCCTCAAAATAACCATTTTAGAAAGTACATGTGATCAAACGTACATACTATTGAGTGATACTTGATTTACTAATTCTTAAATATGGTAGTTTGTTTCTTCCTAATCTATTTTATTGTACCAACTAATATGATGATAACCATGTGTTTACAGTTCAAGACATATTCACTTGATATCATGGAAATGCATAAGCAAAGAAGAGTTGACTTTGTTGCATTTTTGAAGAGATATGGCTTGAATCTAAGTGGAATGGTATTGGATGGACAATTATTTCAAACTCATTCTTGTTTCAAATTAATACTATTTATATATGAGCTACTTGGTCAGTGGTCGTGCGCACATCATTTGACTGGACTCATGCACATGGATGGAGCACGAGAGCAACCTCGTCAACATGTGTCTTGCCACTTATTTTACTTGTAAGTGGTGCACGTGTCATATCGCTACTGTTGATCCATGATCATGTGCACAAACAATTATTGCTCTCAATATGCACTTCGTAAGACCCACAGATGCACCCATATTTCTTAGTTGTGCACTTGTGCATACTCGATGGTCTCTCATGCACATAAAACATCACTCTCTCATTCACATCCATAATTTGACACTCATGCACATGCACACTCTCATAATCACAATCATGCACATGCTTTTTCTACTCACATGTTGCTATGCATCCTTCCACTAGTGCACCCTGGTCCCTCATGCTTATTCTCACTCATTATTGCATCACCACTCACTTTCTCATTCACACACATAATACACTCATGTACACATTACTCCCACACATGCACTAGCTCAAGGGATCGTGCACATAAGCCACACACTAGTTCACATGTGCACTTTACACTCTTGCACCTACCTCATTTTTGCACACATATAGCTTCCTACTTACTCGCACATGCACCTACCCCTACTTCCATAAACCTTTACTTCTATACACACCTACCCTACTCTCACAAACACTTCCTACTCACTCCCTACTCCCAGACATACCTCTACTCCCACACACACTCCCTATGCCCACACCATGCTTCTACTCCCTTGTGTTATCTAATCCCACACACACTCCCTACTCCCACACCATGCTTCTACTCCCATGTGTTCTCTAATTCCACACACACTTTCTACTTCCACATATCCCTATTCACACATTCCTACTCACACTTCTTACTCTTGTACACCATTCCTACTTACATTTTCTACTCCAACATGCGCCTACTCCCACACACCCCTATTCGCACTTCCTATTCCCATAAACCCTATTCCCACACACACTTCCTACTCCTATATATCCTTACTTCCATACACCCCTACTTCCACACAACCCCTATATGCTTCTACTTCCACATCCCCCTACTCCCATACATAATGAGATGGAAGCTCAACATGTGTGGACATTGGACCACCTAGTTAATGACCAATTGCCACTATCATTAGGGATGTGCTTATAAAATAAGATTGCTCCACTTCAAGAGTTCCCTATCATACTCATAGGTATATGGTGTGACTAGGATGTAAGCAAATTACATTGGATTGAATAGGAGTTTTGTCCCCTTGGCTACATCATTGGTGCCATTGTTGGACATTAAAATTGTGGGATTTAGAATACACCATGATTTTGAAGCAACTTGTTTGCATAGTTTTCTTGGTTGGAGTAGCACTCCCTTTCAAAATGGCCAAAGCATCTACAAATTGTGAATTGATGGTTTACCTTTGTTTTTATAATTCTTTTCATCATGATTAGATGGTCCACAATGATTGCATTTTAAGACTTAAATTTCTTGTAGTGATGAAGACATTGTCACAAGTAGTGGTTGAAGTTCTCCCAATGGATTCAATTTTGTTCCCCCCCTTCTCTCTCTCTCTCTCTCTCTCTCTCTCTCTCTCTCTCTCTCTCTCTCTCTCTCTCTCTCTCTCTCTCTCTCTCTCTCTCTCTCTCTCTCTCTCTCTCTCTCTCTCTCTCTCTCTCTCTCTCTCTCGTAAGGATGCCTCAATATTGTGCACCTTCAAATCTTCCATATTAGATAATGTTCTAACTAAAATTTGATAACCATTTATATCACATCTTGAAAATAAAATAGCTTTGGCTTCATCTTCATCTAGTGCTCTTTTCAAAGTAACCAATTGCTCTTTTATATCTTTATATTTATTCAAGTGACTAGTGAGATCTTCCTTTGGGTTGAACTTTAGGTGTTGTAAAGTTACATTAGTAGCTTCGCCTTGGAATGCTTGGATCTGGTGCTAAAGACTTTGTTGAGCTCCTCCCTTGTTGTCTTTGCACTTATTAGAATACCATCAATGTGATGTATGCATTCATCACCTAAGCCTACTAATATGTATTCCAATGCTTTCTCGTTCCTTTCTTCATGTTTCCTTCCAAAGCTTGTTGTGCCTCTCCCAATGATAATGCCCCATAAGCTCTTTCACATAAGAAGATACATCATTTTTGATTGCCAACTATGAAATCCAAATCCCATATACTTATCAATGACAACTTGAGTTGACATGATGGAGACGTCTTATTAGGCTTATAAACAAATACCCAATAGTATGTAACTCCAATTACATATGGGATTTTCAAGAAGGCTAGATGCATATTACACTGCTTAATAAACCAGTTTCATATGAATACAATTTGTCTAATTTAAGGTGATGCAAAAAAGTAAAAAGTGTGAATAACAAGTGTAAATAGGGCTTTAGAAGAAAACCAGTTTGACAAGTACAATGTGAAAAGGGTTTAGAAGCAATCAAGATATAAAAAAAAGGAAAAGCTTGTAATAAGAAATAGCATTATCTCATGAGTTGTTGACCATTTCTAGAATGACCTAGATTCATTGAGTCATCTCGCCAGTACTATGATAGCTTTGATTTGGTCAACAATCCATTTGATTACTTATCGATTAAGTGCTAGAGTTTCAAGCTTCTCTTAAGCTTCTCTTTGGTCTATTCTTCTCTATTTGGTAGACAGAAGCTACCCTTGTCTTGGTGAAGAAGTTGCCTCTTTGCTTGTAGTATAAGTAGCCCCCTTGCTTAAGCTATCTCTTTAAGAAGGGGGTTTAATATGACCCCTTTGCTTGGCAAATAACCACAATAACTCAAAAAATAAACCTTGTATAAAGGCTGCCCTTCTTTTGATGATTGAATCCTTCAACCCGAATTAGAAAACAAGCACAATGGAAAGCTATACCTTGCTTAGGAAAGCCTCTTCCACACCTCAAATGTACTTGATATACTTGAGAGTCTTTAACCTTAAGCTTTGAGTACCACCTCCTTGTTCAGAGCTTCCTTAGCTTGTGTGTAGCAATAAATGCCTCTTTACCTCACAAGCTTCAAGGAAAGAGGCTGTAATACCATGTTACAAAAAATGGTTGAACAAGAAGATAAGATAAGCTATGGGGAAATAAAGAAAAACAAGTGGAGAGCCATGATGATACCAAATAGACTTCATTGATCTTAGTTGAACCAAATACATTCTTTTATAGATTTTTTAGTCTTGAGACCCTCACTTCTCTTGGCTTATGGGATGCACTGCATTTCTGTATGACCTCTTTGGCTGCCACCTCATCCATCCACATCTCTTAGGCCTAGTTCCCATATGCATCAAATATGCTAGCATTGTTTGACTTGTTAGGCCACTTTTCTTTATATTGTATCTTATCTATACTTTATATACATTGTAATATGTGAGGAAGAAGAAAAAAAAACCAACAAGAAAATGTTTTGGTCTCCATCTCACTTCTTGTATTCTTGAGTGAGCATCTTCTTATATGTATTGTGCATGTTTGGTGTAGTAGCTCAAGCGAGTTCCCCTACCACATGATTTGTGACATGGTATCAAAGTATTGCCACTAAGAGAGACTAGTTTGGAGGCTAAAGTGAAGGAGAAGGAGAAGGATTTAAGAAAGTAGGTAACCAACCATTTTAGGCACCATTTTAGCTCCACAAGGTTTGCATATAATAGTTTCAAGGCATATTGTAATTTTGGTTATATCAGTCATTCTCATATGTACAAGTTACAAATTTCAAATCTATAAGTTTTGACCGGTTTATTGATGTATACTTCTTGTGAAAGATTGCAGAATACTTGCTTGGTTGCTCTCTCTCTCTCTCTACCCCTTATTTTTCTTCTTCATCATTGTATTAATGTTATTAGTATATATATGTATATTATATATTACAATATTATTAGCACATTGTAGATAAAATATTGTTATAAATCATAATATATCTTCTCATATTAGTAACATTATTAATATTACACACACACACACACACACACACACACACACACACACACACACACACACACACACACACACACACACACACACACACACACACACACACACACACACACACACACACACACACAGAGTAATATTATGATATACATTATATGTTATTATTAGTATTGTCATTAATATTAATTTCTTATACACTACATATTAATATTATTAATATGTTTTGATTTATATATTTATGTGCGAATATTTTGAAATAATTTTATTAATCTAATATCATTATCATAAAATTTATTTATTAATATATGTGTAATATAGATACCATAGTATTAATAACATACATATAGGAAAGTACTATGACATTGCATTCAAAATGAAAGGAAAGTACAATGCTTTATAGCTTCAGGATAGGTCCACTTTTCTACTTAGTGCTTATGGGATTCTAGATAGCCTGCATGTCCTTTACCCAAACTGCTCCATACAAAGAGGCTACACTAGGTGTAATTGCCTAAATCTCAACACCCCTCCTCAATCACAACCTGAAAGGCACAAAAGGTGTAGAGGCTTTAATGAGTCACCACCTATAAAGTGTGGGCACACCACAAACATGGAAAACACTAGATGCTATCATAGAAAATGTTAAGTGTGGGTACCAAAAACATGGTAGACATCCAGAGGTTGTAATGCCAGGTGTGAGGTGCCCACCCATCGGCTTTCCAGGCACTCTTTTAGCGGTCTATCGAGAAACAAATCTAAGCGTCGCTACCCGGCACTCCCAGGGAATGTTTCGAGTTTTGTCGCCTAGGGTTTCTCGAATCCGCCTCGCAACGGAACGTTCACGATCGAACCCACTAGGATCGACCTGAAATTCGGGTTCCTAGTTGTCAAGGTCTCCTGTTAGCATTCTAGCGTCGGGTTTTGGACATCCTACTTTACGTAGAGATACCCAATCCGAAGCAGACCCATGCCGCACTTGGTTCAAAGAGAATCCAAAACGAGAGGGATGCGCTGCTCAACCTCTCTGCCCATAGGGCATAGTCCCATTTCGGTCCCCTAAGACGGCATGAATCGGGTTCTAACCTAACAATACCTAAAAGTTGAATGACGTTATAAACTTACGAGAAGCCTCCCAGTTCTCTGGGACCACCCTGTCGTAGGACGGACCCGTCAGGGGGTTTCGCCCACCCACTTCCCTTAATAGCTTTAGTTTTCTAATTAGGTCCTACCACATTTATGTGTGACACTTAAAATCAGCTTCATTAATTAAGCCTTTTAGGGAACAGGGTTCGTTCGCATAAGTTATAGCACAGACACGAAAACAGAGCAAAGCAATCTATTGACAAACAAGTTCAATAACTTATCTTCAAGTTAATCTTTGTCTCCCACCCATACAGGAGAAATTATGTTTCGCTTTTGTCCAACAGAAGTATCCCTTCTGCCCTGCAGAAGTAACTGGTCCAATTCACATGGCACCACAAACTCAATCCTTTATCTAGAATAGGATCTTCCAACATGCCCAGATGTTGGGGGCCACGGAGGTCTTCAACTCCATTCTAGACCTAGCAAGGGGTGTCCAGAGCTCCAACTGACCCGCAAGCTGTCTAGGAGCGAAACATCATTCCTGTGGTTGGCCTTTTCACCACTCGACCTTCGGCCCATGAATCAAGCAGTGCCCTCTCGGGTTAATACGTGGTGCGACCATGGAGGTGATCCACCTGTATAATATATCCTTCCTTAAATAAATCCTTTAAGAATCAAGCACAAACAAGGCATTCAGCCTAATATCATTTTCTAAGAAAACATTCCTTTATTCCCATGGCGACTTGTCATCACAGACCCTTGCCATGCATTTACCATAAATCACAAGCACTTGGGAATAGTCTTCCAAACAACAACTAACAACCAGTTGAATGTAAAAGCATTTAGGATATTGTTTGATCAACCAACAAAACCAATTGCATTCTTTCCAAAACAATGCAAGAGTAGATGAAATAATATTTCCCATTGCATAATTGCTCTCCCCCTTGGGATCTAAGAGCAATATTATGCAAAAATGTTCTTAACACTTCCTTCCTTCGGCTAGGGCATATGTTAAGGGTTCAAACACTATTCATGATGTAAGTTCTATAGGTCACTTACCTTGATTGATAACCCAACCCTGAATTTGGATTAGCAAAAGTCATTGTTATCCGACGGATCTCAAGATATCTTAGTTTTAACCCTTATGATTAATTTCTTGTACTAGCTCTTAGTCAAGTCATGAGGCAACTAGAAAATTATCCTCATATATCAAACATGTTATAGGCATAACGTATAAATACTTCATAAGATAAGTGCGAGATGATCTCAAGTAATTAGACTCCAACAGGCCATGCATTAAGCTAGAATCTAGTTTTTTTAAATATTTGGGCTCTTAGCTAAGTACTTTTGAAGTATCTAAACTTTAAACTAGTACTTTCTATTCATGATTCTCAATGTCATTTGTAACCCTTGACTATGCTTTAATCTAGCACTTGTATGCTCAATCTTTTAATGTCGTTCTTTTGACGACTATGCCATTCATAACGCTTGACTAATTCTTCCTTGTAATTGCTCTACTAGCAAATAAGTCATATGTAACTAGGTGCAATTATCTTCCCTTGATATATGCACTTCACAAACTCCATCTTCCGAGTAGGTGAGATGAAATTTATCCTTTCCCATGACCTATACTCGTGCAATAGTATGGGGCCTCACGTATCTTATACGAGAGTCAAAACAAGCATCTATCAATTTAAAAATACATTACTTACGACCAGAACCGCAGTTGGATTGACAATGATGCCTTTGCCCGAAGCCTTGCCGCTAGTTGTAGGATTGCCATTCGCACGCGACATTCTTCGCTTGGAGGCCATCGTCCGCAAGTAGACTCAAGAGATTAAGAAGGTGGAATAGATTCAAGATGGGAGATCGTAAGAGAAGATGGTTAAGTCGAGGATCGAGATAGAGGGAATTGAGCTAATTCTCTCCCTTGCAGCCTCTCGAGGTGACTCTTCTCTCTCTCTCTCTCTCAAGCTCTCTTTCAAGCTCTTCCTCACAATCTCTTGGAGGAGTATCCTTCTCTCTACCTCTCTCTCACAGTCTCTCGGGGTCTCCTTATGCTTTTATATGCCTCTTCCATGCCTCATATTTATAGTGAATTAGAGAAGAGGGCTTGTGGTTGAGAAGTGGAGTTCTTTGTGGAGGGGGATCTTGGAAAGATCAGTGATCTGATGCTTAGATCATAAATCTGATGGTTCCATTGGCTCCGAAAGGGGGGTAAAACCCCAAGACACTTGATTAGAAAGCTCTTAGTTCACTCCTTCTTCTTTTCTCTGTTCAAAGTGCTGTCCACTGCCTGTGTACTGCGATCGCGGCACACGCGATTTCGCAAATCCTCTCTTTATTTTTTTCTTTTTATAAAATCTCCAAACTAACTAAAATATCACTTGTCTTTCCTTTTAAATGGCATCCAGTTCTAAAAATCTCCATATCTTTTTTTAGGATAATATCTAAAATATACTAGCTTTGCCCAAAATCTAATGTTTTTGGACCATCCAAACTATACACATTAACCTAGTGATTAATATAACTCATAAGTCTCCTTCACGTTGTAAATTACGTGAAGGGTGGCTACGGTCCTTGCCAATTCGAGAAAAATATCAAATTTACGACTCTTGATTTTTCTAAGTAAAATATTTAAAAAATTATTAATAATTAATGTTAGTTAGTTTTTACCTTAGTTAATCTTTAGTTAGTAATCTTACTAACTTATTAATTGGCTAACTAATTTTTGAACCAACCAACTAACTTTTATTGTGCGGAGATATTACACCAGGTTACACGAGGAGTTTACAAAGCTTATGACAGAAGCATTAGGGCAAAGTTATACAAGGCTTCAAAAAAGTCTATCAAAAAATTGGGAATAGAAGGATTAGTGAAGCTTGTCCTTCTACTCCTAATGGTCTTCTTCTTCTTCCTTTGCTCCATGGTTTTCTTCTTCTTTTACAATTGCAAGATAGGCCTTTTGAGACCTCTTTTTGGCATGGCAAAACTTCTCAATGTGTCCGGTCCTTTTGCAGAAGTCACAAAATAGTTGGTCCTTTTTTCCTTTGTTCCTATTATTGACATACAATAGTTGTTCATCTTTTGCAGTTTCTTCTTTGCCTTTAATATTCTTTTCTTCTTCTAATAAAGAGGCCTAAATGTCAACCAATTTAGGGTTCGGCATGTTGATTAAAGTAGTTGAAACATTATCATAATCTGGAGGAAAACTTTTTAGTAAGACACCAATACAAATGTCTTCATCTATTTTTAGATTTATTCCTGCAAGATGGGTTAAAAGACTTTCCATGTAGTTCAGATGGGATGGCATGGTTATATGAGGCTTCGTGTCCAGTCTAAAAAATTCAATTATTAGACCATACTTTGAGGACTTTGATTGTGCACCAAACAGAGTATCCAATCTTTTCCATGTATCATAGAATGTGTCACAATTATCCACATGATGGATGTAGTTGTCATTCGACTCAAGCTTTATAATGGCTTGAGCCTTGTCATCTCCTTTTCGCCAAGCAATTGGAAGAGTTTCATCTCGCAGCTCCTTCTCTTATTCATTGGTGATGGCCCATAGGCCCTTCGTCATCAACATGAGCTTGATGCGGGTTAAATATCAAATTCTCAGGTTTGAGTAGCAAAAGAGTTGACTTGAGTGTGCTAACAAGCACAAGTGCCAAAAAGTACTAGGTTAGTATAAAGAGATACTAGCTATGAAGAACTACATGTCAAGCTTGATGATGATTCTTTGATGCTTGTCTTGTAACTTGAGTCCCCTCCTTGTTGGTAAATCAATTGAATGCTTGCTGGAAACTGAGATGGGATTTAGCTTAGAGAGAGTGGCAGACCCTTAGAGGAGCTTGATGATGCATGAGGTCTTCAAATCTTCCAATAAAACTTCCCCTTCTTGATGATTTGAGTGGTGAATCTTGCTAGGTCTTTAGTGTGACAGTAGATCACAGTGATAGTGAGTTTCTTGAATTAAAAGGAATAAAGAAATGATAACAAATATGAGCTTTGGTGCTTGTGGCTGTGACTACCACAATAGGGTTTCCTAGAGGTGAATGTTTTTTTTGCTTTGAGTAGATCAAAGTGTGCACCATTTGGCTAGATATTTGATGAGAAGATAGCCTAGAACAAGGGCTTTAAATGCCCTATACATGCATGGGGAATCATAGCGAGCAGAGCCAGCGTGGGTTGTACGACCAGAGACATGCACATTTCAGGTAGCAAGCTAGAATTTGTGCAATGTTGACTTCTCTAATCAACAATGTCTGGCTATGATGTAACACGTATAAGTGCCTAGAGTCAGGGATCAAATCCCTAGAAGGAAGCTCATAAAGATATGCCTTGTACAAAGAGATCTAGGAGCTCCAATGTGACAAGGTATAGGTTTGGCTATGGTAGACATGAAGAGAAGAGTAGAGATGAAGGTGGAAATTGAGTTCATTAGCTGGCAATGAGTTGATTGAAAGTGAAGAGGAGCTAAGAGAGTAGAGAAGGGAGATGAGCCATGCTCACCATGGCTCTGATACCATGTTGAAATGCATGGATCTAACCATGGCTATGGTGGCTTGAACACATAGAGTGAACTCATGAAGACATAGAGATGAAGATAGAATGTCACACAAGTGAATCAGGTTCCAAGATTGAGACTTGGACTCATAAACACAATCTTGTGTGTGTAGACAATGACACAGACACTTGAGTGGAAGGACAAGAGTACTATGACATTGCATTCAAAATGAAAGGAAAGTACAATGCTTTATAGCTTTAGGATAGGTCCACTTTTCTACTTTGTGCTTATGGTATTCTGGATAGCTTGTATATCCTTTATCCAAACTACTCTATACAAAGAAGCTACATTAGGTGTGATTTATACAAAGAGGCTACACTAGGTGTGATTTCCTAAATCTCAATATTTCTTGATCCCCCCTCTCTCTTAGTTTTGATACACATTTAATACTCCACTATCTCAAAGTAGTTATGTAAGACCACTCCCTCCTATTATCTCCCATATTATTGTGGATGAAATTGTTTGTATAAGAGTAAGGGAGAGGGAGAGATTCAGAAATAGAGGGAGAAAGGGTATTGAATTTAATTTTTGCCCTCTCTCATTGCAAAAGAAATAGTGTGGTATACAAACACCTAGTTATTAGTAGTGAGGGAGGAGGAGATTTGCATTGGCAAGGGTGGTCATATCTTTGCTATCACCCACATGAATGACAGAATATAAACTCACCAATCCATTGTAAGAGTGATTAGGAGGTTTGCCAAGTGTATATTCTAGATACTTTAGTTAATCATAACCATCATCTACCATAGATCTCGTCGAAATCCCAAAGCAATATAGGACAAGTAACGATCAATGTGGAATACTAAGTGAAAGGCCAAAAACAAGAATAATGCAATAGCACTTGATATGCAAGAGGCGAGATGTATAGGGGTAGAGGAAATCACTCAAATCACAAGTGTGGTTGAGTATATAATGCCTTCAAGGGGTGTCATTGAGTCTTACATCATTTGCTTTAGAATACAAGTGTTCTAGAGAGGGTGGAGGAAATCCTAGATTTGTACAATGGCAATGTGGCATATAAATTTCCACTAATGTAGGCAACATGTGTCTTGTGGAGGGTATGGAGCAAAGTACGATGGCCATTGTTAGAGAAATCCACCCCAATATTGATGGCATTCCTTGACACAATTCATCAAAGCAAGTGTATCGGAGAATTAGAGTACCCAAATAGGTATTGCTTTGGTCACTTGGCCACTAAATTACCAAACTATGTGGCATGGACACATGCTATACTCTTCTCTTCATTTAATAGGTTAAACAAAAACTATTGGATAGTCTCTTGCCTTTTATACCCTATTATTAATAAGTTTTATAAATTGACTCCCAAATCCTAACCTATTATTAATAAGTTTTATAAATTGACACCCAAATCCTACCATGTAGGGAAACTTAATACCATACCAGCTATTGGAAGGTCATCTAATGCTCTCGAAAGTCTTTAATGCTTCTACTACAAGAAGCAACCCCCCATCTTTCTCTCCAAGTGCAAGTGTGTAGTGTATTATGTGATTCAGGGAACACAATAACAAGATTGTTTGTTCTTAGGGCATGCATAAAGATGCAATGTAAAGAGGCGCATGTAAAGCCAATGTGAAAGAGCTTCGATGTACTATAGAGGAAATGGTGAGAGACTTTAGTGCGGTCGACCCTTGGCACCTATAAACAATGGTGGCTAGAAGGCTTGTGTGACGAATGGCCTAGTTCATGAGCAAGGCATTCCCATGACTAACATTGAACTATCAACTATGCTCAATGAACTCTAACAACTTACTTAAAAGAATAGGTAATATATCCTTCCAATCAAGTCGTTGAACTACTAGGTTCATATCAGTGTCTTGGTAAAGTATCTAAAAAAAATCCAAACATTGAAGTTGATTATTCTAGGCATGTAGGTTCAAACATATGGTTTGTGTAGTATACATAGATATACATAGAGTGACTAAGGGACGGGATCTTATCTTTTGAGGTTAAGGCAACTGTGCCTATATATTTTAGAAATATATACTATTATATTATTCTCACACTTTACTACACATTCGTGTTAGTTTTGTGCAGATAGTAGAAAACATTGTTCATATGCCAACTATAAACTTAGCAGAGCTACTACACGCAACTTGGCTAGTGGGTGAGGACTTTAAAAGAAATACCAATTTGTATGATACATGTGTTAGTGATCTAGACAATGCTTTACTAGAAAGCACAAAGTGCCATACATTCATTAGAGGAAAATTCCATGGTGTAGGACCTAGTATAGAGAAGCTTCTAAGTTGATTGCAAAAAAGGAGTAGCCTATCCCCACGAGCGGTAGCAAAGATGGTGGAGGAGGTGATAGCTATAATTGAAATGCATCAATAACTTAATTTTAGAGGTGACAATATAATTGTGGTGAGGAAATGAAAGAATGATGGGAAACTAAGATCAGAGGAAGCAAATGCCTCTCATAGACTAGAGTATGGAACTCAAAATCAACCTAGAAGAAAGGCTACAAGAAAAGTAAATTTTGAGGGTCCATCACTAACAAACCACCCAAGGACGCTATCTCCAATTTCTTAAGAGGAAGTGGTGGTAGAGACTAACTTGCATAGCACCATGTGGGGAATAAGAAGAATTCCAACTCATAGTTGTGTCTAATGTCAAGGTTAATTGGAGGTTTAATAAGAAAAATATAAGAAACCAAATCAAAACACATTACATGGGGTACTTGCATCTTCATTTAGGGGTATGATGGAGTGGTCCAACTCAAAAGGAGATGTAGCAATCAATATGGAATCGGCATCTGTTCATGTGGTTCTGCAATGATAGTGTGGACCACACATGGAACATATGTTCTTCCATTCAACATGCACCACCTAGAATCTCACAAGTATGGCTAGTGGCATGTGGCATAAATTGGACCATAGAAGAAATGAATATGTTGGAAAGTGGTGGAGTTGTTTTACATAAGGTAGCACAACAAGTGGACGCTAATGAAGGTTCACACTGATACATGCAAGGTGTCTTAGAGGCTATAGGGAAAATGATAGATTCAACAACGACTCTAGATGAAATTGTGAAGCACCACACTGTGTGTGAAAGCCCTAAAACATGGGATTTTTAGACTAGAGAAACCCAACTCAAGTGGCTCATATGCATGTTACAATGTTCGCATTGTAATGAACCCAACATGTAATTATCAAGATTTCATAGATCATGTTGTAGAAGGGAAGGCATATTTGGCATGTAAGCACTTGTACGATGTACCTTCAAGTGTTTGAAATGGATAAAAATGTAAACTTGTTTATAAACCAATCCATGCTCACATTGGAAATCTTGCACCTCATATTTGGAAGCAAAATAACTTTTCTAGCGCCACCCATAGTGTGACCAAGAAGAGACACTCAAGAAGAAAAAAGGCTATCCTCCCTCATCACCATCTCCTAGGCCACTATCATGGCAATGGACCCCATCTACTTGGCCTTGGCTCCCCATTTGCTCAATGCACCCTCTAACTCACTCACCACCCGTTCATTCAAAAGGAGCACACCATATACGACTCAGCTTGAAACACATATGTTCAATGTTAGACGCGCTTAAGTGGCAAGGCTATGCTTTTGGCTTTTGACCTCCACCAATGCTGGATGGTCATATACTCAAACCTCTACCACTATTAATAGATGCTCAACCACTTTTATGCTCGAATGGTTACGTATGGATAGCTAGGTTCATTTGGATTTGAATGTTAAGAGTAGACCATGCTTTTCGCCTTGGACAACCAAGTTTGGGCATGGACAATCTGAGCTCGGTGTTGAATATTCACATATTGAGCCTTGGATGATCAATGAAGGGCTTGGCCCTCAACCTTCAGATGTGACTCACCACACCTGGCTTCCTGTGGCCTCCATGCACTTGGACACCTTGCATCATCAAATGGCCATGCATATTAAGCCCTTGGCCATGTGATGATGCAACCAACCTCACATTACCGTTGGCCTTCGATGACCATTTCACCCACTCAACTACATGCCTAACCAACCTCACACTACCGTTAGCCCTCTCTCTCATGTTATATATTTACACTCAACTGTCCTAACACTCGGCCCCTTGCCGATTGCTCAGCCACCCCATAACATTGGTGCTTGGCTATACAAAGTTCCTCAATTGTTTCTTAGTCATATTTCCAATTGGATGCTATCTAGCACACATGAAGGAAATCGTCATCCATGTTGACCAATCACTCTATCATATTGGCCTCGGACCATTCAATATTGCCATAGACACTCTTTGTGAACTCGACTATAAAGTGGTCAGAGTGATGAAGTGTGTGTCTTAGCTTCCTAGAGGATTCTTGATCTAGAGCCTTAGACCTACCATCAACTTTGGATCATCGTATTGCAATCTAGTCCCTATAAGCACCATGAGAACACACCTTAGGAAATTAGAATGGAACTTGCTCATCAATGAATGTAGTTGGTGAACGGCACACTTTTGGTGTACCACAAGGGTGTTTAGTGAGGATATGCAACTGAAGTAAAACACCAAGGACAACACGTCCACCTCCTCAAGGCCTTAAGTACATAAGGGATTTGCACCAACTTGATTTCAACTTGTGTTCATGAAACACTCATGGTTTGCACCACTCTCCCATAGGACACATATGATACTCATGGGTAGGATAGGGTAATCATCCACTCACACTCATCCTCACCCAAGTGATCACCCATCCTTAGGCACTAAAACAATGATTTGTAGTCACATGGACACGCATTGCATTAGTGGTCTAAAAGAGAGTTGAAACAAAGTTCATCTTGAAGACAAATAGCACCAAAACATTGGGTGACACAATCAAAAGAGGAATGGTTGAGATTGGGGCAGGAGTTATCACCCTCGGCCATGCAGTTTTGCAAGCTTAGGGTAGTCCATCTATTGAAATTTCTCAATGAAATATCACATTAGTCAATGGAATAAAGGTTAGATATTTCAAGGTATTGCAGGACTAGCTAGTTAAGATCATAAGTATCCAATTCTCAATAGACTTTATTATCATCAAGGGAGTTGATTATGATATCATGTTAGGAAAACCATGGATGAGGAATGCACATGCAATCGAGGATTGGGGCAATGTCTTGATGTTCTTTGGCAATCACACGACGGTAGTTTGAAGTAAGAGGATATGTGCAAGACCTTGCCCTTCCACCTAGATGCCATCTCAATCATGCTAAAATGTGATAATCTTGCCCACATATGTCTCACTCACAAGGTACATTCCATGTCCCAATGACTAACGAAACTAGATGTGCATCTTGGCAACCCACAAAATTTCCTTCTCGGATAATGAAGATTACAAATGATCAACCAATAGGGTGAGCAACTATGCAAAGCAAGACATGGTGATGGATGTTTTGAAACAATGCCTTGCCCTCAATCCCAATCTACATGTTGGCTAGAAATGTAGACATTACTCCTTGCTCAATCTATCACATGCTTACCAACAAACTATATTGATGAAAATCTTAGAGTTTTTGAAGAAACAATTACAAAAAAATCCTAGGTAAACTTGAAACCTCTCAAAGAACTCTTGGATGGTTGAAAGTGGAAGTGGGCCAAGGTACACAACACCTAAACCTTCTTCATGATTGGGCCCTTTTAGATGGGAGTGACACTCTAGACCATAATGCACCATTTGACAATGAATTTCCCAATGAAGTGGACTCAAAAAGGGCTAACACCAATTATGAATTCGAGGGAAAAGCCTCAAGCAATGAACTCAAAGTAATTGACTATAACACCAATGGGCATACAATATAGTAAATCATTGTCAACTCTAAACATAGAGAAGCACCTACATTGCTCATTGATAGAATAGTCAAAATGGAATGCGATAGAACTTGAGTATCTTGAGGTGCTAGATTATAAAGAAATGTCAGACTTAGCTAAGTGGAACCAATGACACTGTATGAAGTTCAAATCAAACTCGAGCTATGATCGTCGGATGAAACACCCTCATCAAGTGAAGGATGCGGCTACAACTCTAAATAAAAAATAAGCTCCAATAGTGATCCAAAAATCCCATTACCAACTAGGACACTCAATACACTAAAGGGAACCTTCCAATCCACCTATGGCACAAAAAGTTGAGGTAGCAAAGGACAAAGGATTCGAAAGCTAACTAGTAGAAAAAACCCTAGGATCTCCTTAAATGTTTCACAAAATTCCAGAAATGAGACAAAATCAAAGTGTTTCTAGGAGCAAAGCATCAAGCACAAACTAATGAGCCAATAGAAGGACTCGCCAAAGTAAAGGATGCCAATTTGGTTGACAAAAGAGAAAAGGACACAAATTTGGTTGATAAGAGATAAAAGGATGCCAAAGAAAAGAATGCAAATTTGGTCCACAAGAGAGAAAAGGCTTGGCCTATATTCATAAGTCGATGACCTAACCAAAGGACAATAAGATACACATGATGAACCTCTAGAAAGATTTAAAAAAGCATATTTGCATGGTGTATGGAAGAACTTAAAGGGATTGACCCTTGCATCAAGACCCATAACATCCTTGTGGTGCCAGATATGGTGTCACTGAAACAACAATTATGTGGGATGAATTTGAAATATATACATGCTATCAAAGAAGAGATAGATAAGCTCCTAAATATGAGGTTCATGTATGATGCACATGGACTAGGTTTTGTTGATTATCATTGTATTAAAGAAAAACAAAAAGATCAACGTGTTAATTACAAAAGGTCAACCCAAAAACAAAAAAAAAGGAATAGCTATCCATTATCATATGTTGGAAAGGATCACGGGAAAGGCGGCTTACAACTTCTTAGATGGATTCTCAGGCACATAGTTTTCAAAAATAGCATCACTACTTGACTATGCAAAAATCAAGGTGATCCTTGACCTACTGCCACCAATGAACTACAAGGGAGTTCAATGATTTCTCGACCGCACGAGGTACTATGGACAATTTGTATTGAACTACATACTAATTGTTAGGTCTTTATACAAATTAACGATTGTCTTTGACTAGTTTAGGAATGCCAATGCAACTATGAGATTATGAAAAAGGCTCTAATAACTATTGAGAAATGACAAATGATGTATACTCTAGAAAGAGATGTCTTGAATCCCATATGCAGAGTGAGGAGATTGGAACAACCCAACTTCTATAAAGCATTGTACTTGACCATCACTTTCACAATGATGAATACAATATCATGATGCTTTCCTCTTTCACTTAGTGTCATTGTTAGTCAATACACAAGATTGTCTTTATGAGTCCAAGCTTCCAACTTGGAATCTAATTCACTTGTGTAATAGTTGTCCACTCATTGTCCATGTCAACATGAATTTAGTCTTCACCTTCCAACCTCCATAGCTCCTACCATGCTCTAGATTCAACATTTTTACAATAACAACTTCAATTCTATGAGCACTCATATGTAACCTTTTGCATGTGCACATTGATGTCTCAGAGTTGGTCGTGGGAGCAGTAATGTGCCAGCATAGAGAACATAATTTGGACTATCTAGTGAGCTTCACTAGTCAATAGCTCATGGTCATGGAAATATACTACTCCACTATTGAGAGAGAGGGTTTGGCAATGACGTTTGTTGTGAACAATTTTTGCTACTATTGACTAACAATGCCATTCACCTTTTTTGTTGATCATCAAGCTCTATTGTACTTAGTAAACAAACCATGTGTAACTAGATACATAGCCTAATGGTTATTACTTTGGCTTGAATTTGATTTCTCAATAGTTATATCGAGAAAAGAAAAACAACACTACATGGCTAATCAATTAGAATGTTAGCATACGAAAGTAAATATGTCCTCTCGCAACTCCTGTCACATCCTGCCAATCTTTTTAGAAATGGGGGACTGATTTTGTTGGACTTGTAAGTCTTAAACCTAGTACTCACACACTAAATATATCATTGTTGCAAATGACTACTTGAAAAAATGGGTTGAGGCAAGGGCCACATATAAAAATGAAGCAATGACAATAGTGAAGTTTTTGTGGGAGCAAGTAATCTCTAGATTTAGCTATCCTCTCAAGATTGTGAGTGATTGGGACACACACCATCAGTGAAGCATTTTTTGTCAACATTCATGGTCATTCATCAAAAGTTATCTCCCTACTACCCTTAAGCAAATGGACAAGAAAAAGCCACAAAAAAAACATTGATCAATGTGCTGACCAAAGAGGTTTCAACCTCTTAAAGTGACTAGGACAATAAGCTCATAGTAGCCTTATGGGCATGTCAAACAGCCTACAAGGTAACAACTAGCCAAATCCCATTTAAATTGACCTATAGGATTAATAGCATAATTCCGATTGAATTTTTTGTTCCTAGCTTAGAGTAGTTATGCAAGAATGATAGGATGGTAGAGAGGCTTGGACCAAACACTTGGTGAAACTTGAACAATTGTTACAAACCAGGCTACTGGCAATGCATGTCCTAATTTGTGAAAAGGCCTAATAGAAAGGCTAATTTGACAAGTATGTCAAATAGTAAGACTTTGAGAAGGGCCACAACCAAAATATTAAATTTAGTGATCTTAGCCACTTTTTGTTCACCAGATTAGCAAAACTAGCACTGTGGTGCTTGAGAATTTCAATGGAGATGGCATTAGCTTTTTTAATGGAAACTACATCAAAAAGTATTATCTATCAATCCATCCATTGTTTGAGTCACCAATGTTGATGCCACCAATCATGGTAGCTATGAAAATGATAGAACTTGCATTTGAAGACAAGGAAACTGTACTACCTACCTATATTAGGATTAAACTTACAACCAAAGAACATACACTTGATGCTCTAATTAACAAAGGAGTGGATTGCAATATCATGACCTACAATAATTGGATCAATATTAGGCTATCTCAATTGATCTCTACCATTGCCAAAGTCAATCCATATTGTTAGGAAAATGCCAAGTGATCTGCCTAATATGGAAGTGATTGGGAAAGAGGTCTTATTAGGTTGACCATTCAAATGATAGGCCAAGTGCTGGGTTGATTATGACACATAACATATTCACCTTGCACTACCCAACAAAAATATCATCATGGCTTATCATTGCCCAAGTCCAAAACAAGAACATAATAGCCATAGCCAAATTAGATGGTTCCAAAGGCATTGCTTCAAGCACATGATTATTATGCGGGTAATTCATGGATATGGCTACCAAAATTATCACAAACATCGAACCCCTCAAAGGATGTAGTGATGCCATTGTCTACAAACAACTTGTATCAATCGCAATACCCCAACTATTGGCAAAGCCATGGAAAAGTCAAAGAAACAAGTGTCACAGAGCCGAAAGCTTCAATAGCTCAACCTAAGTTTATATACAAGGAGAAACCTAATTCCTGCTGTGGAGAATCTAGGCAAAATTGATACATGCAATTATTTCTAGGACCAAGCATACCTCTACAATGAGCAGAATCTAGGTGGGAATATTGGAAAGCTTAGTAGTACATAAGACGAACTTCAACACCATGTTAGGAAAATCATCCATATGAAACAACCAAAACCTCAACTGCAAGAATGTAGGGCCATGAAAAATTTAGATCAATAAAATAAGTAAGAGTGTAGAAAGGAAAAAAGCCACAACAAAAGCTACATTGGTGGGCTTCCAAGATATTCTAGACAATTATAAAGGAAGCTATCAAAGGAAAAAGGCTAGAATGAAAGCTACATTGGTCGGCTTTGAGGGTATTCTAACAACAATTATAAAGGAAGCTATCAAAGACTCGCAATTAGGAAAGACACCAACATCAAAGCAAGAAGTATCGTTCATGCTAAAAGGAACATCAAGGCAAGAGTTTGCAAAAGATCTAGGGAAGGAGGAGATAAGAAAACTACAAGGAGGTAACAAGATAACTCACAGAAACTCAACAAAAGGTTAGTTGGGGTCTAGGAACAAAACAAAACTAGGGAAGAGAAAGTGAAGCAACCAGTATACATAGCAACAAAAACCTCACAATCACAAGGATAGGAATAGCTACCAAGAAGAGAGAGAATGAAAAGAATTTAGGATACAAAGAGTGTTTGAATTGAAACCTTGCGCTGATAACATGTGACACATCCAAAGTAGCCAAGGGCAAAAACCTCTAATGAGAGAGGAAGAAAAAAATATCATCATTAAGCTAGCAACAAGAAAGGGGAAGGTTGCATCCAAAGAGGAGAAGGTTGTGGAAAGAGCTAAGAAGGAATCTTGAAGGAGCATAAGAAATGAAAGAAAAGGTAACAACATCAAGAGGAGCCCAAATGAAAGGAAGCAAAAGATTTAGCCCTAGCCATGAGGAGATCAATAGAGCAATCATGACAAGGACTGAATAATTAGTGCACGTATCATAATTCAAGGATCCTAATAAAAGCATGAACTAGTCAAGGGGTAAGCCCACATGCAATAGAAACTTCATAGCTTCCACTAGCAATAGACAAGGATAAGGCACCACTAGAAGCTCCACCACCACCAATCATGACCATCGCACTCTCCATCTCAATCACCACGATTGAAGATAAATTTAAGAGCAAATTGGAAAATATGGTATATGAAATTGAAAACATAAATTTTAGCTCTCTCTCAAGTAAAGATTGGAAGAAGCCACAAATATAGCTCCTAGAAGACCAGTAATCATAGATGTAGAATTTGAACAGAGAGCACCTATGGTGCTTAAGATTGAAAGATCCTCGACCTTCATGTCTCCACCCTTGCAAAGTCTTGCACAAGAATTTGAAGATTTGTTGAAAGAACTAGAAGACCAAAGAGACCAATTGGATGGGGAAAGAAAAGTTGTCCTAACCACCCTTCACACGAAAAGACAGACCCATGTAACATACCAATAGGAAGTGATTAGGGAAATTTCAACATATAGAAGGAATTAGCAATACTTAAAGCTAAATAATGCACATGAAGAAAGTATGGGGAGATTAAAAAATGATGTGAAATGGGGAGAGAAAATATTGTAGTTGGAAAATATATAAATGCCATTAAGGGCAAAGCCCAACTAGAAGGGGTGCTAAACACATTGACACAGATACAAGAGCAGCTAAAGGAGTAGAGGAAGTAAGAAAAACTAATGACAATGCAAAATAGGGAAATAAAAAGGTTTTACAATTGGAAAATGAAGGAGCAAGGATGCCACACAATTATGAGCAACCAATTGGCTTATGAAATGCAACAAAGGGTATACATTATTATGAGAAACTTCAAAGTAACTGGCTTATGCAAAGGGCTTGGTCAAGCTTGGAAGAAACAACGCTCAACATTGGAAGTTCTAACAACATGACAAAATAAGGGACTAGAAAAAGCAATGGAAAATACGAACCAATGGGAAGAGAAAAATGCTACCCCCACGCATGACTTCATGAAATTGGGTCAATCAACATGTGAGTAAAACTTGCCAAAACATAGGGCTAGAGTAGTGAAAGAGATGATGCAAATTCAACAACAAAACCTTGCTGGATGTGACAAAATAAAGTTAAGAATCTTAGAAAAAAGTTGTAGCTCACTAGGAGAGCACTCAAACAAAGATTGATAACAAGTATATCCCAACCAAAGTATATGATGACAAATGAGGATAATCTATTAAGATGGGGATGGGGCTCTCTATAGAGGGTCATAGAATGATTACTATCCTAGTAGGATGATGAACCAATTCTAGCCCACTGCTCTTACCTCCATTACTTGATATAGAAGAATGAGACCCAACTAATGCTATCGAGTCAATGCCATAAAAGCATGGCCACATAGAAGAACCCACTTGCTTGAAACTAATGATAGAAGCCAAGGAGAAAAGAAAAGAAAGAGTGAAAAGAACCAAGAGAGAGTTTGTTGTATCACCCCAACAAGTGTTAGGTGTGCCTTTTCCATAGAGATGAGAACCTAACCCTATCAATTAGTACAAGGAGATCTCTATGATGAACGATGGGAGTCCCAAGATTCACCTATGCAATTTATCTTTTATTTTTCAAAGGAACTAAAAAAGACACTTCCTCTTGCAAAGATGTAAGAGATCATTAGAGCGAGCACACGATTAGGAAAAAGGTGGTTAGAGCATAAGGTCCAAGATCCTAGATTATAGGAGTAGACCTATGGGCATGACAATGTGTTCAAAGT
Source organism: Lygodium microphyllum (assembly GCF_053477565.2). Lineage (NCBI taxonomy): Eukaryota > Viridiplantae > Streptophyta > Polypodiopsida > Schizaeales > Lygodiaceae > Lygodium > Lygodium microphyllum. The sequence continues at coordinate 19,013,395 of NC_141150.1, forward strand.
GTCCAAGTTAGTATGAAGTTGAGTCTCAATCAAAATGGAAAAGAAATATTTTTAAGTCAATAAGATCCAACTTTTGTCACTACATGCAACTATTTGCAACGACGCCTCACATTGTTGAATTAGGAAAAAGCAAGGAAGAGGATTTGTGTGCACTCTTCTTTAATGTAAACACAAGAATGTGTAGGTATGCCATGGTAAGACGACTCCTTCAAGCAACAATGTTATGAGCTTATTGACTCAAAAAGTTACATCATGAGCAAAGCCTATATGGTAAGTCATTGAAGCCAATCCCTTTAATGAGAGAAAAGATGAAAAAAAGAGAGAAACAAGAGTGAATAAAGTTCAGCAAAAACCCTATTATAAAACAAGTGGACCCACTATCATATCACCTAGATGCCCTCAAGTTGGGTGCATCTTGTAGCCTCAATCATCAAGCTCCATTCCTAACCTCCTAGCCCTTTCCCAACACAATCTTAGGGCTCATCATAGATAGAACACACCTTGAGCGATGCACCACATCTCCCTTTACACAAATTGGGTTCTCCAATGGGGCACAACACTGAGAGCTTATTAGAGTCCAATGTACCTCCTAGTTACACTTTGCATGAGCCCCCATAACACTATAAAATAAATATACCCTAGTAGGAAATGCACATTTTTCAATTGCAAAATTATGATATGGAGATGACAAAAGGACTCCACAACATTGATGGCTCCTTGCAACTCAATTTGCTTCTCTCAAACACAAGATATGTAAAAAAAAAAAGCCCAATCCTCATTTCCTATGCAACAATGAGAAGCCAAGCTACATCACTTCTCTTCACCACTCCTTTTCATGTTATATTATGGCCAAGCCAAGCACTTTATTCCAACCAAGTTGCAAAGTACCATGGGACTTGCATCCATCTAAAATATGAATAATGTTAATCTCTACAACAAAAATTCTAAAATTCAAGAGGTTTGAAAAACAAGGTACAAGCATTGAACACAATAGCATAGTAAATATTGAGATGTGCTAAAATTGCATTTCAAGTAAACAATTGGCAAATGCTTATTTTTGGATACTTGTAATTTTTCAAAGGACACTATGATGTAATCATATTTTTAAAAGAGAGTCAACTTGTTTTCGTACAGATTGTAAAATATTTTTCAAATTAGGACAACCAACCATGACGAGTACAAGATGTTGGAGCCATGGAGATTTGATCCTCTTTAGATTAAGGAAAACTAATTAAATCAAGAATATGTGCATAAATCAAAGAAGGTTAAGCTTTGGGTTTAAAACAACATAGATTTAGTCAATCAAAGCCCATATATAAAAGTTGAAAAATGAACAAACAAGCTTATTCTTGTAGTATACATTTTAAGAGAGCTCTCTTTTTACTTCTTATTCTTATCTTCTTTTTTGTGTGAAGAGAATATGAGAGAAAGGAAGAGGATAAGGAGAGTGACAAACCAATGTGTACAACTCTCTTTTCCTTTTTCTTTTTATTTTTCTTTGAGAAACACATGCTTGGAACAATAAAAGCCATAGAGACCAATATGCTTGAGAAGTATTCCTTGAATTGTAGAGCCATGAAAAAGCCTTCGTAGATAGACTATAATGAGAAGGTAAATTGGTGGGTTCCCTATGATATTTATGTGTGCAATGATTATGTGAGAGGTAGCAATTGCTACGTCGCTCTAAGTGCTTGAAACAATAAGCATTCCATTAGATTTAACATTGAGCTTGGGTGAGCTCCAATACCAACATTGCCAACTTGAGCCAAAGATTGAGAAGTATTATATATGTAAGTGCCCAATAGACTATTGAGATTAGAGGATAATTCCACCATTTGTTCCAAGACCTATCGAGCATAATATTACCTCTTACAATCTTGACGGATGTACTTTGGGGATTTACAACATACCCTTACTGACCTTTTCAATAACACAACTACATGTAATACTTCAAGGCAACTAGCGATTCCACCAAGGGTCACCTTAGACAAAACCACCAAGAGATATACATCCGCTCAAGGCAATACCAAAGAATATATATGATATTGACACATCATCAAGTGGCTTTAACTCCATACTTCAGCTATCCATGTTGGATAGCCAATGAGAGATATCTTGGGATAGTACAAATCCCCCTATCACGCATTAGATCCTTAGTGTTTTTTAATATTTGTTGTTTTCTAGCTAGATATTTTCTTCTATGTTGCAGTTTCTTTATTCTACTCTAGAAGTATGATAGTTCCTTGAACTTCTGATGTATCTATTACTGTCTTTCGTAGATGTCAATACAACTCTCTTTCTGTGTCAATCGTGTCAGTCTGTCTCAAAATAAGATCCAAGAAAAGAAGAAAATGAACAAAACAAACCATGATGATGACGACAATGGCCATGCACAATATCAACAAAGTAAAAGAGAGAAGGGCAAAGAGCTGCAAACAAAAGGGCTCGAACTCCTCATCTCTTCTTTGACCTTGTACCCCATAGTATAACATGATCTTATCCTCTTAGCATAAACTGTTTCGAAACTGGGAGACGAAAACCCCCGTGAAAAGTCCAGCAGTCTCGAAATAGTGTGCCTAGCAACAGACCATTTACAGTGACAAGCTTATAGCATCCTGCATACTTATTCTACATCCTGAAGAGATGCATTCGACCAACACATCCCATTCAAAAGAATGACTAATAGAATAATGCCTCACCAGATACAAAAGAATGAATAGGGATCGTAAGGAAACACTCCCAAGTTTCTAGGAACTATACAGCATACCCTCTCCTCTCTAAATAAATAATGCATAGATCTATTCAACCTCCCTCGATATTGACAGGTAGATTCAGGAAGGTAACAGTAGAGTTAGAACCGGATATGTACACTCGACCGTCCTGATGCAATACAGGTGCGAAGATACAGCCAGCCATAAGATTGGTGCAAGTATTTCCTCGATGGCTTTCCTTTTACGTCAAACACGGCAGGCACGTAAGTCTCTGCAAGGTGACCAGTACACTCTGAAAGAAAGTTGCAGGACCTGAAGCAGGTGACGAATGAGGCACTCTTCTCGCCCAATGCCTATAAAATGCATCGACAGCTGCCTCAACACCATCTTCTTCATTCATCTGCATAGCCAGTTCGAGTGCCCTCTCTTTCACCTGCAAGAATGTATATTCGCGACTTAGTTTGCAGGCTAATGCAAATAAACTACCGGAGGGAGTTGGAAGTCTCATTTGAAAAAGTTTCAATTGAAAGCTTGTAGCCCTAAGCCTACCTCTGGATCCAGCATAAAGTTGATCGCATTTACAAGTTTTTCAGATGAAAATTGCTGCACTGGAATCGGTGGTGGTCCTAGACCTTTGGCAAAGACCCTTTCACCCCAGAATGGTTGATCTCCAAAGAAGGGGACAATAGTAGTTGGACACTACACCGAGTTTCAAAACAGCATGCACCGAGTTTCAAAACAGAATGTTGAAACATTGACAGCATCTATAAAATGAGAAACCATTTGAAAACTCCTACCCCAGCTTTGAGTCCCGCAGCTGTTGTCCCAGCGCCACCATGATGAACCTGAATTGTGCACATTGACAAGCACATTTAAGTCTATTAAAGACACATGATTCGCCATTAACTTGCGCCTATCCATCGTATCAAATACATTGATGACATGGTCTAGATTAAACAACTTTCAAAATAAAAATGTTCAGACTTTTACAAAGGGTCAATCGAATAACTAAAAAAGTGCATTTCTGATGTATTGAGTCTCATCAATGCAGTCAAAAAATCACAAGATTACTCGTTTTCTGATGTATTGACTCACACCGGCCATAATGCTTTGTCGCGACTTCAAAAGACTCGTGACTCGGATTGGTTAATCAACGTTACATTTGTCTTGAAGCAAAAACTAGGCACTATCTGAAGTTAAATCAAAGGCACTCGATCATAGACCCTGATTGAACGATCAAAGGAGCTCAAGACAACAAACATACATCACAGAGGTTGAAAATTGAAGTTGAGCCAAGCAGACGAGATGATGATGTAGTCATTGGCGTTGAAAAAGAAATTACAGCTCTTGCCGACGTGTGCGCTCCTGCTCCACCCCCCCATCGCACCTGTCTTCTCCCGCCTTCTGCTGCGCCTACTCCCCCGCCTTCTGCTCTGCCTCCCTCCCGCCTTGTCCCTAGCACAACCCAACTCCGCCTCCCTCCCGCCATGACTTTAGACACTAGGCAGCAGAGTGCACGCGCTTCGGAGCTTGGGCGGCTTCGCCGACAGGCCCACAGGTGGATGCAGACGGTTTCACAAGAGTACAGAGACGACAGAGAGGGAGAGTACAGAGACGACACAGAGGGAGACGGTAAGGGGGGCCGCAAGCAGCTCCTCAGACACAGCCACAACAGGGAGCAAGAGGGTGAGTGTCGCTCCCCTTGGCAGAGCACCACGCGGCCCCCCCTCCTCACCCTACCCGACAGGTCCACAGGTCTACACATCCACCCCCCACAAAGGCGTCACAGGCCGTATCACCCAAGGGCCCACAGTCCATAGCCCCCACCCTCTCCCCCCTCCCCATAGCTCCCCCCCAAACCCTAGTCCATACCCCCCTTCACCTAGAGCTATTGGCCCCCTCCCCACACCCATCAGGTGCCTTCGACCACCCTACCGTCCCTCGATCCTCCCCCTCCCCATCATCATCCCTGGCGACCAACCCCCCCTCCCCTCGATCCCCACCCAGTATAGGTGACCATTCCCCCATCCATTCCCCCCCCCTCCCACAAGAGGTGAGAAGCCCCAGACACCGACATCCTCCATCCACCGGCAGTCTAGCCCCCCCTCACACAGCCACTAGTTCATCCATCCATGCTGCCCGTCACACTTTCCCGAGACAGGGACAGTTGCTACCACAGGAGTTTTTTTTGCAATGGATCGTGGTCTTACTTGAGAGTTGCGGAGCGTTCCCACTACCCTTGGAGGTGGGAATCTTCATGGTACGCAAGTCTAGGAGTGGCAAGGTCCATCTACTAGCACCATCGGATGGACCAAACTACGCCTTCTTCCTTCAGACCTCTCACACAGGAGATTGGACGACGACTCAGATAAAGGAGGAGGTGAAGAGCCAAGTAGCAGACCACATCTCCTAGTGGATGGGAGAAGGTGGATTGGCACTCTTCTCCCAACAATGGCCGGGTTGCATGATGGATATCAATTGGTGGGTTGGGGCGGAGGTCCCTTATCTGAGTATTATCTTTCGAGCCCCTCCACAATGGAGAGTGCTGATGGATATCGAGTGGCCCCTGGCACAGGCGGCCCGGATCTACCAGTGTATGGAGTCTCGCTTCCCAGCCTGGTTGATAGATGCCCATGTGGTACCACTAGGCGCATCCATCATCCCCATGGTCCGCTTGAGGGCTACCATGTGGGAATGGAGTTCACCATCCAGGCCCGGAGTGAAGCCTATACGTATGCCTCATAGTTCCTCTTCTTCATCAACAGCTTCCACACCAACAGATGCTTGTTTGGTCACAAGTCTTCCTATGAGTTTAAACCTTGCATCCTGGAATGTGAATAGCCTCCACTATAGTGGGGCACGTGGTTCCAAGAAGTTGATTGTTCAGCAAGAGTTGCGGCCTGCCCTTGCCGGACAGATCGACATCTTACTTCTACAAGAGCACATGCTCACTCCCACCCAAGCCCAACGGGTAGGAAAGGTACTCCGAGGCAGCTCACACACTTACTGGGAGTACACTATCGGTGCCCACGGTAGGAGTGGAGGCATATGCACCTCTATTGGCTCGAGACTCACCACATGTGTTTGAGACCACAAGATGATAGTGGCAGGGAGGGTTCTATGGATCAGATTGGATATTTGGGACTCGTGCTACCTTGGAGTCCTCAATGTCTATGCCCCTACAGAGGTTAGGGCGCGCAGCAAGTTTTGGGTGGAGATCGCAAATGGACTCCAAGAGGTGGACTCTTGGATCATTGGAGGAGATTTTAACAACCTAGAGGCTTTAGAGGATCAGCAAGGCAGAGGCAGAAACTAATAGGGCATGGCTGGGGAGGAGTAGGAGGCATAGGAGGTCTTCCTACTGGCAGTAGGAGCTCGCAATGCCTAGAGAGACCCTGCCTTCCATAGGAGGAAGAGGTCGCTGGAGTTCTCTTGGGGATACATGCGGCTAGGTGGAGTCCTGCTAGAGCGGTTGGACATGTTCTATGTGGGAGAGTGGGGAGGCTCTCGTGGAGGCCAGATTGGGGGCAGTTGGTGGGAACCATGTTGTTCTATCATTGCCCGATTCTCCTCACACTTGATCCCCCAGCATCTGCCCTAGACACATGATCCTGTCGGATCCTTGACTCGATCTATAAGAGGGAGGAGGTGAAGAGACAGATTGAGCAAATTTGGACCAGGGAGTGGGACAGGAGGGACTGGATCGTAGAGGAGGTTGTAGAGGTCCTAGCCGAGTTGAGCAATATTTGCCAAGAGGCAACCATACAAGGCAGGCAGCAGAGCTAGGAGGAGCAGAGAGCACTCCGACGGGACCTTGCAACCACACACAGATTATTACAAGAGGCACCGAGGGATCCCACTCTCCACACACAAGAGGTGCGCACGCGAGCAGCCATTGTTGGCCTTGAGGACAGGCGCTTGGAGTTTCCTTTCCGCACATCAGCAATCTTTTGGGCGGGGAAGGGGGACATGATGTGCAATGAGTTTTTCCAGGTGCACCAGCCTCACATCTTAGGAGAGCAAATATGCAGCCTTCGAGATCAGTATGAGAGGACTCCCTCTAGCCCACATAAGGTGATGGAGATTGCCACCGACTACTACAAACGCCTTTTCCAGTAGGAGACAACCTCAACTAGAGGACAACGATGTAGACAACAGGTCTGGAATCACATCCCGTCCCTTGTAAGAGAGGAGATGGGAAGCTCCCTCCTAGCCCCCTTCACAGAGAAGGAACTAGAGGAGGCTTTTCATACACAAGACGAGCAGAAATGCCTGGGAGAGGATGGCTTCTCTAAGGCCTTCTTAACTACCTACTGGGAGGTGGTGGAGAACCCCCTATTGATGGCCTTCCACGAGATTTTCACTTTAGGACACATGCTAGGAATTCTTTTGGTAGGCCTTATCAGTCTTCTCCAACTTTTGATCCTAGGCACATAGACAAGCTTTGTTCAGGATAGGAGCATCCTGGACAATGTATTCACCTTCTTTGAGGCGACAGAGTGGGCTCAGCACAGTGGGCAAAGACTGGTCGTACTACTCTTGGATTTCGAGAAAGCTTATGAGAGGGTGGACTAGGATTTCCTAGAGGGCACCACGGTGAGCATAGCAGCTAAAAAACACGTTACTTTAAATTAGAAACTTATGAAACATTTCTTAAAGTACGAAACGTTTTTGAAAAAAACTAATAGGCAATGATGATGATGTGTAATGACTTGTGAGAGCTCATGATTTTGGATGAGAGACTGATTTTTTTGTGATTTTGTTTAGTTATTAGACTTTGTCAATCTAGTATCTATTCTTGTATTGAGATTTGAATATTATTCGACTTTAGTCTCATTTATGATGTTGCAACTTGACTCAGTCCATATTATAGATAGATTATTTACATATTAATTTCAGTTTTCTTTGTATGATATATATGAATCATAATGTTTGAGTTCCAAACCATAGTATGGCTTATCCAAAGACTAACTTTGACATAAGTGACAAGTCAATAATGGATAATGGATATGTAACATATCATGTACTATTCTCAATTGACTCTATTATCACTCAAGCTCAATTAGCCATTCTTTGTTTAAGAGAGAGTTTCATAGAGGTTTAGAACCTCTTTCCCCAGTCAAAACTATTAAAAATCCCTATATAAAAACACCCATGTTTCTTATTTTACCCCCTCTTGAAAGAAACTTACGAAACACGTTTCTGACGTTTTGTTTCTAAACGTTTCTGACGTTTCTAGCTGCCATGACTTCAACAACCTAGAGGCCTTAGAGGACCAGTAGGGTAGAGGCAAAAACTACCAGAGCATGGCTGGGGAGGAGCAGGAAGCATGGGAGGTCTTCCTACTGGGAGTAGGAGCTCGCAATGCCTGGAGAGACCCAGCTTTCCACAGGAGGAAAAGGTCATTGGACTTCTCGTGGGGATACAGGCGGCTAGGCGGAGTCTTGCTGGAGCGGTTAGACAGGTTCTATGTGGGGGAGTGGGAATGCTCTCGTAGAGGCCAGATAGGGCAGTTGGTTGGCACCACTTTGCTCGATCACTGCCTGGTCCTCCTGACACTTGATCCCCCAGCATCTTCCCTAGGTACACGATCCTGTCGGATCCTTGACTCGATCTACAGGAGGGAGGAGGTGAAGAGACAGACTGAGCAGATTTGAACCAAGGCGTGGGGCAAGAGGAACCGGATCGCAGAGGAGGTTGCAAAGGTCCTAGCCGAGTCGAGCAATATTTGCAAAGAGGTAACCATACAAGGTAGGAAGCAGAGTTGGGAGAAGGAGAGAGCACTCCGACAGGATCTAGCAACCATGTAGAGATTATTACAGGAGACACCAGGGGATGCCATCCTCCACGCACAGGAGGTGGGCGTACGAGCAGCCATCGCCGGCCTAGAGGATAGGCGCTCGGAGTTCTCATTCTGCACCTCAATAGCCTTCTGGGCATAGAAGGGGGACACGATGTGCAGGCAGTTTTCAGGCACACCAGCCTCGCACCTCAAGAGAGTAGATACGCAGCCTTTAGGATCAGTATGGAAGGATTCGCTCTAGCCCAGATGAGGTGATGGAGATTGCCATCGACTACTACAGACGCCTTTTCTAGCAGGAGCTAGCCTCAGCCAAAGGACAACATTGCAGACAGCAGGTCTGGGATCACATCCCGTCCCTCGTCACAGAGGAGATGGGACGCTCCCTCCTAGACCCCTTCACAAAGAAGGAATTAGAGGAGGCTTTCCACACACAGGACGGGCAAAAATGTTCGAGAGAGGATGGCCTCTCTAAGGCCTTCTTCACCACCTACTGAGAGGTATAAAGGACCCCTTACTACTGGCCTTCCAGAAGATTTTCAGTTCAGGTTGGATGCCAGGGAGTCTATCGGCAAGTCTTATCAATCTCCTCCCCAAAGGGGGAGACCGGTTGGCGCTATCCCAGCGGAGACCGATCACCCTGTTGCCAATTGCCTACAAGGCACTGGCAAAGACTTTGGTAGGCGACTCCGCCCCGTGCTTCCAGACATCATTCATGACACATAGATAGGCTTTGTCCAGGATAGGAGCATCCTAGAAAATGTCTTTACTTTCTTTGAGGCAAGAGAGTGGGCCAAGCACAGTGGCTAGGGATTGACTATATTACTCCTGGATTTCAAGAAAGTCTATGACAGAGTGGATTGGGACTTCTTGGAGGGCACCATGGAGAGGATGGGCTTCTCCCAGGCATGGATTCATGGGGTCTTTGCACTTTACAGATCGGCTACTAGCAAGGTTCTCATAGGTGGCAAGAGAGGGGAGGAGTTTCGGCTAGAGAGATCAGTATGGCAAGGCTGCCCACTAGCCATGTATTTGTTCCTGCTCTTTGCAGAGGTGATGTCTTACTTCCTCAGATCACATGTGAGCGGGTAACATGGCCTGCGACTTCCGGTGAGAGAGGAGACGGAGTTGATAGACCCAGAGTATGCACATGATACAACATTTACAAAGAGGATGATGAGTTGATGCTGGAGAGAGTGAGACTTGCTCTCGAGGTATTCTGTATTGCAGTGGAAGTGAAAATCAACTGGCGGAAGTCTGTTGGTTTTTTTACTGAACAGGACTCTAGTATGGAGTGGAGCATCCACTTGGGATTTCACCAACGCGGGGATATATGGGCCACTAGGTTTTCACCAACAGGCATCCCCCTACAAGTGGCAGATAGAGTGGGCGGTGCTCCACGTGGGACCTTCTTCACCATACAGGAGGGGGGGAGTCTGGCCCTTGATAGAGGGCAGCAGGATGAGGGGATGGCTCCCCTTTCATGGAGGAGGATCCGGGTGATTGGCCTTCAGGGAAAGACATGGTGGCTAGACTCTCTTGTCTTTTGGGAGGAGCTCAAGAAGTGGTGCCTCTAGATCTGGGAGGGCAGGCCACTTGATGAGCTGGAGTGGGATTCGCGAGAGTGGCTATGGACGGCCACTGCGGTTGCCAAGAAGCCACCGAGGTTCCTGGAGTACACAACCAGGATTGGCAGACACGCATTGATGCAGGAGGATATGGATTGGGCACTGTTATGTAGCAAGCACTGGGTGGAGCACAACATCACGAAGCCTTTCCGACGGACCTTCTGGCACCACCTATGGGATAGCTGGAGACCGAGGAGGGTATTGTATTTCTTATGGTTGGTGGCACATGGAGGCTTGGCGGTGGGAAGTTGGCTTTGCCCAAATGCAGGAGGGAGGTTGTAAGTGCTACACACAATAGCCTCTATAAACCCCAAAGCATTGCCTTTGGTCGTGTGAGGCAACACAACTCGTGTGGAGAGGAGCATGCCACATCCTTCGCCGTATAGCACCCAGCCTTGGATGTATCTCATGGGAAGCTTTCTACTGGCAGGCAGTTAGCCAAGGTCGCCAACTTCTGTATGAGACCGGGATGCAAGACACGATATTCATTATCGAGGCAGGGTTGTGTACAGTGGTCGGTTTGGAGGCTCTACCCATCCGCCAGGTACTGAAGCCCATAGTAGACCGCTTTGAGGTATGGGAGATCATAGGGAGTCTTACTGGATGGCATATCTTAAAGGTGCGGTATTAAGAGGCTTTCGGTGGAGAGAGACTTTCAGTACAGGCGACCATAGTAGAGCTCTGGACCTCCATCATCCACTCCCTCTGCAACCGATGGGATCAGGTGCAGGGCGAGTCCAAGGCCCGCCGTCAGGAGCTTCGTTGTCATTTCATGAGCACTTGGGGCGGCCAAGACTTGTTTTTCGTGATTCAAGTAGGCAGCCCCAGATGGCGATACACGCCCCCCCCCCCCTCCATGGCTTCTTACCCCCATCCCCACTAGACCACCTTGAGAGGCTTGTACACCTGATATATCTGTGACTTTGCATCAACTCCAGCTAGTCTGCTGAGCATGAGCACTTCCTTGTATTCGGGGTTTTTTCTGAAGTAATATAATTAGCCACATTTTATTTGCAAAAAAGAAAAGCCCCTGATTGAAGAGAATTTCTTTACAACATCTGTGTTTGTGCACATTTACATGGAAAACCTGTATACCTTAATAAATTTGGATTAATGTCATGGAATTTGGTCAAAAGGAAGGATGGAGTTAAAAAATCTTCTAAACATGTCATCATTTTACCTCATGGTATCCTTTGTAAAGCATATAAGACACCAGCAACAAAACAATGAAGAAAAGAGGTCATGCATGCTGTGTAGTAAGCCATCGCACCATGGTAGATTCACAAATCTTTTGCTTTTGATGGGCTAAGGATGCATAGATAGAAGTATTATTCTTGCAAACTAAGAACTATTTAGCTCAAGGTGGCTGAAATATCACTGTTCCTAATATGATATCCTGATAAAGATTAGGCAGTAAAATATTTAAGTGGTATGTATTACTTTCTGTGGCTGACCTGTTCCAGCGAGAATGCCCTCTCCAGGTACTCAGAATATGCTATATGAGGTGTGTGATGTGCTATCACCTTGGGTGTCAAGGAGTTATTCTAGCTACCACTTCAGTGTTCACTCAATCTTCCACCAGCATTGCCATTTCAGATTGCAATCATTATAATGTATGCACTGGACTCCATGTGGACATAATATGTCAATCCTTCTGCTAGTATGTTGAAGGGATATCCTAGCCAACTTCAATCATTATGTTCCATTCCTTTGAAATGACCCATTCCTTTGAAATGACCCTACCTACATACACAAGAGCTTTGATGTTCTAGTCCTTTAGAGATGATCCCAATTGCATCCACTAAACTTTGCCCAAAAAAAGCTCTAGAACATTATCATTAGTGAAAAAAACTAAATTTTGCATTGACAAAATCACCACCAAATAAATTCTAGCAATACATGACCCAAGAGAGGGCCCATGTCTATAGAACTACCCATGACCCTAAGGTCAGCAGGGAGCTTGCAAACAAATTTGTATAAGGCCAATGATGCTCACTGCAATGATGTGAAACAGCAACCCATGCAAGAATTTGATTTTGAAATACGTTTTTGTAAAGACACAACTAATCAAATTATTGATGCTCTTAGTGAAATCTACAAGGTAAGAGCTCCATCTTCTATAGAAATCTCAACCAACTTCTATCTTTCTCTCAAGAGCATTGCTAGATCTTGCACTAATAGGGTTTGCTGATTGGTCCAAGAGGGGAATCCTAGGCCCCATAGGAAATGGGCGGTCTGGACACAAAAAGCTGGCCAAAAAGGGATGGTGGTAAAGTAATTCATGGCTGGCCAGAAGGCCTGATGTGAGACTTGTATCCTTTCTGTTTGGATGGCCTAAAAGCTTGATGTAAATATTCCATACATTAATATACATTTATTCATGGAAAAAAAAAGAATTCTGAGAGAGAGAGAGAGAGAGAGAGAGAGAGAGAAACTGTGTAGAGAGAGAGGAGAGAGAGCCGAGAGAGAAGAGAGAGGAGAATCGCGATGGAAAGAGAGCGAGTGAGACATGGTGACGACCTGACCTGAGCACCGTTCGCACTGCACTTTGACCCAGAATTATCGTATCTGCCCCAGTGCGCCATCGTGTTCTGCCTGTCATCAAGCTGAAAAACCCTAATCGTCCTGCAGTCTTGTGTGATCTGCGTTTCCACAGGGCTGCGGCAGTCACAGATCAGGAGCAACAGTGCCTGAGGAGGGTCGTGTGCAGTCTTCCTTCCTCTTTTCAGTCCTGCGGAGGGTCACACCTGCCCTGCCTGTAAAACGTGACCTGCCCCTGCAGTCCCTGAATATACTACTGCTCGACCTGCAGATTGTCCTCCTTCCTTCTTGTGGCGTCTGAGTGAACGACTGAGAGAGCCAGAAGACGGTTCACAGCTACTGCACCTGTGCAGAGAGTTTTCACATAGGGCCTGAACAAAGGCGTCCAGTTCCTGTAAACCCTAAACCTGACCGTCCTCAGAGAGGCAGCGTCCCGGACAGCGTGCCCACTGATCTGTATAAAGAGAGAGAGAGAGAGAGAGAGAGAGAGAGAGCGAGAGAGCGTCAGTGAGAGAGCAAGAGAGTGAGAGATAGAGAGGGAGGACAGAAACATGGCTGGGCTGGATATGGCTTTCATCGACCAGACGGTGGCAGCCCTTGGTTCGGATTCTGATACGGAGGAACCGGAGGATATGGTTCCTTGCATAGAGGAGATGCCTCCCGGTTCTGAGTTTCCACCTGCGGGCAAACGCTCCAAGCATACTTCCGACGAGACAATGGGTCATCAGGAACGTTCCTATGCACACGTGGCCTCTGATTCTGGGGATTCGCAGGAGATTGACTGGGAACATTTGCTGGAGTTTGCCAATACTCTGCTTGGCAATTATGTCCAACATAATCATGAAGCTTTTTTTGACGTGGGAACTGAAGAAGTTCTAGAAGCCACGGTGGACCCGAAAACTGTTTTGTGCCCTGTTTCGGTGTTTTATGAATCCAAACCGTTTGTGTATGTTATGGGACACTGCCCGGAAAAGGCCTGCGTGGCTTCGCCTTAATTGCTCTGGCATGCATCCTTTACACTTTCGCTTGAAATGGGGCAACTTTGCAGGATACTGCTTTTCGTGTGGAAAATTGGGGCATTTTATGGCCGAATGCCCAATGCAGCAACCGTCTTCAAAAGATGCGCATGTTGTGTTGCCTATGGATGACATGGTGCTCGATGCTCCGTCACAGGAGGCCACCCAGCCGCCTAATGTGTTGGATAAAGGCAAACAACATGTCTTGGGTTTGGATTCCCGTAACAATGACTGGCTAGAGGCACGTCCCCAAAAAGGTAAAAAGTTGGATGCTGGCTTGGCAGATTCTAGGCCTAATGTTTCATAGGATTCCGTGCGCACATATATGCGCAAGAAAGAAATGTTCTCCTCACAGCATGCTGCGCGTACTATGGTTCCTTCTGCCCCTCGTAATCAGTCTACGAGGAAAGTATATACAGACAATCCAAAGGGCCCACCTGCTAAGTTGGCGTTTGATACGAGAGGTAATGTGATTACACCCTGGGATCGTCGTTATCCCCGTTCCACTCCCAAGGCAGTGGATATTCCATCTACCTCTAAAACGGGCCGTCAGAATTCTTTTGCAGTGTTAGCGGACTTTCTGGATGAAGGTGTCCTTAACATTCTAGCAGACAAGGTTAAGTCGAGGCAAGCGATGCCTCGTTCCTGATTCTCTTTTTGAAGATATATGAAGATAGCCACGTGGAATGTGCGAGGCATTTGTTCTCGCCATAAGCAACATGCCATGTGGACTGACTTGCATGAGAATCGGTGGGATGTCTTGTGTGCGGTTGAGCATAAGAGTCACGGTGAAGCAGGAAAAGTTGTGGATTGCCATGGGTTTCGCTTGTTTTATGCAGGGACACATGCTATGCACTATTCTGGCGTGCTTATGATTGTCCATAAGAAATACCAGCCTTTTCTTATTAAAAATGATGTTCAAGGCCGTTTTGTGGTAATCGAGGTTTTATTTGAAGGAGAGATCTTATGGTTGCTGGGCCTCTATGCTCTGAATGACCCTTCATCCCAACACGATCTTTGGAAGACTTTGCAGAGCTCCATGTCACTTGGCAGAAGGGGTTTTTTGATGGGGGATTTCAATATGTGTGTTGACTCTTCTCAATCCACTTCAATGTGGAATGCCTTTGCTCTTGAGGTACTTAAGCAAGATCTATGGTCTTAGCTCCACCCTTCTTCTACAGGGTTTACTTTTCATTCCGCACAATATGCAACTACATGGTCACGGTTGGACCGAATGTATATCATGCAAGATGATGATTTTCTTCCTGAGATGCTGGAAATGAAAGTCTTGCAGCAATATGCCTTGTTGGACCATTTTCCTCTCCAGCTTGAGATACTTGCACAATCCATTGAACCTTTTATGAAGTTGCTGGATAGACTCCCTTTACGTTTCAACTCCTCTTATTTGAAGCATCCAATCTTTCAGGGCTATATAAAGCAATTGATTGAGAGGTTTTTATTGGACTTCGCCTCTGAGGGGTCGGCTTCCTTTGACCGACTGCTCTCTAATGTGCAGCGGGTTGCTCGGCAGTATGGGATCCATCATGCCTCTATTTGTCGGCGGCGTCGCCACACAGCGGAGGACATACTGGCTTTGGTCAGTTCGCTGTTAGTGGACATCCCAGATGATGAATTTCTGCTGTCAGGCGAAGCTTTTGGCTGATCTTATTAAAGAATTTCAGTTGAAATCTTATCAGCAGGCCAAACTGCACAACTTGACTGACAATTTGCAAGATAGTGCTTGTTAGACTCGTAAGTTCTTTCACGCCTTGCATGTTTCTCCTGCTCGAGAAAATATGACTAGACTCTAGGATTCAGAAGGTTAAATGGTCACTGATCCGCAGACCATTGTCAATATGTGTAGGAATTATTTTCAGGATCTTCTTACTTCTTCTCCGTCGCCTTCTGACCAGGTTACACATGCACGCTCGGTCTTCTATGATCTGGTCCACCATCAGGTTCCACTTGATATACAAGCTACTTTGGAGGCCGATATTTGTGAGGAGGTTATGGATGTTTTGTTACACCTGCCTAAGGATAAAAGTCCTAGCTGGGATGGTCTCACCAATGAATTCTTTGAGAGCTCGGCTACCCAACTGGTGAAGCCATTGGCGGCTATGTTTCAGCAGGTTTGGGAAACAGGGGTCATGCCCTCCTCGTGGAAAGAAGGCCTTATCAAACTGCTTCCAAAGGTTCCTTCGCCGTCAATGTTGCAACATTGGAGACCAATTTCTTTGATGGGTTCGATGTATAAAATCTTTTCCAAAGTGCTGGCGAATTGGCTCTACAAGCACCTTCCAGCTATTGTGCATCCTCTTCAATATGGTTTCATTAAGGGCCACAACATTCTGCATAATATCTTAAACGTGTAAATGGCTATTGACTATGCAAGGCACTCTAATTAGAAAGTGGTATTGATTCAATTGGATTTGGAAAAGGATTTTGACTATTTAGACTGGTCCTTCATTGTAGAACTTATGTCTACTATGGGTTTTGGTACTCGGATGTCCCGATTGATCTACACCATTAGTGTTGTGGCTTCTTCGCGCGTTATGCTCAATGGTGGTGTTACAGAGCCATTTGTCCTTGCACGCTCGGTGAGACAGGGTTGCCCTTTGAGTCCTCTCTTCTTTGCCCTAGCGACCCACCCGGTTCTTTCAATGTTATCTTCAATGGCAGCTTCTACTCAGTTGGCCAGATTGTCTCTTCCTTTGGGACAGCACTTCATTAGCTAATCTTTGGCTGATGATAGCTTTATGATTTTGCGTGCGGACAAGGACAACATTCGCAAGGCATTAGATGTTTGGACGCTCTTTGGTCATGCTTCTGGTCTTCGTATCAATGCCTTCAAATCCGCCATTCTCAGTTGCACGAAGTCTGATTTACAGTCATTGGGCTTGCAAGGACAGGTTGTTCCCCGTGGCTCTATTGTCAGGTAACTTGGGTATCCGTTGGGTGTTGATGTTCGGCCAAAGCAACTCCTCGAGTGGATTTCACAGAAACTGGCAGCTAAGTTTATGTATTGGAAGTCGTAAGCGTAGCCCTTTCATGTCCGCCTCAAAGTGGCTCAGACAATTATTCTGCCAATGCTCATATATTTCTCGCCATTGCTGCCGTGGACTCCTACTACTTTGAAGGCTCTCACTCGCCCCATTCGTTTCATGTTATGGAAGAAGGATTCATTGCACGCAGGTATTTCGTGGATTTCGTGGTCACATGCATGTACCCCCAAATGCCTGGGCGGTGGAGCTATTTTGGATACCGAAACTCACATGCTGGCACTTCGTTGGTCTCTTTTTCGCGCCATGTGTGTGGACCATCACCTGTGGGCCATTATGGCCCGTTATTTTCTTCAGGACAATGGGCTCTGGCATGGTAATACACAACTTCGGGGCTCCTGGTGGCATGTCCTTAATGCAGACTCTCGGTTTTCCAATCCGTCCTCCTCTCTGTTACTGCATTTGGTCGACTCCTGGAAAGTGGTGCTCCAAAAGACGCGTTGGCATCCAGCGGAGGACCGCTTGTATACTAACTCCTTTCAAGTGGAATTGTTGGCAGTCTCGAGATTACTTTCATGGGAAGACAAACATGAGCCCAAACCAAAATTTAACCGCATGGTCCGTTTGGGTGTAACTTCAGTTGCGGACGCCACCCTTGCGAGTCGTAATGTCTTCACATCGTTTCGTACTGCCAGGAGACTTTTCAGAATCCCGTGTGGATACCATGATTTATAGGAACAGCTCTTGTTAGTGCTTCAAAGCAGGCAACCCTTTCCTGCCCTTGCTGTGGATCGTCCTTGGCAGGACTGGAACCTTGCTGGCCGGTTGAGTCTGGAAAAGGCCACTGCTAATCAGGTGTATTATCTTCTAATTAAGGATCATCATTGGCTAGGGGTTAAAGCTAATACTGTCTGGGGATTACGGAAATCTCAGTCATGGTGGAAGGCAACTGTGATGCAGGGCTGGTTGAATAAGACACCTTTCAAATGTAAGGTCTTTCTTTGGCAGGTGATGATTGGTGGTCTTCCTCTTGCCTCGGCCCTTTCCAAGCGTTGAATCTCGATTGGCAATTGTTTCTTCTGCACCACTACTATGGAATCACCCCGACATTAATTTATTTCTTGCCCGCTCGCTAAGAATATCTGGTCGCTCTTGTCACAGATTGGCACGCGGTGGTGGGGTTCTCACTAACCCCTTTAGATTGGGTTTTTGCACGCCCAAAATACCCCACACCGCCATAGTTGCATATGAAGATCTTATTCCACTTTTTGAGATACTAGGGATGCTGGCACAATTGGACCACTCGGAATGCCTTTCTTTTTGATTCGGCCTCTAATGTACCGAGACACATTGCTCGGCTTAAAGGTCTCTTGCATTGGCAGATAGATCTCATTCGGCACTCAGACTTGCTTCCTTGGGAGGACTTGCTTCCCTGGTATATGGAAATTTCCTCTAGGTCTTTGCCATGACTTGTGTAACTTTTTCGTGGCTTTGTACTGGGATTCTACGAGAGAGAGAGAGAGAGAGAGAGAGAGAGATTACACGCGATGGAGAGAGAAAGAGAGAGAAGGGAGAGAGGAGAGAGAAAGAAAGAAAGAAAGAAAGAAAGTTATATTAACGTCTACAACAGGCCAAGTTGGTCTATGAGACCAAAATGTTACATACAAATGTCTAGGAGATTTCAAAAGTCCCAGTGAAGCTAACATTTATGCTATGTTGAACTAAATTGAGTAGGTACAAAATGATATCTGGACTAGATACAATCTAGAGGTACTCCCAGTGCGGTGTGGAACTGCTCCTGGGGTGTTCATCCTAAGATGTCCCGCATGGGTCGATCTAGCATGGAGAAGCTAAAGCGGCGGGACAGGGCCCTCCGATGGCGGCATAGTATCCCTTGTATCTTCGACCAGTGTCTTCTGCGGGGACGGGGGCCGGCGGGGCGTCGGCGCCGGGCTTTACCTCTCGCTAAAGCTATTTCTAAGGTGGCCCCCGAGGGTCGGGAGGCCGGTTGGGCTGGTGGGGGCTCGGTGGTGGGGAGGGTAGCTGGTATTCGGTAGAAGTCGTTGAGTGTGCGTTGGTTGGTGGCTCCTTGTCTTTGCTCTGTGGTTCGTAGGAGGTCGTCTCTGTGGCATCGTATTTCCAGTAGAAAGAGCCCTAGGCATATCTGGTCTTTGAATTCCATCACCTTGGAGAGTGGTCCGAATCCTTCGCTGAATAGGCAGTGGAAGCGTCCCCGGATTTCGTAGTACACTGGGCATCTACAGATATAGTGTTCCTCCGTCTCTGGCTCGAGATGGCAGAGCTGAGAGATTCGGTCTTCTGGGGGGGGAGGGGGTTGGCCCCGTATCTGCCCATTTTGACCCGTAGTTGGTGTGAGGACGTGGGGATCTGTCCGATGGCACTTTTGACCCCGTGAGACAGGTGTGTGTCCATGTAGCTTGGGCGGGTGATGAAGCTGTCCGAGGAGATATGCAAGAAGTGTTCTCGGTAGAAAGCCTTCTTGGTTCCTAGTTCCAACGTGGAGGTCACCCATGTCCTGGCGGTGTCTGTCTGGATGATATCCATTCTGGTGATGCGATTTACCTCCTCTCGGCTGAGCTCCAGGTGTGGGCGGTCTAGGCTATATTGTAGTGGGGGGAGGTGGTCCATGTGCAGGCCATGGAGCCGTAGCCAGGTCTCTGTTCGGGCATACCAGCACTCAGTGTCCCCTTGTGTTGCTAGCTGTTTGGATGACTTCAGGGCGAGTCTAGGGTACCGGTGCCGGGGCAGGTCCCATATTCGGCGCAAGAAGGTCACGGTCTGGAAGAGGGCCTCAGCCACGAGGGGCAGTACCCCCAGCTCTGCGCGGATGATCTAGTGTGGTACGAAGGGCTTGCTTCGGATCATCCGTGAGATCATAAGTATTAAGGGTCTCTCCATCTGCTCCCATCCCTCATAGGTGGCCTCCTCCTTAGGCAGTGGCTGATGTTGTGGGGCCCTCGGCGTGTGGTAGAGATTGGAGCCCCATATGGGAGCCCCGTACAGGAGGGCTGGTGTGACCAAGGTGTCAAAAAGGAAGAGCTTTGTCTAGGGTTCCTGGAACTGTATGCGGACACATTGGTTCTCCATTGTCCCGAGGGCTGCATAGCCTCGGGTTAGTCTATCTTCCGCGGCTTTTCTCAGGGTAAATCTCGGTCCAGAGAATGTAATCCCCAGATAGACGTATCTTTGGACCACGTTCACGGTTTCTCCACCGTATGTGAAGGGGGGTACCGACCGTCGGAGCCATTGGGTTGACGTGTTGAACACCATGACCTTGGTTTTCCCCAGGTTCACAGTTACGTCTTTGTCTTGGCAGAAGGCCTGTAGTGCGTCCAGTTGGCGCTGTAGCCCTTCGGGTGTGCTGGAGATGAGGACTATGTCGTCCGCATATAGTAAGATAGGTATCAATGTCCCTCTGAGGCTCGATCCCTCCTCGCCCAATCTGTCTATGTACTCTGAGATCTCATCAATGTAGAGGCCAAATAGGGTGGGTGAGAGTGGGCATCCCTGCTTGACTCCGATGGTGCTGGCAATCTCCTTTGACAGCCCTCCCGGTGCCCGAACTCGGCCCGTTACCGATTCGTATAGTGTCAATATCCCCCATCGTATTTCGGTTGGTACCTCCAGTTCCTGTAGTCTCTGCGTGAACCTCGCTCGTGGGACTGTGTCAAAGGCCTTGCGGAAGACCACGAAGCAACAGTACAACCGTCTTCCATGTGCTCTGCCCTCCTCTATGATGGCTCTCAGTGTGAGGATATGGTCAAGGGTGCAGAACCTCCTCCTAAACCCTGCTTGTCCTGCTGCTCGGTGTTGGTGTTGCTCTGCCCACTTGCTCAGCTCGTGGTCCAGTATGGATCCATAGAGCTTGGCTAGTACATGGCCAACCATGACTGTTCGGTAGTTCGTGGGAACCATGGGGTCTCCGGCCTTCAGGATAGGTATTATGGTGTTGGCTGACCAACTGACTGGGAAGCCTTCGCATAGGGCTCTGTTGAACATGTGTGCCAGGAGAGGTGCCAGTATGTCTCTAGCGTGGGTCAAATGCTCTGCTACCAAGCCTTTGTGGTCTTGGGCACGGCCATTTTGGAGTCTATCAATGGCGTCCCGAACACGCCCCGTGCTGAAGAATGTGGATGATCCGGGTCTGCTCCCTGGGGGCCGGGGTAGCTGGGGCTACTTGGGTACTTGGTATAGTGAGGTTGCATATGCGTAGATTGACTAGGAGCATTTGCTGGACTTTGCCAATACTCTGCTTGGAGATTATGTCCAGCATAATCATGAAACTTTTTCTGACTCGGGAACTGATGACGTGCTGGAAGCCACGGTGGACCCGAAATCAGTCTTGCGGTCTTTTTCGGTGTTTTATGACCGTGCCGTTATACTTTTCTTCATTGGCAGGATCCCAGTCCTTTCCCATATTCGCCAGTGGCTGCACTATTTATTACAAGGGGAGTGTGTTGACAAGATCTTCCTTGGACCCCGCGGCTTTTATGAGGTGCTGCTAAAATCAGAGACACATCGGGCTGAGCTCCTGTCCAAGTTGCCATTATTCTTCAATCGCCGCTTGGTCCATGCTGTGCCATGGCGCCCTATGGCAGACTTCCAGTGCCTGCTTCAACGAGAATGCCCGGTGTGGGTGAAAGTGGAAAATTGTCCGGCGGTCTATTGGCCATTGTTAAAGGATACGATGGCGGTTGTGGGAACAGTGCTGGTTCCCCCAAGCCTAAGGGCTATGAATCAAAACCGTTTATGCATGTTATGGGACACGGCCAGGAAAAGGCCTGCGTGCCTTCGCCTCAACTGCTCTGGTATGCATCCTTTGCATTTTCGCTTGAAATGGGGCAACTTTGCAAGACACTGCTTTTCATGTGGCAAAGTGGGGCATTTTATGGCCGAATGCCTAGAAAGACAACCATCTTCCGATGATGCGCATGTTGTGCTGCCTAAGGATAACATGGTGCTTGATGCCCCGGCTCAGGAGGCCCTCCAGTCACCTAATGTTGTGGATAAAGGTAAAAAAATAGGTCCTGGGTTTGGATTCCCGTAGCACTGATTGGATCGAGGCACGTCCAAAAAAAGGTAAAAAGTTGGATGCAGGCCTGGCAGATTCTGGGCCTAATGATTCACAGGATTCCGTGCGCACGTATATGCGCAGGAAAGAAATGTTCTCTTCACAGCATGTTGCGCGTACTATGGCCCCTTCTGCCCCCCGTAATCATTCTACAAGGAAAGTCTATACCGACGGTCCCAAGGGCCCACCTGCTAAGCTGGCGTTTGATACTAGAGGTAATGTGATTACACCTTGGGATCAACGTTATCCTTGCCCCACTCCCAAGGCAGTGGATATTCCTTCTACCTCTAAAGCGGGCCGCCAGAATTCTTTTGCAGTTTTGGGTGATTTTCTGGATAAGGGTGTCCTGGATGCTCTCGCGGAAAAGGTGAAATCGCGGCAACAGGTGCCTCGTTCTTGATTCTCTTTTTTAAAGCTATATGAAGATAGCCACGTGGAATGTGCGAGGCATTTGCTCTCGTCATAAGCAACATGCCATGTGGAGTGTCTTGCATGAGAACCAGTGGGATGTCTTGTGTGCGGTTGAGCACAAGAGTCACGGTGAAGCAGGAAAAGTTGTGGATTATCA
The DNA here is from genome assembly GCF_053477565.2 of Lygodium microphyllum. NCBI lineage: Eukaryota > Viridiplantae > Streptophyta > Polypodiopsida > Schizaeales > Lygodiaceae > Lygodium > Lygodium microphyllum. The sequence continues at coordinate 19,035,750 of NC_141150.1, forward strand.
TGGATTCCGCCTGTTTTATGAGGGGACACATGCTATGCACTATTCGGGCGTGCTGATAATTGTCCATGAGAAATACCATCCTATTCTTATTAAAAATGATGTACAGGGCCGCTTTCCGGTAATCGAAGTCTTATTTGAAGGAGAGATTTCATGGATGCTGGGTCTCTATGCTCCGAATGATCCCGCATCCCGACGCAATCTTTGATCGACTTTGCAGAGCTCGATGTCACTTGGCCGAAGGGGTTTTTTGATGGGAGATTTCAATATGTGTGTTGACTCTTCTCAATCCACTTCAGGGCATTCGGTAATGGATGCTCCAGAAAACCGGGTGTGGAATGCCTTTGCTCTTCACGTACTTAAGCAAGATCTTTGGTCGTGGCTCCACCCTTCTTTTTCTCGCTTTACTTTTCATTTTGCACAATATGCAACTACTTGGTCGCGGTTGGACCGAATGTATATCATGCAGGGGGATGATTTTCTTCCTGAGATGCTGGAAATGAAAGTCTTGTAGCAATATGCATTGTCGGACCGTTTCCCCCTCCAGCTTGAGATGCTTGCACAACCTGTTGCACCTTTTATGCAGTTGCTGGATAGACTCCCTTTACGTTTCAACTCGTCTTATTTGAAGCATCCGGTCTTTCAGGGCTATATGTAGCAATTGATTGAGAGGTTCTTATTGGACTTCCCCTCTGAGGGCTTGGCTTCCTTTGCACGGCTGCTCGCTAATGTCCAGCGGGTTGCTCGGCAGTATGGGATTCATCATGCCTCTCTTTGTCGGCGACGTCGACATGCAGCGGAGGACTTACTAGCTTTGGTCCGCTCGCTGCTGGTGGACACCCCAGACGATGAATTTCTGCTGTCACTGGAGATGCGTTTGGCTCATCTTATTCAGGTGTTTCAGTTGAAATCTTATCAGCAGGCCAAGTTGCATAACTTGACTGACACATTGCAAGATAGTACCTGTCAGTCTCATAAGTTTTTTCGCGCCTTGCATGCTTCTCCTGCTCGAGAAAATATGACTAGACTCTAGGATTCAGAAGGTCGCATGGTCACTGATCCACAGACTATTGTCAATATGTGCAGATATTATTTTATGGATCTTCTTGGTTCTTCTCCGTCGCCTTCTAGCCAGGTTACGCATGAACGCTCGGTCTTCTATGATCTGGTCCGCCAGCAGGTTCCACTTGATATGCAAGCTACTTTGGAGGCAAATATTTGCGAGGACGAGGTTATGGAGGTTTTGTTACACCTGCCTAAGGATAAAAGTCCTGGTTGGGATGGTCTCACCAATGAATTCTTTGAGCACTCGGCCACCCAGCTGGTAAAGCCATTGGTGGCTATGTTTCAGCAAGTTTGGGAAACAGGGGTTATGCCTTCCTCATGGAAAGAAGGCCTTATCAAGCTGCTTCCAAAATTCCCTTCGCCGTCAATGCTGCAACATTGGAGACCAATTTCTTTGATGGATTCGATGTATAAAATCTTCTCCAAAGTGCTGGCGAATCGGCTTCACAAGCACCTTCCAGCTATTGTGCATCCTCTCCAATATGGTTTCATTAAGAGCCCCAACATTCTGCATAATATCTTAAATGTGCAAATGGCTATTGACTATGCGAGGCACTCCAGTCAAGAAGTGGTATTGATCCAATTGGATTTGGAAAAGGCTTTTGACTATTTAGACTGGTCTTTCATTGCAGAACTCATGTCTGCTATGGGTTTTGGTACTCGGATGTCCCGATTGATCTACACCATTAGTGCTGCGGCTTCTTCAAGAGTTATGCTCAATGGTGGGGTTACAGAACCATTTGTCCTTGCACGCTCGGTCAGACAGGGTTGCCCTTTGAGTCCTCTCTTCTTTGCCCTGGCGACTCACCCGGTCCTTTCAATCTTATCTTCTACTCAGCTGGCCGGATTGTCTCTTCCTTTGGGGCAGCACTTCATTAGCCAATCTCTGGCTGATGATAGCTTTATGATTTTGCGGGCGGACATGGACAACATTCGAAAGGCATTAGATGTTTGAACGCTCTTTGGTCATGCTTCTGGTCTTCGCATCAATGCCTCTAAATCAGCCATACTCAGTTGCACGGAGCCTGATTTACAGTCATTAGGTTGGCAGGGCCAGGTTGTTTCCCGTGGCTCCATTGTAAGGCATCTTGGATACCCATTGGAGGTGGATATTCGGCCAAAGGAACTACTGGAGTGGATTTCACAAAAACTGGCAGCAAAGTTTATGTATTGGAAGCCGCAAGCATGGCCATTCCATGTCCGCCTCAAAGTGGCTCAGACAATTATGCTGCCAATGCTAACATATTTCTTGTCATTGCTGCCGTGGACTCCTACTACTTTGAAGGCTCTCACTCGCCCCATTCGTTTCATGTTATGGAAGAAGGATTCATTGCAAGCCGGTATTTCGTGGATTTCATGGTCACATACATGTACCCCTAAACGCATGGGTTGGTGGAGCTATTTTGGATGCTGAAACTCATATGCTGGCTCTTCGTTGGTCTCTTTTTCGCGCCATGTGTGTAGATCATCACCTATGGACCATTATAGCCTGTTATTTTCTTGAGGATAGTGGGCTACGCCATGGTAATACACGACTTCGGGCCTCCTCGTGGCATGTCCTTAATGCAGACTCTGGATTTTCCAGTCCCTCTTCCTCGCTGTTACTGCACTTGGTCGGCTCTTGGAAAGTGGTGCTCCAAAAGACCCGTTGGCATCCAGTGGGGGACCGCTTGCATACTAACTCCTTTCAACTGGAATTGTTGGCAGTCTCGAGATTACTTTCATGGGAGGACAAACACCAGCTCAGACCGAGATTTAACCGCGTGGCCCATTTGGGTGTGACTTTGGTTGCGGATGCTACCCTTGTCACTCGCAATGTCCTCGCATCGTTTCGTATTGCTAGGAGACTTTTCAAGATCCCACGCGGATACCGTGATTTATGGGAACAACTTTTGTCGCTGCTTCAGAGTAGGCAACCCTTTTCTGCCCTGACTGTGGATCGTCCTTGGCAGGACTGGGACCTTGCAGGCCGGTTGAGTCTGGAAAAGGCCTCTGCCAATCAGGTGTATCATCTTCTCATTCAAGATCATCAATGGCTGGGTGTGAAAGCTAATACTGTATGGGGATTGCGGAAATCGCAGTCATGGTGGAAGGCAACTGTGATGGAGGGTTGGTTGAATAAGACACCTTTCAAATGCAAGGTCTTTCCTTGGCGGGTAATGATTGGCGGTCTTCCTCTTGCCTCGGCCCTTTCCAAGCGTAGAATTTCGAATGGCAATTGTTTCTTCTGTACCACTACTGTGGAATCGGCTCGACATCGATTTCTTTCTTGCCTGCTCGCCAAGAATATCTGGTCACTCTTGTCACAAGTCTGGCGCGCAGTGGTGGGGTCCTCATTAACTCCTTTCGATTGGGTTTTTGTGCGCCCAAAGTACCCCACAACGCCACAGTTACATATGAAGATCTTATTCCACTTTTTCAGATACTGGGGATGCTGGCACATTTGGACCACGCGGAATGCCTTTCTCTTTGATTCGGCCTCTAATGTACCGAGACACATTGCCCGGCTTAAAGGTCTCTTGCATTGGCAGATAGATCTCATTCGGCACTCGAACTTGCTCCCTCGGGAGGACTTGCTTCCCTGGCATATGGCAATTGCCTCTGGGTCTTTGCCATGATTTGTGTAACCTTTTTCGTGGATTAGTTCTGGGATTTTCCACATGTTGGCCTAGGGCCCTCGTGTATTTTGTAATCATCAAATCATGTAAACTTGTACCTTTTTTTCGTAATTAATACAATTACCTTTTACGAAAAAGAAAAAAGAGAGATTACAAGCGATGGCTTAGAGCCATCGTGTATCTTGTAACCATGTAAACCTGTATCTTTTTTTCGTGATTAATACAATTACCTTTTACGAAAAAAAAAACTGTGTAGAGAGAGACAGAAGGAACGCGAAAGAGAGAGAGCGAGAGAGAGCCGTCTTCCCTGCCCGACCCGTCGAATCCTGCCCTTGCCTTCCAGACGTCCTTTTTCTATCCTGCGCGCACTCTGTCCCAGCACCCCCGGGTATCATCATTGACCTGATCTGCATCCTGACATTCCTCTGGTGCACTGCCCTGTGTCTGACTCCGAGGATCTGTCTATGACGGCGTGCTCTAATCCCAGAAGGAGACAGATTGTGTTAAAGTCTGTATGAACAGTACTGCAGAATATAGATCTGTGCAGAAGACCTAAGGTACAACGACATGCACACACAGAGAGAGAGAGAGAGAGAGAGAGAGAGAGAGAGAGAGAGAGAGAGAGAGAGAGCCCTGTAAATAGCTTCAGATCTCGGGTTAAAGTGATGATACAATATGGCTGGATCTGGACTTGGCCTTCATCGACCAAACGGTGGCAGCCCTTAGTCCGGATTCTGAAACAGAGGAACCAAAGGATATGGTTTCTTGCACAGAGGAGATGCCACTTGGTCCAGACTTCCAGCCTGCGGGCAAACACACCAAGCATACTTCGGAAGACAATGGATCATCAGGAACGTTCTTATGCTCAGGTTGCTTCTAATTCTGTGGATTCTCAGCATGTTGACTGGGAGCATTTGTTGGAGTTTGCCAACACTCTGCTTGGTGATTATCTTCAACATAATCATGAAGCGTTTTCTGGCTCTGAAATTGAAGATGTTCTAGAAGCCACGGTGGATCCTAAAAAGGTGTTGCGCTCATTCTCAGTGTTTTATGAACGTGCGGTTATACTCTTCTTCATTGGTAGGATCCCAGTGCTTTCCTATATTCGCCAGTGGCTCCAAAGTCTACTACAAGGGGAGTGTGTAGAAGAGATTTTTGTTGGGCCCCGAGGTTTTTATGAGGTGCTGTTGAAATCCGAGCAGCATCGTGCCGATTTGCTGACTAAACTGCCATTGTTCTTTGATCGCCGTTTGGTTCATGTTGTGCCATGGCGCCCAATGGCAGATTTTCAGGGTTTACTTCAACGCGAATGCCCGGTGTGGTGAAGTGGAAAACTGTCCGGCTGTCTACTGGCCACTGTTAAAGGATGCCATGGCCGTTGTGGGCACTGTTTTGGTTCCTCCGAGCCTAAGGGCCACGAATCGTAATCATTTGTGTATGTTATGGAACACTGCTTGGAAAAGGCCTGCTTGGTTACACCTTAATTACTCTGGCATGAATCCTTTGCACTTTCGTTTGAAATGGGGTAACTTTGCAGGGCATTGTTTCTCATGTGGAAAATTGGGACATTTTATGGCGGAATGTTTAGTGAAGCAACTGACTTCAAATGCTGAGCATGTTTTGCCTCCCATGGAAGATATGGTGCTTGATACTCCATCGCAGGATGCGACCCAGCCACCCAAACTTTTGGATAAAGGCAAACAACATGTTTCGGGTTTGGATTCGCGTGACAATGATTGGGCAGCTGTACGTGCCAAGAAAGGTAAAAAGTTTGATGTTGGTATGGCGGATACTGTGCCTAATGCTTCACAAGATTCCTTGTGTACTTATATACGAAGGAAGGACATGTTGTCTTCAGAGCACACTACTCATGCTATGGTCTCTTCTGTTCCTAGCAATCAGCCCACAAGGAAAGTATATACGAATGGTCCGAAGGGCCCACCTGCTAAGTTGGCTTTTGATGCTAGAGGTAACGTCATTACCCCACGGGATCATCATTATCCCCGTTCCATTCCCAAGATAATGGATACACCGTCTACCTCTAAATCTACTTGTCAGAACTCTTTTGCCGTGTTAGCTGATTTTCTGGATGAGGGAGTCCTTGACATTTAAGCAGAAAAGGTTAAATCGAGGGAAGCTTTGCCTCGTTCCTGATTTTCTTTTTTGAATACACATGAAGATAGCCACGTGGAATGTGCGAGGCATTTATTCTCGCAATAAGCAACATGCCATGTGGAGTTTATTGCATGAGAATCAGTGGGATGTCTTGTGCACTGTTGAGCACAAGAGTCACGATAAAGCAGGAAAAGTTGTGGATTGCCATGGGTTTCGCTTGTTTTATACAGGGACACATGCCATGCATTATTCGGGTGTGCTTATGATTGTACATGAGAAATATGAGCCTGTTCTTATTAAAAATGATGTACATGGTCGTTTTGTGGTGATTGAAATCTTATTTGAAGGAGAGATCTTATGGTTACTTGGGCTCTATGCTCCAAATAACCCCTTATCCCGCCGGGATCTTTGGAATTCTTTGCAGACCTCCTTGTCACTTGGCAGACGGGGTTTTTTTATGGGGGATTTTAATATGTGTGTTGATTCTTCACAGCCAACATCAGAGCATTCGGTGATGGACGCTCCGAAAAGCCATGTGTGGAATGCGTTTGCTCTTGCTGTACTTAAGCAAGATCTTTCGTCATGGCTACACCCTTCTTCTACAGGGTTTACTTTTCATTCTGCGTAGTATACAACTGCATGGTCGTGGTTGGACCACATGTACATCATGCAAGATGATGTTTTTCTTCCTGAGATGCTGGAAATGAAAGTGTTGCAGCAATATGCTTTGTCGGACCATTTTCCTCTACAGCTTGAGATGCTTGCACAACCCATTGCACCTTTTATGTGTAGGAATTATTTTCTAGACCTTGGTTCTACTTGTTCACCTTCCGACCAAATTACTCATGCCCGCTCAGTTTTCTATGATTTGGTCCGCAATCAGGTTCCGCATGACATGCAAACTACATTCGAGACTGATATTCGTGAGGAGGTTGCTTTTGAATGATTGCTCTCTAATGTGCAACGGGTTGTTCGCCAGTATGGGATTCATCATGCTGGAAATAAAAGTGTTGCAGCAATATGCATTGTCAGACCATTTTCCTCTATAGCTTGAGATACTTGTATAACCCATTGCACCTTTTAAGCAATTTCTGGATAGACTCCCTTTGCGTTACAACTCGTCTTATTTGAAGCATTCAATCTTTCAAGGTTATATGCAGCAATTGACTGATAGATTTTTATTGGACTTCTCCTCTAAGGGCAATGCTTCTTTTGAACGATTGCTCTCTAATGTGTAGTGGGTTGTTCGATAGTATGGGATCCATCATGCCTCTCTTTGTCAGCGGCATCGACAAGCAGTGTTGGAATTACTGGCTTTGGTTCGTTCTCTACTGGTGGAGACTCCAGATGATATATTTCTGCTGCCATTGGCTATGTGTTTGACTGATCTTATTAAAGAGGTTCAGTTGAAATCTTATCAGCAGGCCAAATTGGAAAGTTTGACTGAGAATTTACAAGATAGTGCTTGTCAGACTCATAAGTTCTTTCGAGCTCTCCATGCATCTCCTCCTCGAGAGAATATGACTAGACTCCAGGATGCAGAAGGTCAAATGGTCATTGATCCTCAGACTATTGTGAATATGTGTAGGAATTATTTTCTAGACCTTCTTGGTTCTACTCCTTCACCTTCAGACCAAATTACTCATGCCCGCTCAGTTTTCTATGATTTGCTCCGCAATCAGGTTCCACATGACATGCAAACTACTTTGGAGACAGATATTCGTAAGGCGGAGGTTATGAATGTTTTGTTACACTTGCCCAAGGATAAAAGTCCCGGTTGGGATGGTCTCACCAATGAATTCTTTGAGGTTTTTGCTACCCGACTAGTGAAACCATTGACGGCTATGTTTTAGCGAGTTTGGGAAACAGGGTTCATGCCTTCCTCATGGAAGGAAGGACTTATTAAACTGCTTCCAAAAGTTCATTCGCCTTCTATGTTAAAACATTGGCAACCAATTTCTTTGATGGGTTCTATGTATAAAATCTTTTCCAAAGTGATGGCGAATCGGCTCCATAAGCATCTTCCTGCCATTGTGCATCCTCTTCAATATGGTTTCATTAAGGGCCGAAACATTCTGCATAATGTCTTAAATGTGCAAATGGCTATTGACTATGCAAGGCACTCTAATCAGGAGGTAGCATTGATTCAATTGGACCTAAAAAAGGCTTTTGATTATTTAGACTAGTCTTTCATTGCAAAACTTATGTCTACTATGGGCTTTGGTACTCCGATGCCTCGTTTGATCTACACCATTAGTGCTGCGGCTTCTTCGCAAGTTATGCTGAATGATGGTGTTACCGAGCCATTTGTCCTTGCACGTTCTGTGAGACAGGGTTGCCCTTTGAGTCCTTTCTTTTTTGCCCTTGCGACTCATTCGATTCTTTTGATGTTATCTCATATGGCAGCTTCTACTCAATTGGCTAGATTGTCTCTTCCTTTTGGGCATCACTTCATTAGTCTGATGACAGCTTTATGATTTTGCGTGCGGACAAGGATAATCTTCGCAAAGCATTAGATGCTTGGACTCTCTTTGGTCATGCTTCTGGTCTTCATATCAATGCTTTGAAATCAGCCATTCTCAGCTACACGGAGTCAGATTTGCAATCATTGGACTGGCAAGGAATGGCTATTCCCCGTGGTTCCATTGTCAGGCATCTTGGGTACCCTTTGGGTGTTGATGTTCGGCCAAAGCAACTACTAGAGTGGATTTCACACAAACTAGCAGCTATGTTTCTGTATTGGAAGTCACAGGCTTGGCCCTTTCATGTTCGCCTCAAAGTGGCTCAGACAATTATGTTGCCAATGCTCACATATTTCTTGCCATTGCTGCCTTGGATTACTACTACATTGAATGCTCTTACTCAGTACATTCGTTTCATGTTATGAAAGGACTCCTTGCATACAAGCATTTCATGGATTTCTTGGTCGCATGCATGTACCCCCAAACGCATGGGTGGTGGGGCTATTTTGGATGCCGAAACTCATAGGCTGGCACTCCGTTGGTCTCTTTTTCGTGTCATGTGCTTGGATCATCACCCGTGGGTCTTTATAGCCCATTATTTTCTTGAGGATCATGGGCTTGTACACGGTAATACCCGAATTCGGAGCTCCTAGTGGCATGTTCTTAATGCAGACTCTCGGTTTTCTAGTCCTTCATCATCCCTGCTTGCTCATTTGGTATGTTCCTGGAAATCGGTTCTCCAGAAGGCTCAGTGGCATCCAACGGAGGACCGCTTAGCTATTAACTCTTTGCAACTAGAATTGTTGGCAGTCTCGTGAGAAGGCAAATATGAGCTCAGACCAAAATTTAACTGCATGGCACGTTTGGGCTTGACTTCACTTGCAGATGCCACCCTTGCCAGCCGCAATGTGTTGATATCGTTTCGTACAGCCAGGAGGCTTTTCAAGATCCCTCGTGGATATCGTGATTTATGAGGATAGCTTTTGATGGTGCTTTAGAGCAGACAACCCTTTCCTGCCCTTGCTTCGGATCGTCCCTGGTAGGACTGGGACCTTGCAGGCGGGCTGAATTTGGAAAAGGCCTCAGCTAACCAGGTGTATCATCTTCTGATTAAATATCATCAATGGCTGGTTACTAAAGCTAATACTGTATGGGGATTGCGTAAATCTCAGTCATGGTGGAAGGTAACTGTGATGGAGGGCTGGTTGAACAATACACCTTTCAAATGCAAGGTCTTTCTTTGGAGGGTGATGATTGGTGGTCTTCCTCTTGCTTCAGCCCTTTCCAAGCGTCGAATCTCCAATGGCAATTGTTTCTTCTGCACCACGAGAGTGGAATCGGCCCGTCATCAATTTATTTCTTGCCCTCTCGCTAAGAAAATCTGGTCACTCTTGTCAGCGGTTTGGCGAGCAACGGTTGGTTTCTCGCTAAGCCCTTTTGATTGGGTTTTTGTGCAGCCCAAATACCCCACACCGGCACAGTCGCATATGAAGATCTTGTTTCACTTTCTTAGATACTAGGGCTGTTGGCACAATTGGACCATTCGGAATGCTTTTCTTTTTTATTCAGCCTCTAATGTTCAGGGACATATTGCTAGGCTTAAAGGTCTCTTGCATTGGCAGATAGATCTCATTCGGCACTCTGACTTACTCCCTCAGGAGGACTTACTTCCCTGGCATATGGCAATTTTCTCTGCATCTTTGCCATGACTTTTGTAACTCTTTTCTCGTTTAGTACTTTATAAATATAACATCCATTATGAAAAAAAAAAAGAGAGATAAACTATGTGGTGTGTGCACGCATGCGCGCGTGTGTTCTGAGATTTATTTTGGGTTGTGGGTAGGGGGAGGGGGGATATATCTATGTATTGAATGATGCCTTAGATCATCATGAATCATGGCTGCAGCTACAATCATCATGAATCATGGCTGCAGCTACAATCAGCGTCTACAAATAGACTATCCTTGTGTGCAGGTTTCTCACCCTACTGTGCAGATTTCAGCCATCAGCGTTTAATCAGTGGCTGTCCCCTCCTTGATTGTTGCCACATTATCATTAGCTTGTTCACTACCACCTGTCGATTGTACCAGCTGCTGGTGACTACATCAAAAGTCCTAGATAGCTTGTGTTTTCATTCTATAGCTGCTGCCCTGTTGATCAGCCACCGGATCATGTCAGATATTTGGCATTTTGACAGTGCAGGCCAGTTTCTCCTTCAGGCAATTGCTGCAGCCCTTGTGTGTTGCTGTTCAGCAGGCCGCTTGCATCATCTCACACCTTCTCTGTTGTCACTTGACTGCCTTTACAGATAAGACTCATTTTAATGAGTCGAATTTCATCACTTGGTCGAACTTCATGCAACAAGTGCTTCAATCTCAAGGTCTTTGGAACATAGGCATTGGTCTAGAGCCTATGCTAGATCCTTGATTGGCTCACCCTGATCACGTTTTTCAATAGAGATCCCGCAATGCCACAACCAATGTTGAGCTACTACAAGGGTTGTTTCCTGAGTTTCACTCTCGATTACACCATTTTTCCTTACCTCTAAGCATTAGAGTCATCTCATTGACTGCTATGCCGTACGAGATTGCACTTGGTGGTATTAATCTTGACTTTGAGCTTCATGAGTTTTCCATTGAGGAAGGGGATGATCTTAAAGTCAAGTTGGCCAAAATAGGCAGAAGTTTGCCACTATTGGCTCACTAAAGTCAAATGAGGATCACGTAACATTCTTTTTGAACAAGTTTCTTGAAAGTACTTCCACTTCATCTAGCACATCATCTTGTCGCCCTGATTGCCAAACTTCTATGAGTTTGAATGCCAATTCTTGCATTATGCGAAGCTACACGATCAAGTCCACAAGAAGTCCTCCCCACATTCTTGTTCAAAGAGAGGTCCGGTTGCCTCTTCTTCGCAAGGGAAAACCAAATGTGGCAAGAACTCACAAGATGCAAAGGCAACTCAAAACAAGGTTGACACACCTTCCTCAAATGAAACCAAAGAAAATGTTTTTTAAGAGCTTTCATATGTTATGTATAAGAACAATAATGAAGGGTTTGCAACTCTAGATTTTCTTATGTTTGTGCACAAACATAAGCCAAAATCCCTATTTCCTCTTCTTTCACTGATATTTTACAGGACAATAGATTTGTAGATTCATTACAGTAGCTTCTTCCCAAGCTCTTCTTCCATTACAAGATCAAGGAGGCCATATCGGTGTACTACTAATCGGCCACGCCGAAGGGATGTTTAAATCTCAATCTTATTCTTAGTTTGTTAAGAAATAAGTTGTCTTATTCCATAGCAAGTGTAGCTATGTGATCCATATATACATCTACATCTTTCACATGATCTTGTAAGAGGGAGAAATACTTCTCCTAGTCTCAAATTGATTGTAACTAAGGAGAAATATACTCCTTAGAGAGGGATTGCCCATCTTCAACCCTCAATCTTGTCACCATTTCTATTATGTTTCCATGACTGTAACTTTTTGAACAATTATCATACTTTGCTTGAGTATTTGTTTTCTCAGTTTACTTGAAAAATTAAGTCTCGAAAACAAGTCAACATTATAATTGTGAGCCTACTATGTTGTTTGGGGTTTACACTTACCAATGAGTTTTGTGCAACATATGCAACTCAATTGGAAAAACTTTAGCCACTGTGTCAAGAAGTTTAGGTAACTCGGAGTATGCTTACCTCTTGGAAAGAGGGTGTTATAAAATGGATTCAAAGGTGTTGACGCCTTTTGCTCTTTGGCATTGGAGACCTATTTCTTTGATGGGTAGTATGTGTAAGATTTTGACAAAAGTCTAGGCTAATAGATTGCATGAGCTCCTTTCATATATTGTCCATCTTGTTTAATATGGGCTTATCAAGGGGAGGAATATTTAGCATAATCTCTCAAATGTGCAAATAAGGATCAATTATGGCATGAGGGGATCGCCACCCTTTCATGGAGGAGGATTCGGGTGGTGGGTCTTCAGGGGAAGACTTGGCGACTGGACCCCTATGTCTTCTGGATGGAGCTCAAGGAGTGGGGACTTTGGATCTGGGAGGGTAGACCACTTGATGAGCTGGAGTGGGACCTAGGAGAATGGCTATGGCCAACCTCTGTGGTTGCAAAAAAGCCACCCAGGCTCCTAGAATACACTGCCAGGATTGGCAGACATGTACTGATGCAGGAGGATATGGACTCGGCGCTGTCATGCAACAGGCACTGGGCGGAGCACAGCATCACGGAGCCCTTCCGACAGACCTTCTGGCGCCGCCTATGGGATAGCTAGAGGCCGAGGAGGGTGTCGTATTTTTTATGGCTGGTGGCACATGGAGGTTTGGTGGTGGGAAGCTAGCTTGCCCAGATGCAGAAGGAAGGAGGTTGCAAGCATTGCACACAGCAGCCTCTAGAAACCCCAAAGCACTGTCTTTGGTCTTGTGAGGAGCCGCAGTTTGTGTGGAGAGGAGCATGCCGTATCCTTCGACGTATAGCCCCCAGCCTTGGGTGTATTTCATGGGGAGCTTTCTGTTGGCAGGCACTTAGCCAGGGCCGTCACCTTCTGTATGAGGCCGGGATGCAGGACACGATTTTCATGATTGAGGTAGGGTCATGTGCAGTGGTTGGTCTGGAGGCTTTACCCATCCGCCAGGTACTAAAGCCCACAGCAGACCACTCAAAGATATGGGAGATCATAGGGAGTCTTACTGGATGGCATATCTGGAAGGCGCGATGCCAAGTGGCTTTCGGCAGAGAGAGACTTTCAGCACTTGCGACCTTAGCAGAGCTATGGACCTCCATCATTCACTCCCTCCGCGGCCGATGGGAGCAGGTGCAGGGTGAATCCAGGGCTCGTCAGGAGCTCCGTGGTCACTTCATGCGTACCTGGGGCGGCCAGGGCCTATTCTTTGTGATGCAGGCAGGTAGTCCCATTTGGCGATATACCCCTCCCCCATGGCTCCTTGCCCCCATCCCCCCTAGACCGCCTTGAGAAGCTTGTATACATGATGTAGTGGTGACTTTGCATCAGCTCCAGTTTATTCTGTTGAGCATGAGCACTCTGTTGTAATCAGTTTTTTTGAGTAATATAACCAGCCACATTTTACTTGGAAAAAAAAAAGGATCAATTAAGGCCATACGCAAATAAAAAAATGGTAATGATACACCTAGACTCAGAAAAAGCCTTCGATTATCTAGAATGGTATTTTCTAGCCCAACTTATGCAAACAATGGGATTTGGAACTCCGATGTCTCATTTAATTTACATTGTCGGCACATATTATCTTCCAAAGTTATGCTTAATGATGGTGTTACAAAACCTTTCACCCTTTCTTGACCTATTAGATAGGGCCGTCCAAGCCTTTGTTCTTTGCTCTTTCCACACATTCTATTTTGATAACGTTTTTGTGTTTAGCTGCAAATGGTAATGCAGTGTGCCAGTCCCTTCCTTCAATGCATCATTTGGTCGGTCAAGCCTTGGTTGATAGTACGTTTATGTTCTTGAAAGCTGATAAAGATAACCTTTGCAAAGCAATGGAGATATGGGACTTGTTTGTAATTGCTTTAGGGCTACCACTAAGTATGCTCTTATTAGTTCCACAAAGCAAGTCTTACAAGGATTGGGTTGGCAAGGAGAGGTGGTAACTAAGGGCAGTATTACGAGACATTTGGGTTATCCTTTGGGGTGGAATGTTTTGTCCAAAAGTTGCTCGACTAGATCTCCATATGTTTATCTATTGGAAATCTTAGGCATGGTGTTTTCATGTACGTCTTGAAGTGGCTTAGACAATCACGGTGCCCACGATGATTTCATATTATTTACCATTGCTCCCTTGGTCAAAGTCCAGTTTGCAAGAAATCACTTACTCTATCTACTTTAAGCTTTGGAAAATCAAAGGACGATTGTTGTAGATCATGCATCTGTGGATAAAATCTACCACTTACTTACTAGACATCTGAATTGGTTGGCATTCAAGGGTAATCTTATTTGGGGCTTTCACAAAGGCAAAGCTTTGTGGAAATCTATAGTGATGGTGGATTGGCTTAACAAAACTCCTTTCAAATACAAAGTGTTTTTTTGGAGAATGTTGGTGAGTGGTCTTTTGCTTACTTTTGCACTGTCAAATTGCAATATTTCCAATGTCTCTTGCTTCTTTTGTATACCAATGAAGAGACCTCGAGTCATCAGTTTCTTTCTTGCCTGGTTACAAGAAAGGTATGGTCCCTTCTATCTATTATTTGGTGCCATGTGATTGGACCAACCATGCATCCAAGAGACTGCGTTTTTGGAAAGCCAAAGTTGACGGATTCTGTGCAGCAAAACAGGAAGGTTGTTTTTCAATTTCTGTGTTTCTGGGGCTGTTGGCATATCTGGACCGTCCAAAATGCATTCATTTTTAATTCTGCTTCTGGACTGCATAGTCACATTGCCCCGTCTAAGAGACCATCATCATTGGCAATTTAGCATCATTCAGCTTACATACATTCTTCCCAGGGATGAATTGCTTTCTTGGAATCATGTGATTTCTTTAGTCTCATTGTTAGTCATCTAGTTCAATTGTGACCCTTGTATTCTCAATCATATAGTTCACTTGTATTTAGTGCTTCTGGCAATTAATACAATTATCCTTTTCAGGAAAAAAAAGACAGGGTCTCTGTATTTTACTTTCATAGTAATTAATGCAATTACCCATTATGAAAAAAAAAGAGGGTGTGTGTTGTGGGAAAGGGAGCCTTCAGCCAGCTACCAAAACGGCCCCAAAAGCACCTGCAAATTGCTGGAAAATGCTCACCCAAACATTTATTTCAATGACTATTTTTTGACCTACAGTGCCAATGGTCACTAAAACAGACTGGACAATATTGTACAGGATCCGATGTGTCAGACAAGAAAGTACAGATGGGATGAGATCTCCTGACCATTGGACATAGACAAACCTGGTCACGCTAGTACATAGGATGTGCAAATCCAAGCTTGTTAAGATCACCAAGAGTTTATAGATAATCCTTGCCTAAAGCTACTATATCTTAAGGTGTGCAAAAAGAAAAGAAGTAGATAAATGGCTGCAAAAAGAATGATCACCAGAGGTTCCAAACTCACATTGAGAGCAAATCTCTAGCCTCTGCTGTCGGTTCTGCATTGCTAATCTCTCCCAATGGATTGTCATGCTTAAGCATTTTTCTGCAAGTCTGCTAACAAAGTCGTCACCCACTGTTATCCAGTGTTTGATCAGCACATTGATATGTTCTTGTGCTAAATACGTTTTAGATCTGTATATTGGAGACTGTAGAGTACTGAAGCCTCCATAGAAAGAGTAACCATTAGCTAAGAATTTCTGTTGACATCCGCTTTGCTTTTGAACTTTGGAGCAGAATCAGTTCTGCTCTTTTCAATGGAAGTGTCTGTGGAATGCTGGTTCTCAGAGTCGTCACCATAATGGAATCAGCCACGAAGCATATTATCTTGACCACAAATTTGGAAATTCAAGATATTATTCTATTGTCTTTAATCTGGTAAGGTGGAGGAAAGGGATTGGTTATGCTCTGTGTTCATCCACATTGCCAATGTTGAACTGTTAATTTAGGAAGGCAATGCTACATTTTTCTGAGTCTAGTTTCAAATCAGAAAGGTATAAATCTCCAAAATTTGCTTTTCTGAGTTGAAAAGCAAAGCGGTTTTTGACAGCAACTCCTTGCAAATAGTTATACTTTCAATGGAGGCAACAGTACTCTATATTACCCAATGTACAGATCTAAAACGTATTTAGTGCAATAACATACCAACATGCTGATCAAACAGTGGCTGACGACTTCTTAAATTCCATTACATGCATCATGTTGATACTTGGCTATGCCATGTAGCAGGATACACTGAGCAATGTACCTTTAGCAATTTTTATGCCGAAACCACATTGATTAATCAAAGATGAGGCACACTGAAACATAGTTCTTGGGACTCACCTTTTACAGCAATAACTCTACCTTCACATATACTATCATTATTAGCGATCAAACATAAGGTGGAGTACAGTTTCAAGGGAAGGTGGAGTACGATTTCAAGGTGGTTGTCACAGAAGATCATATCATAAACAGATTCAAACATATACTATCATTATTAGCAATCAAACATAAGATAGAATACAGTTTCAAGGGAAGATGGAGTACAATTTTGAGGTTGTTATCACAGAAGATAATATCATAAATAGATTCAACCTCAACAACTCCATTGGACCATGAACAGCAATACACTCATTTATAGATTGAATTTCTAATACTTGTAAGCATTTGACCAAGCAACAAGAACTTACCACAGCTGCACATTGAGGGAATAACCAATCATGTGGGCAATTTTCCAAAAGGAAAATTGAATCTGATGGTTCCTTCACTGTAAAAACATGCCAATGTTATCCATATGCAACCAGATTTATAATATATCTATGAAAAAGTCTACAAGTATTCTTAACTGAACTAAACCAACGAAACTTAAATGTTCACAGAAAGTGTAATGCATATGAATCTGATCCACCATGTGCATGTTAAATCACGTGTGAAGTTATTCTAATATTAACTAAACTATAGTAAAAAGGAGACTATTACAAACAGTGAGGAAGGAAAGCACAATGAGGAGCTTCCCTTTTCTTGAGATTTTCTGAGCTACTTATCAAAGGTAGAACTCATGAACCAAGATCAATTTGCACGTGGAAAGGTGCAAATACCTAAAAGGATTGGGCAGCCAAAGAGCTAGGTTAGTTGCCAATTTATCAAAATGGTAAGGTGTTGTGAAATATCAGGATAGATGGCAGTTTGGGACTGTCAGTGACACTTAAGTTGGGGGCTTTCAAATCAACATTTATGGAAAGAGTTCATCAACAGGAAAAAATTCAGAAAGAATAGATACTTAACAGGGGAAAGCATACAAAACACATACTAAGTAAGAGAAGGGGGGTACCAAGTAAAATAAGTAAGAGCATATTCTTCCATGGAACCTTGAAATTCATCACATAGTTTAAAGATGAGATGAAGAAACTAGACATAAATCACTAGAGCAGGAACTTTTTGTTAAGCTACCTAAGATCTTAACCTAAGTTGATGTCATATTTCTTCAGATCTCGTACAGCCCCAAACTAAAAGTTGAGACAATTAATTGCAATATGAGATTCTAGAAGACTTCATAGAACAATTGGCTCAAAAGGGGATCATGGGCAGACCATGTTTTCATCCCACAGTATCCCCACATTGGCATCATTTCATTGACAGCATGCCACCACATATGCATTAATGCCCTCACCATTTTGGGTTTTAGAGAGTTGCCACTTGGCAAAAATACCCAAGCAAACTGAGAAAACGTTTTTGGGGCTTGTTCTCAACCATTCAAGTCAATTTTCAGCTAGAGGAAGAGAGAGAGAAGGTTGCTGGTCCATTTTCTGAGAAAAAAACAGCAGATTACCGCAGGTGAAAGACATCTAGAGCCATCAACAAGTAGGTCATAGTAGGAGAAGGCCCATAAGGAAGATGGTGATATCATCAGCTGGCTCCCGACAACAATTTTGGTGCTCCTAGGCTGCAGACGACTACTTTTCTAGTTGGTTGAGGCAGGCAACAAGCACGTTGGAGAGTTTCTTTGCGAGGAATCTTTCGATTTTCTCTTTGACATTCTCTCATCTCTTTCAGTCAAATCTTAGAAGATCTCAGCTTATCTCAGCCATTTGGGGCAGATCTCAGCCAGATTTGATGGACAGCATGTTAGAGCTGGACATGCCCTAGATAGGCAGGAGCAACAAGAGCACCTAGTGCAGCATGCGACATGTGCAGGAGGAGTGCCATGTGGTAGCTAGTCAGTCCGACAGCAATCCGATAGTGCAAGTGGAGAACTGCTGTCCAGTGCAGCCGACCTGCATTATTTATGCATCTTTTCCAGCCTATTTATAGGTTCAGTTTTCAGTAGTCTTAGTCACTTGTTTTCATAGATTTGAGGCTGCAGACCGTGGAGACTGCCCTCAAGGTTGATGGAGACTGAGATCTTCAAGGCGGAGACATACACAAATATTCTCTCTACACCCGTGTATATTTTTGCATCCTTATACATCACCAAATGCTTGGCTTGACTATGGGAGACAATTGTATGACTTGCCACGACAGCCACCTATGCAACCCCCACAAGCTTGTAGGCCAACACAGTGGTCTTTCTTCACATGGATTCACATGGAAAATGGTTAGGGATGCAATTAATAGATTACAAAAAGGGAGGGCACAGGATGAGGATGGACTAGTAGCAGAACATTTCTCACATGTTTGTGACATATTAGCACCATATTAGCACATATGTTCCATAGAGGTTTAGAACCTCTTTCCCTAGTCAAAACTATTAAAAATCCCTATTTAAAAACACTCGCGTTTCTTACTTTATCCCCTCTTGAAAGAAGCTTTTGAAACACATTTCAGACGTTTTGTTTCTAAATGTTTCTGACGTTTCTAGGTGCTATGACTTCAACAACCTAGAGGCCTCAGAGGACTAGCAGGGTGAGGCAGAAACTACCACGGCATGGCTGGGGAGGAGCAGGAGGCATGGGAGGTCTTCCTACTGACAGTAGGAGCTCACGATGCTTGGAGAGACCCAACTTTCCAAAGGAGGGAAAGGTCGTTGGACTTCTCGTGGGGATACAGGCGGCTAGACGGAGTCTTGCTGGAGCGGTTGGACAGGTTCTATGTGGGAGAGTGGGGATGCTCTCGCGGAGGCCAGATAGAGGAGTTGGCTGGCACCACTCTATCCGATCCTCCTGACACTTGATCCCCCAGCATCTTCCCTAGGTACACGACCCTGTCACATCCTTGACTCCATCTACAGGAGGGAGGAGGTGAAGAGACAGATTGAGCAGATTTGGACTAGGGAGTGGGACAGGAGGGACTAGATTGCGGAGAAGGTTGCAGAGGTCCTAGCCGAGTCGAGCAGTATCTGCTAGGAGGCAGCCCTACAGGCCAGGTAGCAGAATTGGTAGGAGGAGAGGGCACTCCGAGACGCGACCTAGCAGCCATGCAGAGATTATTACAAGAGACACCAAGGGATCCCATCCTCCACACACAGGAGGTGCGCGCAGAAGCAACCATTGCCGACCTAGAGGACAGGTGCTCAGAGTTCTCATTCCGCACCTTAGTAGCCTTCTGGGCGCAAAAGGGGGACACGATGTGCAGGGAGTTTATTCAGGCTCACCAACCCCGCACCTCAAGACAGCAGATACGTAGCCTTCGGGATCAGTATGGGAGGATTCGCTCTAGCCCAGACGAGGTGATGGAGATTGCCACCGACCACACAAGACGCCTTTTCCAGCAGGAGACAGCCTCAGCCAGAGGACAGCATTGCACACAAGTCTGGGCTCACATCCCGTCCCTCGTCACAAAGGAGATGGGACGCTTCCTCTTGGACCCCTTCACAGAGAAGGAATTAGAGGAGGCTTTCCACACACAGGACGGGTAGAAATGCCTGGGAGAGGATGGCCTCTCTAAGGCCTTCTTCACCACCTACTCACCACCTACTGGGAGGTAGTGAAGGACCCCTTATTGTTGGCCTTCCGAGAGATTTTCAATTCATGTTGGATGCCAAGGAGTCTATCGGCGGCAGGTCTTATCAGTCTCCTCCCCAAAGGGGGAGACCAATTGGTGCTATCCCAATGGAGACCGATCACCTTGTTGCTAGTTGCCTATAAGGCACTGGCAAAGATGATTGGTGGGCAACTCCACCCCGTGCTTCCAGACATCATTCATCACACACAGACAGGCTTTGTCCAGGATAGAAGCATCCTAGACAATGTCTTTACCTTCTTTAAAGCGAAAGAGTGGGCCCAGCACAGTGGCCAAGGATTGACTGTATTACTCCTAGATTTCGAGAAAGCCTATGACAGGGTGGATTGGGACTTCTTGGAGGGCACCATGGACAGGTTGGGCTCCCCCCAGGCATGGATCCATGGGGTCTCCACACTTAACAGATCGGCTACCAGTAGGGTTCTTGTAGAAGGCAAGAGAGGGGACAATTGGAGAGATCGGTACGGCAAGGCTGCCCACTCGCCCTGTATCTGTTCCTACTCTTTGCAGATGTGATGTCTCACTTCCTCAGATCACGTGTGAGCGGGTTACGCGGCCTGCGACTTCGGATGAGAGAGAAGATGGAGTTGTTAGACTCAAATTATGCAGATAATAGAGCACTTTACATAGAGGAGGATGAGTTGATGCTAGAGAGAGTGAGACTAGCTCTTGAGGTATTATGTACTACACCGGGAGCGAAAATCAACTGGCAGACGTCAGTTGGTTTCCTTATAGACGCAGACTCTAGTACAGAGTGGGGTGTCCACTTGGGATTTAGATGGGTGTGCAGAGGTCAGCCGTCCGTCTAGCAATTTCTTCCAATCCTCGACTCTATTCGCAGGAGGCTGACCTATTGGAGTGCTGCTCGTAGCCCTAGTGGTCAACTAGGTTCTCCTAGCGACGGCATGGTACATTGCCTCATGTTGGTGCTTCTCCTCGTCCTGTGTAGATCAGCTTCGCTGCCTAGGGTGGAATTTCATCTGTGCCGGGTTGGACGGTTCCAGGGACTCTTGGGCCAAGGTGGCAAGGACGACCATCATCCGGCATCGGTCAGAGGGAGGGCTTGGGATCATTGACCCAGTGTATGAGAGTATGGCCCTTTTGGGCAAGCTTGTAGTCCGCGGTCTCACACTAGGAGGGCAGACCTGGAAGGTCCTATTGGAAGAGGGTCTTCAAGAGTGTAGACGGAGGCTTGGGGGGATTGAAGACCCTCCTTGAGATGGATCTTCAAGAGGGCCTAGATCATGCCCCCAAGATCTCCCTTCCTACATAGCCTACTTCGTGTGTGGCACGACCTCCCTAAGGCCCTAATACAAAGCCTCCTTTTTTCATGATGCAGGTAGGCAGCCCCCAATGGCGATACACCCCCCCTCCATGGCTTCTTGCCCCCATCCCCCCTAGACCGCCTTGAGAGGCCTGTATATTTGATATATCTGTGACTCTGCATCAGCTCTAGCTAGTCTGTTGAGCATGAGCACTTCTTTGTATTCAAGGTTTTTTCTGAAGTAATATAATTAGGCACAATATTTGCAAAAAGAAAGTACGCATAGGAACAATGCCTGCATGGCTCTTGCTTACACTCTTATTAAGATTTGGAGTGGAGGCACCACCCCGTGGGCATTCAATGGTGGGTGGGTGTGGGTGTGCTTGTGTGAAACCTTGAAAAGAAACTTGTCATCGGGCTACGTGCAACAAGCATTACAAGATGTCCCCTTAAAATAGGTGTGAAATCTAATATGCGAGAAAGTATAAGTCTTCCAGGCTGCAGTCTCTGAATTACAGATTTTGCTAATAGAGCTTGAGCTGCAACATCAATCTTACCCAAGCCTTTTCAAAAGGATGGCTGAAATAACCAAACGACATGAAGGCCACTTCAGTGCCAACCATGAGCTCGCCCAGCTTCACTGGAAGGATGTAACAGGTATGACCAGTTTAGTCATGCATATTGTGGACAAAGTGCTAAAGTAGATGGATAAGGATCAGCTGAAGTATTATACAGAGGCAGTCATAGTCCTATTCCTATGCCTTTCTATTGCGGACAAGCACCATTTGAAGAAAAGAGTATGTTGCAACTTCAATTACCAGCTGCCAACAAAATGCATGAGCAGCCCTAATAAAAAGCAGTTCAAGAGAATTCTAGTAAATGTGCAAGTGTGATATTCACAAACAAAAATGAATAAACGAATGAAATATTAAAAAGTACTGGTGCATTTCTCTGTGAAGGGTGGTTGCAACCTGATTGGCTGGCACACTTCATAGGGGTGATCGGTCATGCAACCATGTGGATGGACATTAGACCATGCCCCAATGATAATCACCTATAAGACCAAAGAGGGGGGAGGATTTCTGAATCCCCTTTCTAGGTGTAGGACACCTCAAAGAGCATGGATGACCTTGACTCCGACTCCAGAATATTAAAACTTCTCAGAAGCCCACTGAGTCTCCTTAGGAGAAAAGGAGAGTGACTGAAAACAGAGGAGTTGAGATGCAACCTAAGATCCCTTCACAGGCTACCGAGGAACCTGTGGTGGCTCACAAAGGGCTTGACTCATTTAAGCTTTTGAGCCTTGTTTCCATTCTAGATCTTCTATTTAAACATAGATAGTACCTGATGTCTCCAGAGATCTCTTTGAGACCACCAAGACCCACCAACCAGCACACAAATGTCGCAGTCCTAAACAACATTGCAAACTGTATCAAATCGTACTTTCTAGATGTAGTAGTTTGGATCACATAGTGGAATATGGAGCAACAGTAAACAAGTTTATTGGAGGAAGTGAAAGTAGGAAAGAATCACAGCTTCCAACAAACTAGAAACGAATCTTGAGTAGAAATTTGGGAGAAATCTGGCTTGCCCACATGGTTGGATCTTTGTACAAATGTCCAAGTTGTTTGGACAAAGATGTTAACTGTTCGCATTTTGTAAAGAAGATGTACTTGCGAAACACATGTAAAACGATGACACATAAATGTTTTCACTTTCAATAAAGATCTGATAAAACACTGTTAGGTCTTCAGTATGAATGGAAACCAAACAATAGGGTAACTTTTTCTGTACAGATAATGCACAATCCTGGGGTTTACACTAACTACCCCGACACAAACTTAGTCATTAATGTCATGTACCAACCAATCAAGTTACACAGTTTTCCTGAGCAGGTTATTCGCTACAAGACATGAATGACTCAACATATTCTTTCTAATGAGCAGATTCAAGTCCTATATTTGACGAACCTGATAAATATACAGAACTCCTTTAATAAATAACCATACATTGATGAGAATGAAGAGGATTCGAGATAAATAGACCAGTATGCAAATTGATACGCAGTCAAGTACACAGGAAGCCTTTAATAAATAATCATGCACAGGAACATGAAGTGCATTTTCTAAGAACTGTCACTTACTATCACCAAGGCCACCCCATCCCTTGTCAATTATACCCCTTTGATTAGTCTCTTGAAAAGCTTGAACAATAATTTCTGTCATTCTTCTTGGATTCTCCACTGGCTACAATAATGTGACCGGCAAA
Source organism: Lygodium microphyllum (assembly GCF_053477565.2). Lineage (NCBI taxonomy): Eukaryota > Viridiplantae > Streptophyta > Polypodiopsida > Schizaeales > Lygodiaceae > Lygodium > Lygodium microphyllum. The sequence continues at coordinate 19,059,108 of NC_141150.1, forward strand.
TGGAAAAAACAAGGTAAAAGAGTGGTAAGGAAATAAAAAGTATTGAAACAACTTAAGAAATCCAGCATTAATACCATCCCAGATTAGCTCAATGAATCTCAGAAGATGCAGGGCTAGATAATTACAAGACTGCCAAACCCAACATAGATAGGTTTTGGACCGGCTTGAAGCCACTCCACAAGAGCATCTGGTGGCTTGTAATCTGAGGCCAGACTTAAAAAGCAAAACCCAACGACATCTACTCTAGGACCCCAGTCTGGAAAAAAAATAGAAAGTCATATATAAGAGAAAAATAATATCTTAAAAGACAATAAGTTTCCTCTCCATGAGAAACTAGCTTGACATTGCAAAAGTACAGAAAGTTCTAACCTTTTGGTTTTGGGACCAGATGTGGACTCCACATATACCCTGTTGGCAGGTGTGAAATTGAACCTTGATTCATGTTAAAGTAAGTCATTGGACTAAGCTTAAGTTTTTTAACTCTGAACTCGTTTATAAGCCCTCTAGTAGCCCACCACATTAGGGAGTCCACAACAATATACGATATCTGCAAAAAAACAAATATTGCTCAAAGTTGAGCATTTCCCAAAAAAAGGCATTCTTCTAGGCAGTTACACAGCTTTTTGTTGAACAGAAAGACGTACTCGATAACCAGCCGGTTGTTTAACTCGGGCCAATGGATGTGGAAACTCATTGGTTGGTCTGCAAGAAAGTACATATACTGTACGAGTTACATGGATAAATTAGTTGTACACAAATTGATCATATGTTTCAGATAACCAGCAGATAATAGGTGATTATCCTGTAGCAAACTCATAATTGGCAGTACAGGCAAGAAGTGCACACATTGTCCTACATTACACATTTTTCACACTGGTAGCATGAGGCTTTGAACCTCCATATCACTCTTTCACTCTTCACTAAAGACTTAAACACTTGAAAGCTAAGGGCTCACTAAGGGCACCCTTGGCATGGCTATTAAACACCCTCCCTCTGTGGACTGCACAAGTAAGTGCTTGCAAGAGTAAAGCATCCCTGAGACTACCAATAAACATAACAGTGACAATGTTGGAAGAAGTCTTACGTCCAAGGCATGGTGAAAAATATGTGCAAAGGAACATTTAGGTATTCTGCTACGTGAACATGCCCTGCATCAAAAAATGATCAATACCACTGTAAGACACATATACAAGCATCACAGAAAGCCTACCACTGCTACTTGTCTGATTTCAGCTTACATGACAGATATTTTGACTTTCATGGATAGATGATAGACAGGTCAAGCAAAAGAGTCACTATCTACTCCTGAGTATGCCTGAATAAAGTTGCATTAGCACAGCAAAAACCTCCCCTTTCACAGCAATAAGATGCAGAATGCAAGGAGATCCAGTAAGATTGATAGACACTAAAGTCAACCAGTTTTTTCTTTTTTCCTTTTCTTTAAACACACCTAAAGGCACATAAAGGAGGCACCTCGCTGCAAGTATTAGTCGAAAGAGCAAGCAAGAACCATGCTGGCACTGCCCCTACATGCAAGTAAGATGGTTCAAAGCCAAAATGAACAGCAGAGCTTGATCACACTAAGACCCTCCTCAATTACCCTACCAAGAAAGAGGACCCACCAAGTGTTTGGGTGGGCAAGAACCCAAACTTTCATGAATGCACCATGTAACATAGATGTCCAGCCAAGCAATGCACCTAGCAAGCTTTGAACCCACAACTGCACCATTGTGAGCCCAAGTCTCAACCACTAGGCCATTGGCTTTTGGACAAACTCAAGTAGTTGAATTAACATGAAAGTGTAAGCAATCACAATCTCCTTCTTGGAATATTGAGTACAACATCTGGTACATTCTTGGAAACATATGCAAATATAACTTGAATAATAATGATCAGCATCTGAAGGTCTTTAAAACGATGAGACACTACAACGAAGGATGGAAAAGCTAGAGACGGTTTAATTTTCTACAAGAAATGCTAACTCGACTCTAAGCCCAACTATTACATTGAACTCTTGTGCTAACAGTCAATAGCCTCCAACATAAGAAAACATTTGTTACACAAGGATTGTACTAGAAAAAGACAGAACAGACAAGGGGAACACTAGTCAATGTGTTTTCTAAAGTTGATGAATATTGCAAAGAACCAGAATCGTGATAATACCATATGCAGGTGGGTTTGCAATTATTGCATCTGCCCTAAAAGGACTACCAGATTCACCATCCAGCTCTGTGCAAGCAGGCAACAATGAGTTCATAATTGCTCTTATCTGCTTTTTTTGAATTGAGATCTCCCCAGGTCCTGATGGCAAAAAGCCTTTGTTTTTCACCATATCTGTGAGGACAAAACAGCACAAAAATTAGCAACAGATTGATTCCTTTCTGATAATTCAATTAAACCAAAATGTGTCTCATGCCAAGCTTAGGATAACCCAGCATCAGCAGTTTAAGATAACACATGTCATTTACTGTTTACTATCTCATCTTACATTAATCCCCTTTCAAGCTTCAAACACATCCCCTCATGTCATGATTGACAACCTACACTGTCAACAAAAATTTTGAATGTCTCAAATTAAGCTAGAACATTGTACCAGGGTTTTTAAAAAGTCCCCACCAATAAACATGTATGATTAAGATAAAGCTTATCAGTGAAAGGCCTAGGAAGAATGTACTACACAACATATACTTTGTTTTTAATCTTTCAAATACTTGCCCACCTTTTTGAACTGTGTGTCATGCTGCACACTATCAAACTTCTTAAAGACACATGAGGGTTCAATGTGGCTAGAGTAGCTCAAGTCAATGCTATCAAGCGTCAGAGCCAAAGAGCAATGCAGAAATATAGTCATTCAAATTCTTATCACAAAACATTAGCATCTTCTCTGGTATTCACCTGTAGTCGCACGATTTACCTATTTGTGAACTGACTTGAATTGAATTATGCCTTTGGAAGGATTGCAAAGATGGCAGCAGTGGTTGCTATTTTAACTCCATTCTAGCTAACACAAGGCTTAATGTTCTAGTTTTTCTCTTTTTGTAAAAACAAAAAAGGGGTGGCTGATAATATTATTAAAAAGAGAAATTCAATTATGTACAAGTGCTCAACAGTCTAGCTGGAGCTGAAAGAAAATCAAATCAAATACATGCAATGTAAAGAAATACTCAAACACAAAGGATAAAGTTTAAACACCAATGTATGACAACACTCAGAGTGATAATGATAGAACTCACATGTAAAGAGTAACTCAAAGACAATGAACATTGAAAAAGAATGAATACTACAATGCTCAATGCAATAAACCCACTACGGAAAGTGAATACAATAACTCAAAACTCCCATGTCTATGAAGGACTGTGGCAGAGACATGAGCTGAAGGGAGTGTTGTCACTGAACATATCCCAAATGCAGCAAGCAGCTTCCAAGCAATGATCAGCTGCAGAAAATGGCAGAAGACAGCTCTATACGCTGCACTGTCCCAAAAATGTAGGGCTGAATCCATTGATGACAGACCTGGCAATGTAAATGCAGTAAACTGATGATGACAAGCTCCCACGGTGACTGTGCAGGCTAGGCAGCAGCTGCAGGCTGCAAACGCAGCAGTCTCAATAATGGGCACTGGGTCGCTGATGCAAATGCAGCTGACTGGCAACAGCAAAATGCAACAGTTTTGGGGCTAGCAATGACTGGACAGCAGCAAATCCAGCACTTCTGGGGTTGACAGCAGCAAACATGAACTGATGGATGGCTGGAAACTAGTGCTTAGCAAACACAAGCTGATGGATGGACCGCACCAAACATGAATTGATGGATGGCTGGAAACCAGCGCCTGGCTGGACAGCAGCATGAACTAAGACATCCACCTAGAAGGAACATGAGCAGCAATAGAAAGGGTGCCTGAAACCAGCCTTCCTTTTTTGAAAGGGTGGTAAATGACCCGAATATACACTAACTACAGCAAGCAATGAATTCACATAAACTGAAATACAAATGTGACCAATTAATCTTGGACAATAGACTTGCGACTGGCCCTAAAAACTCACACCCCTTGGGGTATTTCTTTAACTCACATTGCAATTGGAAGTACACTAAGAATCTGCTCCCAAGTAGGCACCTGCGGCAGCAACCCCTCCTCTATGTCTCTTAGCCTTCTCCACTTTCAAAATGGCTGAAATGGCCCTTAGCCAGCCTTCACAGCATTTTCCCCAGCTTGCATGGGAAAGTTTACCACTTGGTAACCTTCTAATTGAAAATTACATTCATTTTAATTAATTTTCAGAATTAATTAAGCCCTTTGTCCTTTCCCAAAAATTTATCAATGCCCGTACACAATTAAATTGGCTAGGCCATTTTAACCCCCAAGTGGTCCTTGCATTTATTGAATCTTGAACTAGCATTAATTTAATAATCAATGCCTAGTTCCTAATGTCACAACTAACATTTATTGGCCAATTAAATGCCCTAGGCCAAACTTGACACCAAGCACCCACTAGATCTTACCAATATGATTTATTCCAACTTTTACCTATGACACTCACTGCAAACTTAGGGTCATTGGCCCATCATCGTGACTTAACTAACTTGCACATCACATGTGTCCATTTAATTAAAGCTTAAGGCAAATCCTAAAAGCATTAAAAATACACATTCTTGTGACAAACCTTCCCCTTCAAATCCTTGCAATAGTCCCCAATTGCATTGCACTATAATGTACCAAAGCAAAAGATACTGTATTGGAATTTCCATAAGGCATCATAGTAAAACAACATCGACCATTATTGCTTAACTATGCTATAGCGAAACACTTGTTCAAATTTCCACCCAGCATACCCATTACAAAAAACACAAAAAGAATCCAAACTTATTGCCAAAACCTCGTAGAATGCATCAATCACTAAAATATCCGAAGTGTTCTAACCAATGAACCATAGTAAAGCATAGACTGAGCTTAAACCATGGCTGAACTATCAATTGTATCATGTAGCACATTGTTGTCCCTAAGAACTAGTTGATTACCACTAAAAACTAATAATCATCAATTGAAAACCAGCAAGTGATACGTAATCTCTAATGATCAACGACTAATGATCAATAAAGGATGATCATAATCTCATGGAAATGTATGGTTTCAAAACTATACATGAAAAATTAAACCAATTTGCAAGTACATTGAATAGTGATCCCATGGCAAACATATTGTCAACAATAGTACCTTGGATGTATGCTAAATACATCCGAAATCCACTATATGCTAGAGTTGTCTATCACCGAAGGAGTGGAAGTGCTACACCCCCCCTTGAGCATCAAACAAAGCTCCAGATTTCCACTCCACTGAACCTGAGTAAGCTCGATACTATATGTATGGACAAACTGCTCTACATCATGTCTCAAAGCTGGCCAATGGAAAAAGTACTCGATTGCCTCAACTGTAGCATCAATACCCCTATGCCCTACATAAGGAGGAGCATGACACTCCATCATCACCTTTGACCTCAACTACTTCATGACATAGAGTCCCCCATGTATCATCAAAAAGCCATCTCTAAGTACATAATGCTCATGCCTCTGGCCATTGCACATATATATACACAATCTGGAAATGAAATATATAAAGGAAGTTTGACCATTTCATGTGTCTCTTAGACACCTTAGTCTGAATCAAAAAGTAACACAATGTCTGATGATCTGTCTGCATAGTAAAATCATCCCCCAAGAGAGAGTGTTTCCATGTTGAAAATGCATGAATCGCAACCAATAGTTCCTTCTCATAGACTTGAAAATTCTTCTTTCCACCATGAAAAACACAGGTCTCATAAGCCACTACAATAGTCCTACATCAAAGCAATCTCAACGTTGTTTCCACAAGCATCATATTATACTACAAAAGTGAAGGACCCCCTCCTACTGGCCTTTCAAGAGATTTTCAGATCAGGACGGATACCTGGGAGTCTATCCGCAGGTCTTGTCAGTCTCCTCACCAAAGGGGGAGACCGGTTGGAGCTATCCTAGTGAAGACCGATCACGTTCTTGTCAGTCGCCTATAAGGCATTGGCCAAGATCGGTAGCTGACTCTGCCCCGTACTTCCAAACATTATTCATGACACACATACAGGTTTTGTCCAGGATAGGAGCATCCTAGACAATGTTTTCACCTTCTTGGAGGTGACCGAGTGGGCCCAGTACAATGGCAAGGGGTTGGCTGTACTACTCCTAAACTTCGAGAAGGCCTATGATAGGGTTGACTCGGACTTCTTAGAGGGCACCATGGCGACACTAGCAGCCATGGATTTGCGGGGTCTTTGCACTCTACAGATCAGGCACTAGCAGAGTTCTCATAGGCGGCCGAAGGGGGAAGGAATTTTGGCTTGAGAGATCTGTACAGTAGGGCTTTTCTCTTGCCCCGTATTTGTTCTTACTCTTTGCAAAGGCGATGTCATACTTCTCCGTTCATGTGTGTGCGGGCTATGTGGCCTTCAACCTCCGGTGAGGAAGGAGACGAAGCTACTTGATTCAGAGTATATAGATGATACTGTCCTTTATATGGAGGATGATGTGCTGATGCTGGAGAGAGTGAAACTAGCTCTGGAGGTGTTTTGCAATGCAGTGGGAGCGAAAATCAATTGGCGAAAGTCACTTGGTTTTCTTATAGACTCGGACATTAGTACGGAGTGGGCCTCCAGTTGGGGTTCAGATGGGTGTGCAAGGGACAGACCGGTCCGATACCTAGGGTTCTAGGTGGGACTCAACATCACTCCTACCTAGCAATTTCTTCCAGTTCTTGACTCTATCAGGCGGAAGTTGATCTACTGGAGTATTGTCCTCCTCTTCTTAATGGATCGATCCCTAGTGGTCAACCAAGTCCTCCTAACGACGGCCTAATACATTGCCTTATGCTGGTGCTTCTCCTCATCTTGTGTGGTTTAGCTTTGCCACCTAGTGCGGAACTTCCTCTAAGCTGGCTCAGATGGTTCCAGGGACTCTTGGGCCAAGGTGGCGTGGGTGACCATTATCCGGCATCGGTTTGAGGGAGGGCTTGGGATCATAGACTCAAAGTTCAAAAGTCTAGTCCTTTCGGGCAAGCTAGTAGTCCGTGGGCTCACACCAGGAGGGCAGACCTGGAAGGTCCTTTCGCAAGAGGGTCTCCAAGAGTGCAAACCGAGGCTTGGTGGTTATTGGAGGCCATCCTTAAGATGGATCTTCATGACTACCCAGATCACGCCACCGAGATCCTCCTTCCTTCACAACCTACTTTCTGTGTGGGAGGGCCTCCACAAGGCCTTAATTCAAAGGCCCCCAAGATGCTAAGAGGAGATAGACCGCCAACCAATGGTCTGGAACCCCCAGGTTAGAGATCGGGACGAGATACAAAACGTGGCGGGAGGTGTACAGGATGGTGGATCAGGAGGTGTTGCACCAAGCATTAGGTTGTCAACGAAGAGGAGCTAAGTTGAGAAGAAGGAAGATTGACTCAATGATCCCTCAGAAGTGGCTTGGTCCCCCGATCCGAGAGTCGGTGGAGCCTGGCGAGGTGTGGGCCGCTAGATTCTAACCAACAGTACCCCCTACAGGTGACAAGTAGAATGGGCGACGCCCCCTACAGGATTTATTTCACCCTATAGGATGGGGGGCGTTTGGTCCTTGACGGAGGGCAACAAGATGAGGAGATCATTGTCCATCCTTGGAGGAGGATTCGTGTGGTTGGTCTCTAGGGGAAGATCTCGCGTCTGGACCCTTATGTGTTCGAGGAGGAGTTCCGAGAGTAAAGCCTCTAGATATGGGAAAGCAGGCCACTTAATGAGCTGGAGTGGGACCTTGGAAAGTGGCTATGACCGGCCACTACAATCGCCAAGAAGCCACCAAAGTTCTTGGAGTACACAGCCAGGATTGGTAGACATGTACTGATGCACGAGGACATGAATTGGGCACCTTCGCATAGCAGATACTGGGCGCCGCATATGGGACAGCTGGAGGTCGAGGAGGGTGTTGTATTTCCTATGGCTTTTGGCACATGTAGGCCTGGTGGTTGGGAGTTGGCTAGCCCAGATACAACAGGATGGAGGATGTAAATGCTGCCCACAGCAACTTTTGGAAACTCCAAAGCACTACCTTTGATCTTGTGAGGCAACACAGCTCGTGTGGAGAGGAGCCTGTCGCATTCTCCGCCGTGTGGCATCCACCAGCCTTGGATGTTTCTCGTAGGGAGCTTTCTACTGGCAGGCAGTCAGTCAGGGTCGTCACCTTTTGTACGAGGCTGGGATGCAGGACACGATTTTCATCATTGAGGCTCAGTCTTGTGCAGTGGTAGGCTTGAAGGCTTTACCTAGCCGCCAAGTACCGGAGCCCACAACAGACCGCTCAGAGGTATGGGAGATCATAGGGAGTCTTACAGGATGGCACATCTGGAAGGCACGCTATCAAGAGACTTTTTGCGGGGAGTGTCTTTTAATACAGGCAACTTTGGTAGAGCTTTGGACTTCCATCATGCACTCCCTCCATGGCCAATGGGACTGGGTGCAAGGTGAGTCTCGAGCTCGTCAAGAGCTCCGTTTTAACTTTCTGCGCACCTGGGGCAACGAGGACCTGTTCTTCATGATGCAAGCAAGCAGCCCAGATGGCAATACATCCCCCCTCCATGGCTTCTTGCCCCCATCCCCCCCCAAACCACCTTGAGAGACTTGTATACATTATGTATTTATGATTTGCAGCAGCTCCAACTAGTCTGTTGAGCATGAGCACTCTGTTGTAATCAGCCTTTTGAGTAATATAATTAGCCACATTTTACTTGCAAAATATATATATATATATATATATATATATAATACTATAAATGACTTCCTATGATCTAACAACACAAGTACTAGATCTAAAGTCATTCCTACCTCTAACTTTTCAAAGGCTTATATTTCCACTATTGTCTATCTAAATGGCACACTCTTCTTTTGCAAAGCATGCAATGCAGATGCTATTTCAACAAAGCTATGCATGTATCTCTTGTAATATGAACATAAACCTAAAAAGCTACAAATCTATTGTACATTCTGCAAGAGTGGCTATAAACATATTACCTTAAGCTTTGCAAGATTCCACCAGCCAATGCTACATGGCCCAAAAAGTGGATTTGATGCAAGAAGAAATCACTTTTCTTGTTATTAATTACTAAAACATGAGAAAATGCACCAACTATGGAAGAGAGAAAAATGCGACAGTGATAGTGAGTGAGCTCAAGTAAGAGAGTAGAGAATACTTGTTGGACTGAAAAGATAGAGTGAAGGTACAACCTAATTTAGTTAGGCTAACTTACTATATCCCTAGTGTCACTACTTTAATATCTAAAGACACTAGGTATGTGCGCACACTACATTGACACTTTAATAAGTGTCCACACTACACGAATTACATGGGCAGTACCCAAAAGTGGCAAATGCTAACACCCCCCTACAGTTCCAATGTGAGGAAGTACAAGGATGATCAATCATGAAAGCATAATAAGTTTAAAGACTTTCGAAAAGCCTCAAACTTCTCGCGTGGTAATGCCTTGGTAAAAATGTCTGCAACATTTTCTTGTGTGGGTACATACATCAAGTTGATCTCTCCTACATAGCATCTCTCTCTCTCACATAATGGTAATGCACCTCAATATGTTTTGTGCGAGCATGAAACGCAAGATTTCGTGCCACTACAATAGCACTCCGACTATCAAAAGGAATGGGTGCAGGACCCTCCAATGGTAAATGTAGATCAGCCAACAATCTACACAACCATACACATTCCACAGTTGCCGTGAAGGCTGCCTTGTACTCGGCCACACAGGATGAGATAGCCAATGTAGGTTGTTTCTTGCTTAGCCATGACATGCATGAGTGGCCCAGAAAGAATGAGTGTACAGTACTAGAATACCGGGTATCTATATCACCAACCCAATCTAAATCACTATAAGCTTGTAAGTATAAGTCTTCTCCCTAAGAAATAATAATGCATGTGACTAAGTACCTTGCAAATATCTAAAGATCGGCTTAACAACTTGCCAATGTATGGTTCGTGGGCTGTGCATATACTTGCTCACCTTAGATACTGTATACTAAATGCCAGGGCGTGTGTTGCAAAGGTAAATAAGACAGCCAACAGCTTGGCTGTAAATTGCAACATCGGAGATCTCTTCACCATCATGAATAGACAACTTTAAGCATGGCTCCATAAAAGTGTACATAGGTCCGCAATCTTGCATGTTAAACCTATGTACAGCTTGTCCACAAACTGTGACAGTGACATGATGATGCCATGTTGATTTTGAGTAAACTGAATCCCCAAATAATAGTGTAGACAGCCCATATTTGACATAGCAAATGCATGTTTCAATTCAGCCTTGAAATCTACATTTTTTTCCTCTACAGGTCCAATGAGCAACATGTCATCCACATAAAGAATGATAATCAACAAGTCTCCCCTCTTCATTCTTATAATCTTAATTATAGAGTGGAAGCAAACTATTTTTGAACCCTTTGTTAGCCAAATTAAAATCACTCTTAGAGTACCATGTACGAGAAGCCTATTTGAGACCATAAAGAGCCTTGTGCAACTTACAAACAATGTACTCTTTTGCCTAAATCACAAACCTTGGAGGTTGTGACACAAACATCCTCGTGCAAATCCCGATTCAAAAATGCAATCTTAATGTCCCATTAATGTACTTTCCAACCATAATTTACAACCATATCAATGACACATCTCACTATACTCACACGAGATGTAGAAGCAAAATTTTCCTCATAATCTACACAGCCTTTTGCTACCAACCTTGCTTTGTACCTCTCAATAGTGCCATCAACCTTCCGTTTAACCTTAAAAACCCATTTTGTGCCAATGGCCTTGCCACGTGTTAAATCCACACAATTCCATGTAGAGTTAGTGGCAATAGAGTCTAACTCATCTTACATTGCTTGCATCCAATGTATATCTTGCTGAGCTTCGTCCAAAGAAGTAGGCTCATCATCATCCAACAATAAGCTCATAAACACATGCTCATCACAGTCATCTACTTCTATGAAACCAGCCAAATTGGCCCCCCTTGCATCATGTGTTGCATGTCTAGCAGCCCTTCTAATGCGTTGACATAAGGGAGCATCCATTTTACTCTCCTGGAGAGTGCATAACAACCATCTTGTGACTGTTTTGGCTACATTTACAGCAGCTCTTTCGTGTTGTACTACATCTTCCACAACACATGGCAAACCATGATCAAAACCTTGCTGTTTAGGAGTATGTGGTGCAGCAACAGCTTGCTGGATTATGTTTGTCTGGCCCGTAGCAACGAACTCCAAAGAAAGTAGCAAAATACCCTCAAAGAAATCACCAATGTCATGGGTGGCCTGCATCTGAAAATGATCATGTGAAAATGTAGCATTTTCAGCAAATATGACATCCAACTAACAAAAATTCTCTTCATGTGTGGGTCATACAAGCGATAGCTCTTACTCTCCAAACTGTAGCCCAAAAATATGCATTTTACAGCCTTGTCACATCATGCTTTCCATGAAGCTCTTTCAAAACATGTGCATAGTCTATGTATCCAAACACTCGAAAAGTAGCCAAGTTTGAGTTTCTTGCCATCCCAAGCTTCGAACGGTGTAATCATCTTCACTACCTTAGTGGGTGCACAATTTAATACTTTGTCCAAAGTGTCTACACTTTCAAGCCAGTTCTAGCCTCAAGCTTTGCAACAAGGTGTTTGAAATGCATAAACACATCAAATTTCACTTTCAATCCATACACCCACGTATATTAAGTAGTCATCAATAAAAGTTATAAAATAAAGATGATCCCCAACTGCACATGTCCTCATCGAGCATAAACATTGGAGTGAATAAGCTACACCTTCTAGACAACACACACTACACCATCCTTCTTGAAAGCAAACATGTGCATTTTGCCCAAAATACATCCCTTGACTTGAAAGCATAGCCATATCACCCAAACACAATGCAATATTCTTCCGAGTCTATTCCTCTTGTAGCAAGAGGCCTTTCAACTCGAACTCCACAAATGTAAAAGCTCCCCTCTAAAAGGGAAAAAAAAAATCCCTTTCAAAGACAACATCAAAGAGGTGTTCAAATCCAAGTCTTGGAGCTTCTGATTTCTAACACGCTTTGCGAGGTTGCTGCTAAACCCTAATTTCTACTGCAAATTAGGGTTTATAACATAGAAATCGAAAATTTCTCAACCTTGACGATCTCAAAGCTGCAATCTTTGGAGAAAATATGTAGAAACGCTGGGAGATGAGAGAGAATGCTGAAGAGAGAGAAAATTCAAACAATCTTCACGAAGAACTAAAGAAAATCTATCATTTACTGTTGTTGCCCTGTCTCAACAGCTTGTAGATGCAAAGAGCTGAAGAAAATAAGTCATTTACTACTGTTGCCCTATCTTAACAACCTATAGATGCTATCATCTGCTGTTGATTGGTCTTCTCTTGCCCCTGGCTGCCTCAAGTCCTCCAATGGTTGCAAATCAAACCAACAGCATCTTCTCCCTCTCTCTTGCAGGCTGAATACACTAAAAATGCCTCTCTCCAGCCTCTAAAGACGTTTCTAACTCTTGCATGGGCATTTTTAACAAGTAGCAACCTTCCCAAATGGTTTTTTCACCATAATCCATAATTAAAAATTAACTTTCAAATTTTAAATACTAAAAATTAATCTAATAATTTTTTCAATGCCTTGAAAATAATCTTACTGGCAAATAATTAAATTGTCTGGGTAACTTTCATTCCCGAGTGTATTTGCACTATCTTTGACCATCAAATTGGCGTTAGGTACCATTAAACGCCATTTCTCTAATGTTATCAACTAACACGTATGGCCAAATGAATAAACTAGGCCAAGAACTGGCACCAGATATCACCAAATACTTGTGCGACATAACTCATAGCAACTTTTGCCTTTGACATTCCATGATTTCCTCAAATCCTGGGCTCATAAATTTACAGTTATACCTCACATATGCAACATTTACTTAAGCATGCGATTAAAAATTAATCCACATGTTAAGTAAGGTTTCAAAAATACATGTCCTCATGACAGCCCTCCCTCTTAAAATCCTTGCAATCGTCCATGATTGCACTGCCAAATGCATCAAAAGCAAAATAGTGGATTGAAATTTCCACAAGGCATCATAGTTAACATAACATTGTGCACTATTCCTCAACCATTCCATATGCCTAACACATACTCAAAATTACCGGCCAATCAAAACGTACCATAAGACTCACAAAGAATCTTATATATAAATAAGACATTGTCAAATTATCATGTGACATGTCTATTTCTCATGAGCTCAACTCATCTAGCAAAACCAAACCATAGCATAGCATAACCAAGCATAAACCATGGCTAAAACATCAATGCCATCATAACATATGCTGTTGTCCATGGAACTAGATGTAAACCATTGAAAACAAAGCATAATTTGATCGTAAACTGATCACTTTGCTGATCTGAGAACTGATTACATCTACTCCAAATGTGACCCCAAGCTGATCACAAACTCATTGCAAAAACAGACCAACAATCAATGCCAAAACTGATCCAAAAAGTGACCATAAACGGTTCTCAAGCTTATCAAAAACTGAGCTGAAACTGATCAAAATTTTTGTCTCAAAATTGAGGCACAATTCATGCCAAATTGATTGTAAGCTAATGCAAAAGTATAGTTCCACTGCGTGAGTGAAACTCATACTCATTTGCATACATCTCACAGTGACTACTACACTAAGTAGTGACCTCATGGAAAACATACTGTCAGCACAATACCTTGGATGCATGCTGAATACATCTGACCTCCACTACATACAAGAGCTATCCATAACTGGAGGAGGGGAAGTGCTACCTCCCCCTTGAGCGTCAGGCAATACTCCGGACCCTTGCTCTGCTGAACTTGCCAGAGACCGACCGCTCTAACTGAAAGGCATCTAGGTAAAGCTAAAACAACTGAGAATGGTCTACCAAGTCATTCTCTTCTATCCATTTGGCATCCATTGGTGAATAAATCTGAAATTTCACTAAGTATCCCCTAGAAGCTTTACCTTTCTCCTTTCTTTCCTTATGTGCTAAAATCTACTCAAACATCAAAATCTCATCGAGCTCCTCAATCTTAGACTGAATTTTAGTAGACATATCCTCTAGCACATCACCATGAAAAGGCCTCAATAAACTCACATGAAAGGCATTGTGTATCTGCCAATATGGAGGTAATTTCAACAAATATGTCACATTGTTGATCTTCTTCAACACCTAGAAGGGCCCATAGTATCTCATACTCAACTTCAGATACAATTTTTCTCTTTCTTTCATCTTTTTCAGCCTTGCCTTTTCAAAATGCAACAATACATAATCACCCTCTACAAACTGCAAAGCACGTCTGTGGTGATCAACTGCCCTCTTTTGCTTTTCTTGCAATCTCTGAAGTGCATATTTTATCTTTGCATAGGCTACATCTAAGTTTTCCACATAACGATCAGCCTCAAAGATCTTATTCTTAGTTTGCAGAATAGGTGGTAGCTTCTTGCTACCCTCAACCACCTCAAATGGAGCTTTGCCCGTAGAACTATGCATTGTGTTGTTGTAGGCAAACTCAATCAAGGGCAAATATTGCTCCCACTATGTCTTGTGGTCTGAAACATAGCACCCCAAAAGATCTAACACTATGCAATTTGCTTTCTTAGACTGACCATTTGTCTGCGAATGAAAGGATGATGAGAACTTCAGCGTGGTACCCATATTCTCAAACAAGCCCTTCCAAAATAAACTAGTCATCCAGGGGTTTGGATCACTAATGATCGACTCTGGCATACCATGATACTTAAAGATGTGCTACAAAAACAATCGTGCCATGTGATCATCCTTTATTTTCTTCCTCACCGGGATGAAATGGGTTTATTTGCTAAACCTGCAAATCATAGTCCATATTCCATCATTCCCTATAGGTGTCTTGGGAAGCTAAAAAATAAAGTCCATTGCAATGCTCTGCCAAGGTCTATTCGAAATAAATAATGGCAATAGCAAACCCGACATCTTTTGCCTATCATCCCTTACCTTCTGGTACACAAAGCATGTCTTAAGAAATTGTTCTACATCATGCCTCAAAGCTAGCCAATAAAAGAAATGTTACACTGCCTTGACCATGGCATCAATACCTCTATCCTGCATACGAAGGAGCGTGACTTTCAGAGATAACTCTAGGTCTTAACTACTTTGTTACACACAGTCGTCCATGCATCATCAAAAATCCATCTCTTAGCACATAGTGTCCATGCCTTTGGCCATTGCAAAGCTGATCATAAACATTAGCAAAGTCCGAATCAGCAACATATTACTCTTTCATGGCATCCAACTCAATGTAATAAACCATGTTGATGGCTGAAATTTATGGGTTACGTGACAGTGCATCAGCCACAACATTCTTTAGCATCCAGCTTATTCCAAGCTTTCATGATGTCCACCTCAAAGGTACTTGTCAACCAATTCGATCCAAACATTTGCTTGAATTGTACCCATGTTGACGGTATTCTACCGTACATCAAAAGGGTGGACCACCATAGTAATGCATTTCCTTTCAAAAAAGTGATTGCCTTTTGAATTTTTGAGAACTTCGTGAAGTTCCCCCTTGAATAGGCTATATCAAACTGATGAATGAAAAAGTTTTCAACCTATCTTGTACACCGCTGAAGGACTCAAACTTCACTCCTTTTCCACCCTCATCATAGTCTTTTGCTGCCCCTTTGGGTGTCGAGTTATCATACACTGGCTACTGCAAAAAGGGTGCATTTGCTGAATTTACATCAAAACCAACGCCAAATGGAGCATTTGCATGACCAACATTCATTCCTTGAGCCCCATAAGCATTCAGGGTTGCAAATGCAATACCAAACATGCTACTTTGTGCTCGAAGCATCAAGCTAATGCTACCATACATAAGGTTTTGCATATTTCATCCATACACGAATACATTGGGCCTTGCACACCATGCATTGGTTGCTATATACCATAGGGATTTGTGCCGTACATTCCCATATGCGGTCCTTGTCCAACCATAGCATGAAAAATCGTGCTTCCAACAAAATATCCTGGCTGCCCCATCATAGCATGCATGCCCAGTTGTCCAAAATCCATTGAATTGGCACTTCCGTAATGGCCTTGCATTTGCATTCCTTGCCCCACAGGTACCAACTGTTTTATTTCATTAGCATCTTTGGGAGCTTCAAATGAAGGGTTTAGCATTATCTTCAGTGCATCTTACTATCCCAAAGGTGTAGAAGACGTCTTCTTCTTGCCTTTGTTGTCCTTCTTTGAAGGATTCAAAAATCGGGTAAATTGAGGATCCTTTGCCAATTCAGTAACGAGATTTGTTGTTGTGCTCATCCAATTGTTGAACTGGTCATCAAATTCCTCTTCACTTTGTTGGTCATCAACCTCCTTATGCCCTGAAGGCCATGCATCTTGCCTAACAGCAACATTTTCAGTTTGTTGTCCATGGTCTGAGCCTTGTCCAAGGTCATTCCCATGTGAACGTTCATACTGAGAGGCATCATCATTGCTTGAGTCCATCTCACTGTATGAAAACATATTGCTGTAATTTCTCACTTGAGAGTAAAAATCAGCACTAGCACAAAGCTTTGGCTTGCAATCAGGTTCCTTGTGTCCACCAAATCAAGGGATTGAGTGGTATCCCAACAACGAAACCATGAAACTAACCTTCCTCCTCGGATAGGGTGGTAAATAAAGTGATTAAGCACTATTTGCAACAATTAGCAAATTCACAAAACTGAAAAGTACACTTTACCATATAATCTTGGACATTAGAAACCTTGATGGCCCCCAAAATTGCTGCCCTTTTCGGTATTTATTTAACTTAATTGAAGAAGAAGTTAATGTACAGTGGGATTCTCCCAATCCCTTTTGGTATTCCAACTCCCTTTGCTATTCAAAATGACCAACAAGTCTTAAATCTGATTCAACACTTATGGAAATTCCAATCCACTATTTTGCTTTAGATGCATTTGGCAGTGCAATCGTGGACAATTGCAAATTCACAATTGCAAGGACAGGGCTGTCATGAGGACATGTATTTTTGAAATCTCACTTAACATGTGGATTAATTTTTAATCACATGGTTAAGTAAATGTTGCACATGTGAGGTGTAACTAAGGTTAGAGTAAATTTACGAGCTCGAGACCCGAGGAAATCACGGGATTTCAAAGATAAAAATTGCTATAAGTTACGAGGCACGGGTACTTGGTGGTATCTGGTACCAGTTGTTGACCCAGGGCATTCATTTGGCCATAAGTGTCAGTTGGTGACACTAGAAAAGTGGCATTTAATGGTACTTAAGGCCATCTTTGAACATAATAAACGCCACTTCTCTAGTATCACCAGCTGACACTTATGGCCAAATGAATAATCTACACCAACAATTGGCACCAGATACCACCAAGTACCTGTGCCGCATAACTTATAGTAACTTTTGCCTTTGACATCCCGTGATTTCCTCGAGCTTGGGCTCGTAAATTTACTCTAACCCCAGTTACACCTCACATGTGCAACATTTACTTAACCATGTGATAAAAAATTAATCCACATGTTAAGTGAGGTTTCAAAAATACATGTCTTCATGACATATTTTAGTCCCATTGCATGCCGCAAACATGCGCTCAAGTACATTCTAAGAAAACTGGGGTCCTACAAGACCAAATGTGCGGAATAATTATCCTTTTCACTGACAAGGTAATCAAGGATAGTGCATGCACATGCTTCAAGTCCCACTTCCACTGATCCTCATAAGGAGGAGGACAAGAAAGAAGAGGAGGAGCAACAACAACAATAGCAACTTGTCCTCGAGCATTGTGCTGAGGTATCTGAGGTGCAAGACCTAGTTGTTGCAGATCACCAATGACATAGTCCCACAAGTCCTTTGCCATGAAAAGGTTGCGTACCACAAAACTCCACAACAAGTAGTTTATGCCATCAAGTTTGTCCTCCTAAGTGAGGACACCAAGAATGCTGCTCTTATCATTATGCACTTGGCGTGCCATGTTCTCAATGATGCACAAAAATCAATAGTCAAATACTTTAGTCCTCAAGTATAGAGTATACTTTGCCAAGTACCAAAAATCCCTACAAGATTAGAATGCAACTACCAAACTATCACAAATCTTGCCAAATGTACCAAATGTCACACAAATCAGCACTCAACCTGCAAATGATAGCAATGCACTGCTTTACCACAGTTGTCTCGAAATGTGAGGCCCAAAAATATAGGTTACAACAATTTAATGCTAAGTCTCACTAAATTTTTTCAAATCTTGCTGAATTAACCCGAAATTTTCTACCAAATCTCACTATTAGAGCAATTTAATGTTCTTCTACCACTTCTTATCTACCTTGGAATGCATGATGGCCAAAAGCTCCAAATTCCTTCATAAATTTTCAAAGCAATTGAAAAAAATTATACATTACTATTATAATTTCTGCAAAAATGCCACCTCAGGATGCGTGCAAACAATGAATAAAAGCTACAATCTATTTCATGACATGTGCAAAGCCTCTAGACCACAAAGCCCAAACATATTGCGCAAATTGAGAAGAAATTGTACAATGTCAAGTTGCTAAGTATTGACTCGTACATTGGAAGCCGAATTGATCAAAAGCCTAAAATTTAGAGCACCTCAGGAAGCGCGCGCAGTGTTCGGGACTTGATGGTGGCTAAAGTTAACTGAGAGGCGGTTAAGGTAGCAGCAATGGCAATGTCTATCACAGACATACCATGACAAGTGTACGGATTAATTCTTGCTCATGCCATATGAATCCACACCCCATGCAAACGCACCCTTAACAAGACATCCTCGAGCCCACCATTGCTATATCATCATAGAACCTCCTACAAGATATGCCATGTCATCGCCTGCATCATCAATGATTTCACGATGGAACATTCTAGAAGATCTTTAGCCACCCTCCAACACCTATAGAAGAAGGGGCTCGCCATCGAGCTCCTCAATCTTGCCAATGCTATTTTGGGAGCTCAAAGAGTCGAGACCTCCAAGTAAGTAATCTGATGCTTCATCAAGAACATCCTACCTAGCACCTAAGAAGGGAGAAGAAACTTTTGATCAATGATGAGCAATACTACTCAAGCCAAAGCACCTCCAACTAGTAGCCATCTCCAGTTGTTACCAAGACAACCCTACCTTGATCCAATTAATCCATGAAGCCCTGCCACATGATGATTTGGCCAACAATGTCGAGAGAAAAAATCAAGAGGGAAAAGAAAATAAAGTTTGTGAGTTATAGGAAACTAATGGATTGTTATACTATAAGGATCAACTTTACATCCCTCCAAGAAAGCGGAGACTCCAGGTACTCCAACAGTGCCATGACACCCTAGCAGCAAGACACTTTGGAGTTAATAAGACCTTAGAGCTTATTCCAAGAGATTTTTAGTGGCCCCAAATGTGGAAAGAAGTTAAGGAATATATAAAATCATGTGATACTTGCAACTGGGCCAAGCTACCTCGTCACAAACCACATAGCCTCTTGCAACCCCTACCCATTCCAACGCAACCCTAGTCTTCTCTGTCCGTGGATTTCGTAACTAACCTTCCTAAATCAAACAAATATGCCTCTATTCTTATTGCGGTAGATAGGTTCACAAAAAATGGCACATTTCATCCCACCACCATGACCATCACAGGCATAGCTACCGCTAGACTCTTCCTCGAATACATTTTCAGATTACATGGACTCCCAAATGACATCATCAGTGATCGCAGTCCCCAATTCATATCTAGTTTTTAGAAGAGCCTTTGCAACCTCCTTGGAGTCCAAGTTAAGCTATCCATAGCCAATCATCCACAAACAGATGGTCAAATAGAACAGGTAAATCAAGTCTTGGAACAATATCTCCATTGAACCATCAGCTACCATCAAAATGATTGGTTTCAACTCTTGCCCTTTGCAGAGTTTGCTTATAATAATAGTATCCATGCATCTACCAATCAAACTCCTTTCTTTGGAAACTATGGCCAGTATCCAAGGATGGATGCACATCTCTCTAATCAAGTAAAGAACCTTGCCACCCAAGATAAATCTCAATACTTAGCAGATATACACTAAGAACTCAAGCAACAAATCCAAAAGGCTTAGAATCAATACAAGCACTATGCGGACCAGCATCGTCTCCAACATCCAGCATACAAAGTTGGTGATAAAGTATGGCTACTCAAGCATTATCTCCACATAACAAGACCCTCCACCAAACTAAACCACCAAAGATTTAGGCCCTTCACTATTGTATCCCAAATCAACCCAGTTGCTTATCGACTCGAACTCTCCAACACCATGAAGATCCACCCAATCTTCCATATTTCTTTACTCAAGCTATATCATAGCTCACCATTGAGAGGGAAGAGATCTAATCCCCCACCATTTGTCTAGATTGAAGATCATGAAGAATTTAAGGTCAAGCATGTCTTAGACTCAAGGAATACATTGTTCATTGGAAAGGATATGATATCAATGATTGCACTTGGAAACCTACACACTATCTCCAAAGAACACCTCTCAAAGTTAAAGAATTTCACAAAAGAAATCCAACAAAACCTCGACCAAACCACCAAGCCCCTCCTTGTCGAACTCATCGCTAAAGGAGTGGGTGATATCATGAACATGCTATGATCAAGTGTATGGATTAATTCTTGCTCATGCCATATGAATCTACACCCTATGCAAACGCACCCTTAACAAGACATCCTCGAGCCAACCATGCAAACCCATTGTCATGAGGTCATGTATTTCAGAAACCTCACTTAACATGTGGATTAATTTTTAATCACATGGTTAAGAAACTGTTGCACATGTGAGATGTGATTGGGGCTGAAGTAAATTTACAAGCCCGGGACCTAAGGAAATTACAGGATGTCAAAGGCAAAAGTTGCTATGAGTTATGCCGCACAGGTACTTGGTGGTATCTAGTGCCAATTGTTAGCCTAGGTCATTTATTTGGCCTTAAGTGTTAGTTGGTGACACTAGGGAAGTGGTGTTTAATGGTACCTAACGGCAATCTGATGGTCAAAGATGGCACAAAGACAGTCGGGAATGAAAGTTGCCCAACCAATTTAATTATTGGCCAGTCAAATTATAATTCAGGGTATCGAAATAATTATTAGATTAATTTTCAGTTTTTAAAGACTGAAAATTAATATTTAATTATGGATAATGGTGAAAAAACCATTTGGAAAGGCTGCCACTTGTAAAAATGCCCATGTAGACTGAAAAACGTCTTTAGAGACTGGAGAGAGGCATTTTTTGTGTATTCAACCTGCAAGAGAGAGAGAGAGGAGATATTGTTAGTCTGATTTGCAACCATTGGAGAACCTTCTAAGGCAGCCAAGCATAGCATAAGACCAATCAACAGCAGATTTTCTTCAGTTCTTCGCGAAGAAAGTCTGAATTTTCTCTCTCCTCAGCATTCTCTCCCATCTCCCAACCTTTCTACAACCTTGCTCCAAAGATTACAGCATTGAGATCACCAAAGACTGAGAAATTTCAGATTTCTCTAATGTAAACCCTAATCTATAGCAGAAATTAGGGATTAAGAACAGCCTCGAGAAACGTGCCAGAAATTGGAAGCTCCAAGTCTTGGATTCAATAGGACTAAAGCTGTTTTTAGCCTATTCAAGTGGAGGGACTAGCAAATCATTGAATTTAGGGCATTTTCCATCTCTATCAAAGTGGGTGAAGGCCAATTGATTGCCCGAATCAAGGGGTAAATCAGATTGAAGACAGCAATTGCTGGTCATTTTGGACAGTAAGGGGACTTGAAATACTGAAAGGGATTGGGCGAATCCCATTGTATATCAACTTCTTTTTCAATTAAGTTAAATAAATGCCAAAATGGGTGCATCTTTTGGGACCAACGGGGTGTCAAATGTCCAAGATTATATTGTAAAGTGTGCATTTCGGTTTTGTGAATTTGTTAATTGCTGTAAATAGTGCTTAATTAAGTTATTTACCACCCTACCTGAGGAGGAAGGCTGGTTTCATGGTTGCATGCCATATCATTATAGAACCGTCCAAAAGATATGCCATATCATCGCTTGCATCATTGATGATATCATCATGCAACACTCTAGAAGATCTTTCGCCAACCTCCAACACCTATAAAAGAAGGGGCTCGCCATCGAGCTCCTCAATCTTGCCAATGCTAGTCTTGGGAGCTCAAGAAGTTGAGACCTCCAAGTAAGTAACTTCAAGTTCCAATTCTAGTTCTTATCTAGTCATGGTATCTAGGCTTGTCTTGTCTTCCATTATACTCCTATTGTCTTGTCACCTTGTAATCTCATAGGACCAGATCTTGTCTAATACTGTCTTGTATCTTGTTCATCACCATCGAGGGAGATCTTGTAATTTTGATATCTTGTATCCATACCTACAGTCCCAGATTGTGGGATTTTCCATATCTTATTATCATTGTACCTTGTACCCCTACATGGGATTATCTTGTAATCAGAATTCTTGTAACAAATCTCGCATCTAGTCTAGTCTCTTGAGCACAGTCAAGTACTCCCATAACAATGTCAAGGAGACTGTCATTGAGAGCTAGTGGCACACTAGTTGGTATTAGCCAAGCATGAAGCAATGGGTAGGGCAGGACAACCAAGCGGAGCTGGCGCTCCACTAGAGACAGTAGGTAGCTCCCTGAGCGGGCCAAGACAGTTGGAGTGCTACACAAGTAGCACAAGTAGGAAAGACAAGGGTGGCGCTAGACAACATTAAGTGGAGCAAATGGTGAAGCGTATAGCTGGAGCTAGCACTGACAAGACAAGCACTGTAGGTGGGCTAAGCAGGCAACGCAAGAGGGTAGCTAGAGTGGGCGCTCACAGGCGTAGGCAGCAAACCAAGCAAGTGGCAACATTGGCGTCTCTAGTGGTAGAAGTGGCGATACAAAGCAGAATACAAGCCGCGGAGTTGACGCAATAAGTAGCATCTCTAGCAACACGGGTGATGGTGGCATGACTTGCAGATAGAGTTAACATACTTAGTTGTGGAGGCCGGAGAAGGCAATGGTTTTGGTGATTGTGTTGACCAATGTCGCATTGGAGTAGCTGAATGGGCAGAGCTAGCAATTGTATATACCGCAGCTCAATCTTCAACAATTGTTCTCTTCCTCACACAAAGCACAAGCTAAAGCTGGCAACAACCAACAAAGCGGCAGCAATTGGTTGTGCCTGAACAGAACCCACATGGAAGCTACTCTAATACCAAACGTAAAAAAATGCACCAGCTATGAAAGAGAGAGAAAAGAGACAATGACAGTAAATGAGCTAAAGCAAGAGAGTAGAGTATACTTGCTAAACCGAAAAGATAGAGTAAAGGTACAACCTAAGTTAGGTCAAGAGTTTATCTAACTAGTCTTCCACCAACTAACTAGAGTTAGGCTAACTTACCCTAGTCCCTAGTATCACTACTTTAATGTCTAAAGACACTAGGTACACACACATGCATTCGCACTTAAATAAGTGTCCACACAACACAAATTACATGGGCACTGTCCAAAATTGGCAAATTCTAACAAAACAAATATGTATGTAGCTCATTGAACACAATCCAAGTTTTCCACTTCAACCCACACAGGGCATTCACGTTGCAGCAGACGCTGAAAATCCGCCATGGGGCGCCATGGCACCACATGGACCAGACGGCGATCAACGAACAATGGCAGTTTAGACAGAAGAGCAGCACGGTGTGTCTCTGATTTCAACAGCACCTCAAAAAAACCCCGAGGGCCAACAAAAATCTCTTCAGCACATTCCTCTTGTAGCAGACTGTGCAGCCACTAGCGAATACGGGAAAGCAGTGGGATCCTACCAGTGAAAAAAAGTATCATAGCACGTTCATAGAATACTGAAAAGGAACGCAAGACATGTTTCGGATCCACAGTGGCTTCCAGAACTTCTTCCGTTGTAGAGTCCGAAAAGACTTCCTGATTACGTTGAACATAATCGCCCAGCAAAGTGTTAGCAAACTCCAACAGGTGCTCCCAATCAACCTCCTGGGAGTCCACAGAATCACAAGCAACCTGAGCATAGGAACGATCCTGATGATCCATTATCCCTGCCGAAGTATGCTTGGTGCGTTTGCCCGTTGGCTGGAGGTCAGGAGCAGGGGGCATCTCCTCTCTGCACAGAACCATGTCCTCTGGTTCCTCGTTGTCAGAATCCGGACCAAGAGCTGCCACCGTTTGGTCTATGAAAGCAAGATCCAGGCCAGCCATATTGCATCAGCACGTATGTCGGACCGAGGCCGAGTGAAAAAATCGCGGGGAGCAGAGACACGCAGGCCGCAACTGGGCACCGGTACAGAAGCGGACGGACTGTTCAGGAGCAAGCGGAGCCACCTTCCCGGATTAGGGCAGGTTGTCACACCCTCCTGTTTCTACAAACGAAAGGCGTTCAATCTTCAGGCGTCGACGGGGCCACAGGGTGCTACACACTGACGCAGAGGAAACGACCACAGACGGCTCAGGTGGGCGGTCGTCAGGCGAGCAAGATCAGACAGGCACAGGAGACACACAGGCGACGAGGCGCGCAGTCGAACAGACATCGTGGCGACCGGACACACAGGCAAGCAAACGACGACAATTCTCTCTCTCTCTCTCTCTCTCTCTCTCTCTCTCTCTCTCTCTCTCTCTCTCTCTCTCTCTCTCTCTCTCTCTCTCTCTCTCTCTCTCTCTCTCTCTCTCTCTCTCTCTCTCTCTCTCTCCAGAGCTACATACGCACATACACATATACGACACTTATCACACTCTCAGCACCGTATTTTCAGTTTCCAATTTTTAGCTTTTCATTCAGCACTTTTATTTTGGATAGCTGGACCTCATCAGTTGTATCACAGTTTGTCTCATAGGCCAATTTTGGTCTTTAGAAGACGTTAATATAACTCTCTCTCTCTCTCTCTCTCTCTCTCTCTCTCTCTCTCTCTCTCTCTCTCTCTCTCTCTCAACTTCCAAGATGAGTATGCAATTCCAAGAGCATCCTCCCCCCACTCCTCTCTCTCTTTTTTTCGTAATGGATGTTATATTTATAAAGTACTAAACAACAAAAGAGTTACAAAAGTCATGGCAAGGACGCAGAGGAAATTGCCATATGCCAGGAAAGTAAGTCCTCTCGAGGGAGTAAGTCAGAGTGCCGAATGAGATCTATCCGCCAATGCAAGAGACCTTTAATCCTTGCAATATGTCCCTGAACATTAGAGGCTGAATCAAAAAGAAAAGCATTCCGAATGGTCCAATTGTGCCAACATCCCCAGTATCTAAGAAAGTGAAACAAGATCTTCATATGTGACTGTGCCGGTGCGGGGTATTTGGGCCGTACAAAAACCCAATCAAAAGGGCTTAGGGAGAAACCAACCACTGCTCGCCAAACCGCTGACAAGAGTGTCCAGATTTTCTTAGCGAGAGGGCAAGAAATAAATCGATGACGGGCCAATTCCACACTGGTGGTGCAAAAGAAACAATTGCCAATGGAGATTCGACGCTTGGAAAGGGCTAAAGCAAGAGGAAGACCACCATCACCCTCCAAAGAAAGACCTTGCATTTGAAAGATGTCTTGTTCAACCAGCCCTCCATCACAGTTGCCTTCCACCATGACTGAGATTTACGCAATCCCCATATAGTACTAGCTTTAGTAAACAGCCATTGATGATCTTTAAGCAAAAGATGATACACCTGGTTAGCTGAGGCCTTTTCCAAATTCACCCGACCTGCAAGGTCCGAGTCCTGCCACGGACGATTCAAAGCAAGGGCAGGAAAGAGTTGTCTGTTCTGGAGCACCAGCAAAAGCTGTTCCCATAAATCATGGTATCCACGAGGGATCTTGAAAAGCCTCCTGGATGTACGAAACGATATCAAAACATTGCGACTAGCAAGGGTGGCATCTGCAATTGAAGTCAAGCCCAAACATGCCATGCGATTAAATTTTGGTCCGAGCTCATGTTTACCTTCCCAAGAAAGTAATCGCGAGGCTGCCAACAATTCCAGTTGAAAAGAGTTAGTATCTAAGCGGTTCTCCGTTGGATGCCAGCGAGCCTTCTGGAGAACCAATTTCTAGGAGCATACCCAATGAGCAAGCAGGGATGAAGAAGGACTAGAAAACCGAGAGTCTGCATTAAGAACATGCCACCAGGAGCTCCAAATTTGAGTATTACCATGCACAAGCCCGTGATCCTCAAGAAAGTAACGGGCTACAAAGACCCATGGGTGATAATCCAAGCACATGGCACGAAAAAGAGACCAACGAAGTGCCAACGTATGAGTTTCGGCATCCAAAATAGCCCCACCACCCATGCGTTTGGGGGTACATGCATGCGACCAAGAAATCCATGAAATGCCTGTATGCAAGGAGTCCGTCTTCCATAACATGAAACGAATGTACTGAGTAAGCGCATTCAATGTAGTAGTAGTCCAAGGCAACAATGGCAAGAAATATGTGAGCATTGGCAACGTCATTGTCTAAGCCACTTTAAGGCAAACATGGAAGGGCCAAGCCTGCGACTTCCAATACAGAAACTTAGCTGCCAGTTTCTGTGAAATCCACTCTAGTAGTTGCTTTGGCCGAACATCAACACCCAAAGGGTATCCAAGATGCCTGACAATAGAACCATGGGAAACAACCATTCCCTGCCAATCCAATGACTATAAATCTGACTCCGTGAAAGTGAAAATGGATGAATTCAAAGCATTGATATGAAGACCAGAAGCATGACCAAAGAGAGTCCAAACATCTAATGCTTTGCGAAGATTATCCTTGTCCGCACGCAAAATCATAAAGCTGTCATCCGCTAAGGATTGACTAATGAAGTGATGTCCAAAAGAAAGAGACAATCCAACCAACTGAGTAGAAGCTGCCATATGAGATAACATCGAAAGAACCGGATGAGTCGCAAGGGCAAAGAAGAGAGGACTCAAAGGGCAACCCTGTCTCAGAAAGCGTACAAGGCTCGGTAACACCACCATTTAGCATAACTCGCGAAGAAGCCGCATCACTAATGCTGTAGACGAGACATCCGAGTACCAAAGCCCATAGTAGACATAAGTTCTGCAATGAAGAACCGTAGACTGATTACGGGGAGCAGAAGAAACCATAGTATGAGCAGTGTGCTCTGAAGACACCATTTCTTTCCTGCGCATATAAATGTGCATGGAATCTTGCGAAGCATTAGGCCCAATATCTGCCAGGCCAGCATCAAACCTTTTACCATTTTTGGCATGTACATCTACCCAGTCATTGCCACGGGAATCCAAACCCGAAACATGTTGTTTACCTTTATCCAAAACTTTAGGTGGTTGGGTTGCATTCTACGATGGAGCATCAAGCACCATATCTTACATGGGCAGCACAACATGCTCAGCATCTGAAGTCGATTGCTTCTCTGGGCATTCGGCCATAAAATGTCCCAATTTTCCACACGAAAAGCAATGCCCTGCAAAGTTGCCCCATTTCAAACGAAAGTGCAAAGGATGCATTGCAGAGCAATTAAGACGTAACCAAGCAGACCTTTTCCTAGCAGTGTCCCATAACATACACAAACGGTTACGATTCATGGCCCTTAGGCTCGGGGGGACCAAAACAGTGCCCACAAAGGCCATGGCATCCTTTAACAATGGCCAATAGACAGCCGGACATTTTCCACTTCAACCCACACCGGGCATTCACGTTGAAACAGGCGCTGAAAATCTGCCATTGGGCGCCATGGCACAACATGGACCGAATGGCGATCAAAGAACAATGGCAGTTTAGACAGGAGATCAACACGATGCTTCTCAGATTTCAACAGCACCTCATAGAAGCCTCGGGGCCTAACAAAAATCTCCTCAACACACTCCCCTTGTAGTAGATTGTGCAGCCACTGGCGAATATGGAAAAGCCGTGGGATCCTGCCAGTAAAGAAGAGTATAACAACATGGTCATAAAACATCAAAAATGAGCGCAATACATTTTTCGGGTCCACAGTGGCTTCTAGAACATCTTCAATTTCAGAGTCAGAAAAAGCTTCATGATTATATTGGACATAATCGCCAAACAGAGTGTTGGCAAACTCCAGCAAATGCTCCCAGTCAGCATCCTGAGAATCCACAGAATCAGAGGCAACCTGAGCATAACAACGTTCCTGATAATCCATTGTCTCTTCCGAAGTATGCTTGGTGCGCTTTCCCGCAGGCTGGAAATCAGGACCAGGAGGCATCTCCTCTATGCAAGGAACCATATCCTCGAGTTCCTCTGTATAAAAATCTGGACCAAGGGCTGCCACCATTTGGTCGATAAAAGCCATATCCAGACCAGCATGTTATATCACTGCTTGTGCAGGTCAGATGCAAAGCCAAGAGCTCACGGGAGGTAGAAACGACGCAGGCCTCTCTCTCTCTCTCTCTCTCTCTCTCTCTCTCTCTCTCTCTCTCTCTCTCTCTCTCTCTCTCTCTCTCTCTCTCTCTCTCTCTCTCTCTCTCTCTTCTGTACAGAGGCGCTGTCCAAGGACGTATTCTGCAACCACACCCGATTGAACCAGGCAAATCTGCGATACGGTGGTCAGGGCGTCCACACTGCAGCACAGCACGATTAGCGGTAGGCAGTATGCAGATCACGAAAAACGGGGCAGGCCAGGGCAGCAGAGTGCAAGTCGCGAGGGCAGGCGCCAGGGGCCAACGCAGGAACAGCGTCCACGACTCCCTTTGTCACTGTCGCTCTGGCTCTTTGTCGCTTGTGGACGTGAAGCAACACAGGCGGGTGGATGTGAAGCTGCACGAGAAGGCGAGGGCGCGAGACTGGGGTCAGGTCGCCGTGCAGAAAGGGTCGCGCAAGGAAGCCATCACCATCTCTCTCTCTCTCTCTCTCTCTCTCTCTCTCTCTCTCTCTCTCTCTCTCTCTCTCTCTCTCTCTCTCTCCCCCCCCCCCCCTGTACAGAGGCGCTGTCCAAGGACATATTCTGCAACCACACCTGATTGAACCAGGCAAATCTGCGATACGGTGGTCAGGGCGTCCACGCTGCAGCACAGCACGATTAGCGGTAGGCAGTATGCAGATCACGAAAAACGGGACGGGCCATGGCAGCAGAGTGCAAGTCACAAGGGCAGGCACCAAGGGCCAACGCAGGAACAGCGTCCACGACTCCCTTTGTCGCTGTCGCTCTGTCTCTCTGTCACCTGTGGACGTGAAGCAACACAGACGGGTGGATGTGAAGCTGCACGAGAAGGTGGGGGCGCGAGACTGGGGTCAAATCGCCATGCAGAAAGGGTCGCGCAAGGGAGCCATCACCATCTCTCTCTCTCTCTCTCTCTCTCTCTCTCTCTCTCTCTCTCTCTCTCTCTCTCTCTCTCTCTCTCTCTCTCTCTCTCTCTCACAAAAGAATGAAGAGTCTGTAACCTGTTTATCCATCCATCCTAAACTTTGCTTTGTTCTTTGATATATTACATATACACTTCCATGTGTCTTCTAGTAGCGTATTGCACATGTTGTACATGAGGTTTTTCCTTGTTAACCTCACGTATTCATCCTATTAACTCAAGTGACATTGCTATTTTGGCTCTAAACATGTGTTCTATTATCTATAATCCCAAATAACAAAGTTTTTTTTTTGTACTAATATCGTACCGTACCTTATTAAATCATAAGGTACCAATTAGTACCATATTTTATCGTACCGTACCATATCGTACCTTTCGTACCTGACAACCCTGCCTTAGCCTTAGTCTACTTTAGTCATAGACTTGGACAATATGTAAACTGACTTTATCCTTCATATGATTGGTTAGTTGTATGCTTTTAGTAGTTACAAACATGGCCTATAGTTTGGAGACATCATTCCTGATCACGACAACATGATGAGTATTGACAATGAGAATATTCTATGGAAAAATGATGACATAATGATCTTCATGATTGTGCCGTCATTTCCCATGTCTATTCTCTGTTCAGTCTGTAAAGAAATACCCTAACACAGAAACAAAAACAGAAACTGTACAACAAAGCACAAACTGATAAAAGAACACAGTTAGGCTTAGGATAACTCAAAGACAATGAACACAAAAAATAAATGAAGTGATATGACTGCTGAATATACAAAGCTCATGCAGCAAACACACTATGTAATGAATGAATACTCAACCTCGAACTCCTGTATCTCAAGGATCAGGGCAGAGGTAATAAGGCGGAGAGCGTGTCGCACTCCAAACGGATCCCGAATCGCAGCAAAGCAACCTCTGGATGTCAAACACCAGTAAACGCAGCAAATGAAGGCTCGTTCTAATGCAGACGACAGTGCAAGAGAGAGAAAGACTAAAAACGCATGCTGCAGGAGAAAAAACAGCAACCGCAAGTAGTGGAGAGAGAAAATTTGCTGCGACACGCGACGGAGAGAAAAACAGCATCGATAGTAGGGAGGAGAGAGAAAACTGAGCAATCCGCAGCTGGAGAGTGATCAGCAACAGTTGCTCTGCTGTAAACAGCTGCAAACTGCGGGTGGAAGGCTTGAGACAGGCGCCAGACTCTAGATGATAGCAAGGGACAACAAAGACTGCGATGTCCTCCGCGAGAGGAGTGTGGGCAGCAAGCTGAAAATACCTGAAACCTATAAAAACGAGATCTAGAGTGAATGGAGGGCATCATACCTATTTATAGAAGGTTTGGGCCCTCCCAAGTGGGTTTGTGCTTATGGGACACAGACACTCTCTAGGATCGTGTTTCTTTTAAATAAACAAGGTTACTTCATTAATTAAGCATGTTTTGGGGCTGTTCAAGTGAAGCTAATACATTATTAGCTCAACATACCCTCTCAGGCCCAACAACAATACCACGAGAATGAAGGCCAACCAAGCCCTTTTTCTTTATCTTTTACCCCAAGGCGTCCCACCCCAAAGCAACGAGAGCATCGAACAAAGGGTACGCGTTGGCTGCCCAATGGCCTACTAAGACTACAGAGGGGATGGTTATCTTACCAAGGGAGCCCAAGTAATCACCCTAGAGAGGACAAGGTATCAGACAAAGGGTGCACGTCCATAGCCCAACGGCCTACCAAGCCCTACAAAGGCAGATGGAATCAGCTATGGCCTTTTTTCTTTTTTTTGGGCCTTTTAGATTTGCTAGATTTAGCATTAAATGAGGGTTGCAATCAGTTTTCTTCCTATTGAGTATCTGTGTCCCAATACGGAAGAGTGATAAGGGATGGTCACATCGAAGACCTTCACAAAACAAGCATACTTTCCCTTCCATTACTAGGTGTCGGTGAAGAAGGAAAATGACTAAGGTGTGGATATAGAAAATAAGTGAAGCAAGCAAGACAAGCAAAGCCAACAAGCAAGCTTCGGAAAAACTACCTTGGAGACTCCCATGTGCAACACCATGAATATGATGGATCCAGAGTCAACCACCCCAAAAGACCAATAAGTGATAAATGCGCACAAATGCATGTTTACATGAACAGAATGCCAATACATGAAGTGATGCAAAGGGAGATGCAAGATGTCATGCTCCCACAAAATACTATGCAACGGTGCCACTTGGACAATGCCCTCGCAAGGAAATTGTTCACTTGCCCAAGCACCCTTTTACAATCATATCATCCTAACACTGCGGATGAAGTTACAAATATCCATAATACAATACAAAAGAATAAATAAATATCTAAAAACTGTAAGCATCATCATTGTCACTATCAAGAGAAGAAGCCATCCCCTCTCAAACTAGAAGGAAAAGCAAGAGGAAAGCACCCTCTCCCCATCAATCTGAAAAAGTAGGGGAGGGTGTACCCAAGCCGATCCTGGGTAGCAGGTACTAAAGAGCCAACCGGTTAACCGCTTTCGTTAAGATGTCTGCAAAATTATCTGATGAAGGCACAAACTCTAGGCAGATAGTGCCTAGCTCAACCAGTTCTCTAGAAAAGTGCACGTGGACTTCCACATGTCGCGTCCGTGGTGTGATGATTAGATTGCCCGGAAGGGCAATGGCACTCTAGTTGTCGCAATAGACAACGGTGGGAGAGTCGCAAGGAAAATGAAGCATCGCCAGTAAGCTTCTCAAGTAGATGGCCTCGGTGGTGCCATCAAAGAGAGGCAATGGCACTCTTGACATCCATTTGATATATCACCCAACCATGGTGAGTTGCTAGCGCGAGAAGCAACCGGAAAGATGTCAACCGCGTAGTAAGGGCAAAGGTCTCTTCATAATCAATGCCATGAGTCTATCAAAACCCTTGCACTATAAGACAAGCCTTGTACTTGTCTAAAGTCCCATCAGCTTTTTGCTTGGTCCTGAAAATCCACTTTGTCTCGATGACTTTCTTGTGGCTTGGACGATCCACCAATGTCCAAGTCTCATTTCAGTCAATACTCTCTAGCTCCTTCTCCATGGCATCTCACCATTGAGGGTGCTGAATAGCCTTCTATCATGTATCTGGCTCAAAATGCGCTATGTAATCAGTTGTAAACAGTGACGCAAATAATGCCTAAGGAGCAAGCCCCGGGCAGATCTTCTAGGTCCCTCCAGAGTGGAATCCGATGGTAAGATCCTTGAGTCTCGCATGGTCTACTGATACCAGCGAGATAACAGATCTTGCAGAGGGAGCTTAGAAGCTAAAGAATCTGCAAGAATGTCAAGACCGCGAAGTAGACTTGGCTCAATAGACACGATCTCCGATGATGTGGAAGGAGGAATCTGATCGGAATCCGGTACAATGGGATGCACGATATCCCTCTCGTCAAAAACGACGTCCCTCCAAACAATCACCTTATTTGTCCAAGGATTGAATAAACAATAGGCTTTCGCTTCAGAGGAATATCCAACAAAAATAAGCAGATCAGCTCAAGGAGTGAGCTTTCCTATCTTATCATTAGGCATATGTGTGTAAGCACGACACCCGAAGACTCGGAAGTGAAAAATAATAGGCTGAGATCCAAAGAATGCCTCATACAGGGTCTTCTAAGAAAGAGCCGCAAACGAGCACCGCTTGAGGATGTACACCACAATGTTAATAGCCTTGACCCAAAGGTGCTCAAGGAGCTTTGCTGCAAACGGCATAGAGCGTATCATTTCCATGATTGTCCTATTGCTACGCTCTACGACTCCATTTTGAGAGGGAGAGTTGGTAGAGGTAAGCTGAAGAGAGATGCCATGCTGCTGTAGAAACTCGAAAAACTCGTGGGAGATAAACTCACCATCATTATCACTCCTCATATAATCAACACGACGTCCAGTCTTGTTATGAACCAACAGCACCCAAGCAGAAAAATATATGAAAGCATCTGACTTATGCTTCAGGAAGTACACCACATGTATCTAGAATGATCATCCACTATCAAAAAGAAGTACAACGCGCCGTTCAAGGTGGCAGTGGATGTCAACCCACAAAGATCAACATGAATCAACCTAAGAGGCGTCTCAACACGATGTGTGGACTGCTGAGGGAAAAGGATATGGTACTACTTCTCGAGCTGATAGGCTTTACATACATCGTGAGCTAGCTTTAGACAAAAAAGGCTCTCAACCATCTCATGGCGTAACAACTCATAAAGATAGTCATAACCAAGATGCCCTAATCGAAAATGCCAAAGACACTCATTGTTCATAGGCTTCCAAGATACGATAAATACCTAGAAGCTATAGAATACGGAGCCCTCATATATTGACTCGGTCAGAAAGTGTGTCATATGGTATAGGCCATTAGGCTTTGCCTCACCGAGAGCAATCACTAAACCAATCTGAGAGTCAAGGACCTCAACTGTGGTCGTTGTAAAGAAAAATGCTCCCTTCAACCGGCAAAGCTGTTGAACAGATAACAAGTTTACCCCAAGCTAAGAAACATAATATACATTGTTCAGCTAATCCAAATCCAAACCCTTATCAGTGGCAAAACTCACGCAATCTTAAGCCTAAATCTTGATCAAGGAGTTGTTTTCTACACGAACTCGCCCAGCTGCAGGGGCTCGGGTATGGAAGATGTCTTCTATAGGAGTCATGTGATGTGTAGCTCCACTCTCCACAATCCAAACAAGAGCTCAAGTGCTTGGCTGTGATGAGTGGGCCTCTGCAAAAACCTCGTTAGGAGGCAACTTACAGATAGGGACGAAACTTGCAATTGATGTCTCTAAAGAAACGATGTGGGCCGTTGTAGACTAGTCAGACAAACCCTCTAGATAAAAACATTGTCGACTGAGATGGCTGACTGACCGATGGCACTATGGGTCAAAGCTTTAAAATGCCCCTTGCCATCACACGACCTCCCCTGCTAGGGGTTGCTTGACTGAGAAGCTAGGGTCTAAGACTTAGATTTTGGAGCTATGCCTCTTGCCTTTGATCGACACTTGTCGTCAAAATGGCCAGCCTTTTGACAATGTTGACAATACCTATTCTTTTTAGGTACATTTTGCCACCCTAGTTCGCAACAGCTGACACTCAAATTCATAGAAAGTGGGCATGGTAAGCTTTGAAACTATAACTTCCACAAAATTGAAGTATTTCCTGGGGAGTTTGTAAAGAAACAATGTGACTTGATCGTCAAAGGACTTGGGAGTCCCCGTAGTGGAAAATTCGGCAAGAAGACGCTAATACTCAACCAACTTGACTTTCAAGTTGTCCCGGTTAGAGATTTTAAAATTTTGAAGCTCATGGTCAAGATTGATACGACGGGTCCTATCTCGAGCCACATAGCGGTCAGTCAAGTGTGGCCATCACTCTAACGCTAAGTCAAAATACTGAAGCTGAGAATGAAACTCATGCAATGAGCCTTGCATCAACTCGATAATAGCAGAGGCATTCCTAGCCTTCCATGAGCAAACGACCTCATATGGAACAAGTATGGAATCGGGTTGGGATTCCATCCCCTCCACAAGATCCCATAGGTTCTGTGAGTCAGGGATATGTCTCATCAAGTTCGACCAAGAGGTTAAGTTTGACCCGTTGAAACGAGTCTTGTCATTGAATACATGTTTGGCGAAAGATGAGGTAGAACCATGAGGTGTTGGAATTACAGTAAAGCAACCTCCAGATGTTGCACACCAGCAAACGCAGCAAAGGAAGGCTGGATCTGACGCAGACAACAGTGCAAGAGAGAAAAAGACTAAAAACGCAGACTGCAGGAGAAAAAACAGCAAATGCAAGTAGTGGAGAGAGAAAATCTGTTGCGACACGCTACGGAGAGAGAAAAACAGCATCGACAGCAGGGAGGAGAGAGAAAACTGAGCAATCGGCAGCTGGAGAGTGATCAA
The DNA here is from genome assembly GCF_053477565.2 of Lygodium microphyllum. Taxonomy (NCBI): domain Eukaryota; kingdom Viridiplantae; phylum Streptophyta; class Polypodiopsida; order Schizaeales; family Lygodiaceae; genus Lygodium; species Lygodium microphyllum. The sequence goes on from NC_141150.1 coordinate 19,094,406, forward strand.
CAACAATCGCTCTGCTATAAACAGCTGCAAACTGCGGGTGGAAGGCTTGAGACAAGCGCCAAACTCTAGATGATAGCAAGGGACAACTGAGACTGCGATGTTATCCGCGAAAGGAGTGTGGGCAGCAAGCTGATGACACCGAAAACCTACAAGAACGAGATCTAGAGTGAATGGAGGGCATCATACCTATTTATAGAAAGTTTGGGCCCTCCCAAGTGGGTTTGTGCTTAAGGGACACAGACACTCTCTAGGATCGCATTTCTTTTAAATAAACAAGGTTACTTCATAAATTAAGCATGTTTTGGGGCTATTTAAGTGAAGCTATTGCATTTTTAACTCAATACAGTCTTCATTCTATGTTACTATTCTCATTGTCTACTTTCTCTACATAGTTCTATAATGGTGTTTATGTCTCATGGCTGTAGTTCTTGATACAACTTTGCAATTTTTGTTGTAATACCTACAACAGTTATGCAATCCTTCCTTATATTTTGCACTAGGGTTAGGGTTGTAACACTTTGGCAATCTTGCCTATGACACCCTATACCTTTGGTTCAAATTTCATCCAAAAAAGAGACTATTTGATGGCAAGATTTTGGAATTCCTACAAAACTTAAAGTAGTGGCACACTCTGTTCAACAAGATGATGCAAGTTAAGGGGCTAGTTTTACCTTTTTTCTTATATGTCAAACAATTACCCTCACCCATCAAATGTTATTTTGACAAGAACCAAATCAAGGGAATCGATGGAATTATTGGCAAAGCACCAACAACAAGAACCACTGCAAAATGGAGAAGGAGAAGCAACAAAATCTGCAACCCTAGATGAGGAAAGAGATACAATGTATATAGAGGACTACCAAGATTTAGGTACCTCTAGAGGAGGACCCTCGATGTATCATTCTCCTGCAAGTTCTATTGATGAAGAGAAAGTGATACCCCTGCTCCTAAACCACACCACTCATCTTGAGCTAGTGAATGAAAGGCTACAACAATTAGTGCTTGATAGTGCAATTCTTTTGCAAACATGTGTAGTGACAGCAAAGAAATATTTGAGTTTCAATCCTTTACCTCCTTTGAAGAAGCAAAACAGGCAACCCATAATGGCTCAACAACCACCACTTAACTCTAAGGTTAAGGCCTCTAAATTTTCAGCTAAATGTAAGATTCGGATTGCCATATGGCCCAACTTGAGAGAAGATGGATTGCTAGTGGTTTCAACAATATGTACAGGGATCAAGTTAAGCTTCAACAATTTGCGGCTACTTTCAAGGGGAGAGCTATGGACTAATATAGTATGCATGGTATAGCTCATTTTCTACCTATGATACACTTAAAAATGCATTCTTAAGTAGGTTTCGAAAGAACAAAACACCCACCAATGTTTCAAAAGAAACTTAAGCAAATCAAACAGAAATTCATGCTTGCACAAGATTATGCACAAAAGTTTAAGAACTTGCTAAATAGATTGGATGCCATTGGCAGGCCTTCAATGGAATTGTAGGGCCCTTAATTTAAAGCTTAGATAAGACTATATCAACTACCATTGCTGACATTGAGTTGCAGGCTAATGGCACTATTGATATACTTGTTGATGCTGCCCAAAGGATGGAGAAAAGATTGGGAAAAAGAAAGCCTAAAAAGAAATCCAATAAGGAGTCTTCAAACTCGATATTAGAAGACTCAACATCAAATGGCTCCACTAGTGAGTCAAGTGACTCTGCCAGTGAAAGAAGTAAAAGAAGACAAAGAAGACACAAAAAGAAGTCAAAGAAAGACAAAGAATCCTCTAAAGACAAGAAGAGAGACAAGGGTAAAGAGGAATAGATAGCCTTGGAAAGAAGGCTGAAGAAAAATATTTAAAAATAGTTTATAGATTTGGAGTTAGTGAAAAGTCTCTGGAACCTAAAATCTTGCACCATTTGTTAGAAGATAGAACACAAGGCAAAAGAATGTTGGTATAATCCAAATGTCCAAAATGCTTAAGATGCCACCAACATCGTAAGTAACACATGTAGATTAGATTTAGAGGATTTGGTAGAGAAGGTCAACAAGCCAACAATGGAATAATGATCATCCAAGGCAATGGAACAATTCACCGCAAATCCAAAAGGACCTTGCTACTGTTAGCAGAGTATTTGTCAGCTCATGTGTGAGTCTGAGCTTGATCTGGGCTGGGCATTTTTATTAGGTATTTTAGGTATTTTTCTGGTATGGCATTTTATGCCAGTGGAGCATTTTATGCACCAGTCGGCCAACATTAAATGCTGTCCGACCAGCATTATTGCTCCCCACTTTTTCAGCCTATTTATACTCAATGGCTCCTCCTCAGTCGGTCACTTCATCTTCACCATCTGCAGACTCTGTGGAGAGAGGAGCCAGTGCCAGTGCCCACACAGCCAGTGACTCACTATTGTATGCGACTGTCTCGTGTTCAGATATATGGATTCCATTTCCCGTGCATACATCTGAGTTCTCATCTGTATCGTGTTCTTTTCTTTTCTCTTTTTGTCTTGTGTTTCAGCAGTTTATTTCAGCACATGTTTATGCTTCCACTGCTGCTCCACTTCTGACATGGTATCAGTTTTCAGGATTTGTGTTTCTGCTGTGTTTTCTTGCTGATTTCAGGACTGTTTTGTACCCCTGCTGATCAGACGACTGCTGTCGCAGCCAGGCAACCTGTTTTGGGGCTGTTTTCAGCCTGCGTTTTTTGCAGTTTTGCCATCGCCTACTGCCTCCGCACCCTCTGCTGCCTGCGTTTTTCATCTGCAGCTGCTGGCGACAGTTTTCTACCTGTTTTTCTCCAGTTTACAGCCTGCGTTTTGCTGATTCAGCATCTCTCGTGACTGGGTGACTGTTACTTCAGGCCGTTTTTGCTGTTTTGGCAGTTTTTGACTGATTTTTTGACTTTCTGCAGCAGATTTTGTCTTCTATTGATCAGATTTTGGGTTATATTGCATGTGGACTCTCTTTTTATGTAGTCTGTGCTTGTGTTTTGGCTGTGTTTCCTCTCTAAATTCCATCTCTTCTCTACTTCTCTTCTTATCCTCTCCATATGGCTCCTCCGTGCATTTCCACTGATGATAAGTTACATGGACCTGATTATCTCACATGGAGTGCTGTCATGAAAGCTTGGTTTGTGCAGAAGCGACTATGGTACATCATCTGTGGAGCTATTGCTCGACCTCTCCGTCCTTTTCCTCTTCCTGAAGACTTTGATGAGGACAACCATGAGGAAGCGGTGCTCACATGGGACTCGGACGATGCCCATGCTTACTCGGCGTTGCTTCGGTGTATTTCTAAAGCGGTCTTACTGGCGGTTACCTCCTGTAGGACATCTCCTGAAGTATGGCAGAAGTTGCAGCAGATGTACGAGGCACCTTCCACCATGCGGGCCGTCACACTTTATGGCCAGCTCCAACAGATGAAGTTTGAGCCGAAAGATACTATTCAGTCTTTTCTTCTTCGTGTTACGCAGGTACAGGACCAGCTTCAGCACATGCAATCTACTCTTCCCGAGGCGCATCTCGTCGGGACGGTCCTCTACAAGCTCCTCCCGGAGTTTGATGGAGTGCCCAATGCTTTGCAGGCGCAGACATCATCGACTCCTGTCAGTTTTACACATATGACCTCAATGCTTCTTGAGCATGAGACATCCTTGAGATTACAGGGGCGGCTTCCGGCACATTATGGAGGCGAAGCTTATGTAGCTTTAGAGAGGGGTGACGGGAAGAAGAAGTCGAAGGCCCAATGTTACCACTGTGGCAAGAAGGGACATTTGCGGAAGGACTGCAAGAAATTAGCGACTTCTAGGAAGAAGGAGCAGAAGACGAAGCGGGCTGTTGACTCTACCGATGAGTCCTCTCCTTCATCAGACTCCGACTCAGATCCTCCGACCAAGGTGAAGTCCAAGGCGCGGAAGGGATCCTCTTCTTCGGATCGCGGGAAGGGCTTGGTGGCCCCTTCCTCGGCTGCTTTCTAGTGGTGGTGATGAGGTCATCCCTCGCGACTCTCTTATGCCAGAGCGGGAGTGTGAGCGGGTGTTCAGATGGGGCAGCCGCGCCTCATCTATACTTTTATACAGGTGCACAGGTTCCAGAGAGAGACGTCCTAACGCATCGACTTTAGTCTGGCGGAATCAAATCCTGGAGCTGGGATTGACATTCAGATTCATGCTGAGCTGGTTATCTGACAGAGAGCGGGAGGCTTTCGTCTGGAGCTCACATGAGGGGACACTTTGGCGGTCTGGCCAAAGGCGGGAATTCATGGTCACCTATGTTCAGAGGCATTTTTGACAGGATGGTCTTGTATGCTACTGCGAGACATTGGTGATGGACACAGAGACATGCTATGATCTTCTCTATTTTCAAGTGTTTGGTACGATCGACATCGACATTAGGTTCTCTCCGAGGCACCTTGGTGGTGGCTTGATCACCCACTGCTTGGGTATCCATGGTTCTACTTGGTGGTTCTATGTTGTATAGTTTCTGATCCCTATTCATTGTACTATTGTATTGTATCAGATCACTCATGATCTGAGAGAGGGTGTTAGCAGAGTATTTGTCAGCTCATGTGTGAGTCTGAGCTTGATCTGGGCTGGGCATTTTTATTAGGTATTTTTATGGTGTGGCATTTTATGCCAGTGGAGCATTTTATGCACCAGTCGGCCAACATTAAATGCTGTCCGACCAGCATTATTGCTCCCCACTTTTTCAGCCTATTTATACTCAGTGGCTCCTCCTCAGTCAGTCACTTCATCTTCACCATCTGCAGACTCTGTGGAGAGAGGAGCCAGTGCCAGTGCCCACACAGCCAGTGACTCACTGTTGTATGCGACTGTCTCGTGTTCAGATATATGGATTCCATTTCCCGTGCATACATCTGAGTTCTCATCTGTATCGTGTTCTTTTCTTTTCTCTTTTTGTCTTATGTTTCAGCAGTTTATTTCAGCACATGTTTATGCTTCCACTGTTGCTCCACTTCTGACAGCTACTACTATGGACGATAGGGACATATGTCAAGACCGAACAGTGAGTTATGGGTACACCAAAGGGCTAAAAGAGGGATGCAGACTGAAATCAGCAACAAATTCAACATGCAAGAGCACCTCATGGTCAGGAGCCACCAATAACAAAAGCAATTGTCCTAGTAGAAATCCTTGAGGAGATCACAAAAGGGCAGCCATAGGCCAATAGCTTAAGCAAAGAACTAAGAAAATTCAGTTAACGGAGGTGTCATCCATAAAGAAGCAACCTATAGGTTAGCAAGTGTTGGAACAGAACATAGGATGTGATTGCTCAAATTGTATTATAGTGGAGGATTTTTCAAAGGCAACACAAGTTTTGGCCATTACCAAAGCCAAAGCAAAGAAAAAGATAGATTGGGATGTGCAAGAGAAAGCTAAGAAAGTAACCTCAAATGAGATGCAAAGACTGCAAAGAAAAAGAGGAGTAAATCATTTCACCCGGTAGATCCTCTATAGGAAATGCAAGAAAGAAAAAAAAGTTTGTTAAAAAGCAAGAATGTCTACAAGAAATTTTCGAACAAAAATATGATAATAATGAAGGTTTAAGTTCGCATGAGCAGCAAGCGGACTCTCATGAACTATTTAGAGCATTGGCTAAGTCTTCCTTACAATTGACTCCAGAACCAATTTTGGATCCAGTTCTTCCAGGTTTTAAATAAAGGCGATCTCAAGAATCATGGCCAGCCAAGTATGGCAGCAATATACTGGAGAGGCAAGGGTATATCGGAATGCTAGGCAATCATTCCTACCCAAACAAAAGTAAGAAAATTTGATGGTCTTATTAGATGGAGGATCACAAGTAAATCATCCCTAAGGCACTTTACCTTGCTCATAAGTTATAATGCTTGGTGCCAACACCATTCCAAGTTAAGATGGCTAATCAAAGGAGACTTCAACCATAGGAATCTTAAAGAATCAGTTGATCAAAGTGGTGGGTTTGAAATTCAAAGTCATCTTTGATGTACTCCGCATGAAGTGGTTACGTAAGGGGTTAGGTGACTCTTACAACATGTTGATGAGCAAACCTTGGTTCGTGTTGTCAAAGATTAAGCAAGACTAGGGAGGACTAGGGAGGGGATACACTAATGATCCCTCATGGCTTTAAAGAGGTAAAGCTTTCTATAGTCAATCAAGTGATTTTGAAACCTAAGTTTAGACCTTTGATGGCTTAAATGATTAATAGAGCACTAAAAATAGGCGACGATGATGAAGAATTACTTCTCGAAGCTAACCCAACTAATCCCAATTTGCAAAGCCGATGTGGAACAGATTCTAGCAAAATATAGCGTGTTACTTGCAAATTCTTTGCAAGAAACCGCAACTTTCATGTAGAAAAGTGGTAAATCCATGCAAGAAATCAAAAGTTCTAAGGAAGTAATCGGAAATTCTAAGCAAGAAGGTCAGAAGCTTGATAAGGAATTGCAAAAATTGCAAGATAACGAGAAAACAGAGAATGAGGAGGCCTTGGATAAGGGCAATCGACAAGCTATCATAGAAGCAAACCTGGAATTCGAACATACTACGAATAAATTAGCAAGAGTACTTTTAGACCTTGAGACTAGTTCTAAATTGATTAAGATGAGTATCTACGTCGATAAACATTACAAGCAGCACTCGATACAACTTTGTCAAGAGTTCCAAGACACATTCGCATGTGAATACACTGATATGAAAGGCTTCGACCCAAAGCTATAGCAACACTGAATTAATTTGAAAGTAGATGCTAAACCAATTATACAAAAGTGGTATCACATGAATCCCAATTATGCAAAACAAGTAAAAGAAGAGATCGATAAGCTTCTTAGAGTTGGATTTGTTAAACCCATCAATGAAGTTACATGGTCATCACCCATTGTCATTCTCCCCAAAAAGAATAGGAAGATTTGAGTGTTTGTGGAGAAGATTAGCTTTGCGGAGCAAAAATTTTCAAGTATTATGGGAGCACCCTAGCTCAAGGTAATAGGTTGATATGATGACGATGTGGTGGCCAATAAAGTTGCTTGAGGTACTACCCTCCAGGTGCTAGCAAGAACGAAGGTCGAGATGGTGGCTAAGGTGGACAAGGTAGTTTAGGAACTTGAGGTGTCATCCTCAATATAGGCAGCAACAAGGTGGCTCGATGTGGCACCCGGCATGACCTCGAGAAGACATGTGGTGGGTTATGGCATGAGGCTGTAGCACTCTATAGAGGTGGTAAAGAACATGAAGTGGCATGAAGATGAGGCAGTGGGCTTCATGTGGCCAATTTGGTAACTATGCAAGGTAAGGTCCAAGTGCTTTTTGTTCGTTGTGCTGCTGGTTTGATAGGACCGACAAAGTCAATGCCTCATTTATGAAATGGCTCACCAAATGATCTTGCATTCTATCCCTCGGTTTTGGTTGACCCTGTTGCATACAAAGAATGCATTCTTTGGCATATTGATAGGCATCTTTTAACACAGATGGCCACCACAGTCCTACTTCAAGTACCTTTTTTTCTGTGATTTCACTGGAGAAATGTCCTCTAACCAAAACCAACATGAGGTTCTTGCAACACTGTAGCCTGTTTATGCTCTAGAACACATCTTCATAATACTTGATTAATGCCTTCTCTATATGGAAAGGGAGGCAAAGTAGGGAAGGATGATATAGAAAGAGGTGGAGCAAAAGGCAAGCAGTGTAAGGGAGAAGGCAGTGGCAGGCAGAGAGGAAACGAGAGAGGACTGAGGCAGCAGAAGTTAGGATGCCGACAGCGGACAGCAAGGTAAGAGAGGGGCATAACAGCTGAGGTGGGGGGCAGCAGTAGCAGACCTAATAGGTGATCCACGAAAGAAAATATGGTTCTGGCCTTTTTGTGTCCATAACAAGAACAAATAGTTTTGGTTTTTCTAGATCTATAACAAGAACATTTGGACAAACAGAAATGATGGAGCAATCAATCATTCTCTTTGTTTCCTTGTTTCTTTTATGGACCTAATGGCTATCCAGAAAAATTCCAATATGAGAAAAAGTGAGTTACAATAACAGTATATTTCCTACATGACTGCCTTGCTGAGTTGCTTCGGCAAGTGCTTTCAAGTGTCAAGTGCAAGTAGTTCAAAAAGCAAATTACCAATGAGGAAACTTGTGGAGACAATTTCAAAGCAATATCCTGTCATGGAACGAGCAGTTGGCAGAAAGCCCACAAGTATCATTTAGAACATTACAACAAAACACCTAACCACATGAGAAATCCTATGAGACACAACTTTTCAAAATACAACCTGCAAAGGCATACCAGTTCACATCTGTCCTATATGAGTTTGATGAGCAGTATTGCATACATTCATAAGGGCACATGGGCTTATGAAGATGAAATTCAATAATGTACTCACATCCAGCAAGTATTTTTGGATCTCCCCCGATAGGATAGAACTCCAGACCATTCAATGTAACAAACTGACGAAAATTTGCATGTGTAGCCAACCTAACACGGTGACCTTTTTCCTGCCAAACCCACCCCAAAAACGAAAAGGGCAACCCTCCATTATTAAGGAAGTGATCAACAACTTACACCATAGCCCATGCTAAACAAACAAGATTACTAAAGACAAACTAGGTAATCCATTAACCCTACTGCACACCCCATCCTGTGTGTGCAGAGGAAAACGAGAACGTACTTGTCTCCAATCATTGTAACATCCCTCAATCCGCACCTCTCAGTTGATAATAAAACTTAACTAATTTATAACAAGGTTTGAGACACCAAGGCTATAATGTAAATGTAGTCTCTATTAAGCATTGTACAGGCACTTGGGCACATAATGAACAAGTTTCGATGATAAAAATTTATGAATACCAACCTCTATATGCCCTGCAACTCATCATATATCCCCTAGAAAGTTAATCCTATTTCAGAGATAGCATTAAAGATCAACCATAAGAAGAAACATGCTTCGCTGACAAAAATCATGCCAGAATGTGTAGGTTCAGATTAAAACTATGACAACCTCTTGCAAAGAGAACGCACTAGGATAGTTGCCCTTTTTTGCTTATTAAACAAAGAAATATCTGACGCTCTAATAGCAGCCATATTGTATAAGTCCAACTTGCCAAGGAAGATTCAGAAAGAAAAGTCAGCCCACTATAAAAGCGATGCTTCACTCAAGCTTCAGTATTCACTTCCATATAGACAACATGCCATCTCAATCAGCCCTCAATAAGTTCAATAAGTATTACATTGTTAGCTTCAATCACAAAACTAGCTATAGAACTACCATTAGTGTTAACAAATGCTTACTATATGCTAATGATCAATCAGAGAAAAACATGTCCACCAGTTTTTTAGATTCTATGAATTAGCAATGAATTGATTAATGTAGCTTGGGTGCACATTTAATTCATTCAAGTTAAATGAACCTTAATGTGAAAGATTCATTTAATATATCACATTTGGGCACAATGTTGGACCAGACACTTAATTTTAATGGATTAATATGCGAATAATTAGAAAGGTTACTGTTGAACTTAATTACTTAACTGGAAAGCATGCAAAACACAGGAAAATCAAGAGCATAGAATGAAAGGCAAAAGAATCCAACCACATGTGGGCTTTATCAAGCACGTCGTGGCTGCCACCAGCTAGTCTGTCACCTTGTGCTGCTAATCGTGTTGTTCCAACTGCTGATCGTGCTGTTCCCGCTGCAGGCAATGCTATTGCTGTTGCTGATGCAGGTGATGCTGTTCTCATCCTGTCGATGGCTTTTTAGAACCAGGTGGTGGCAATTCTCAAGGGGCTGAAGAGTGTTCAAAGGTTGGGCAATGCAGTTCTGAGGTTGATTGCATGGTTTTGGAGCTATTCTCAGTACTTTCGCTGGGTCCTTCATTCCTTTTGTTTAGAGGCTGATCGCATAGCTAGCTCCTACAGCTGCGTTTAAGTCTCCAGCAAGCTGCCCTGTTGTCCACAACCTTTAGACATCTGTTCTCATCTGCATTTTTCCTGCCAGGGAGGTTCCATCCAACTGCTGCCTTCATCTACACCTGTGTTTTCAGTCACAGTAGGCCATCTCACAGCTGCCCAACCTTCAAAGCCCATCCAAAGTGTTGATGTCATCATCACTTGAATCATACCTTGTCTTTACTAATGTCGGGTTGCACTTTGCTACCATCATCAGCTGACAGTGGTGGACTGCTGCTGTGTTTTGGGATCCGTCACAAGTACAATACACTCTCAGAGCTCTTCCCACATGCTTGTGACATACTAGCACCCAACTAGAACATATGTTCAATAGAGCAGTATCTGAGGGCTTCCCTACGAGCTAGTTAGACAATACTATAATTCCACTCTTTAAGAGTGGTGATCCTTTGATCCTCAACAACTACAAGACTGTCATGATCAGCCATACTTTGGCCAAGATATATGGATCTATATGGACCATGAACTCAGTGAGTGGGCTGAGATGCAAGCCAAGAGAGCACAAGGAGAGGCAGGTTTCAAATGCGGATATACCACACTCAACCATATCCTCACAACGTAGAGCCATTATTGAGGAGGGTCAAGCTCAAGACAAGAGGATCTATTGCTGCTTTGTAGATTTCTGCAAAGCTTTTGATACAGTGCCTCGTACATGCATTATATAGAGACTGCAATACATTGGAGTACCAAAAGGTATACAATGGGGTATCTATGTACTGTATGAGACAGTAACAGGTCATGTACGCGCATGTGAGGAGTTATCAAAAAGAATTGGCAGTACCATAAGAGTGAAACAAGGATGCTCGCTTTCACCCATATTGTTCACTTTATATATAGATAAAGTGTCTGACTACATTGACCAAGGAGGAGGAGGAGGAGCAGGAGCTAGCCTAGCGGAATTGTTCTTATTTCGGATTCACCAAAGGGATTGCAGCGCCACCTAGATGCTTTGCACGTCTTTTGTAGAGACAAAGACCTCACATTAGACCTTGAGAAGACCAAAACCATGGTCTTCAAAACTTCAGTAGCATGCATGACTAGATCTATGTACCAATTCACATTTGGAGGAGACATAGTGGAGCATGTGAGGGAATATGTTTATCTAGGAGTCACCTTCTCTAGCCCATAATTTACGTTGAGAGGGGCATCAAAGGCACATCTGGCACGAGGCTATGCAACACTAGGGGACCTTGAGAGCCAATGTGCTCACATACAATTCCAAGAGCCTTGCACCAAAATATGGTTGTTTGACACCCTAGTCACAACTATACTACTATATGGAGCACAGGTATGAGGTTGCACCCTATACCACTAGCATCTCAGTCCAATCACTGATGAGAACAAATCGAAGAGAGATTATTATGATGGTTGGGACAGCATGCAAAGGTCACTAATCATGATGATAGACTGCCTTACACCTTTTGACTGCAGCCTTGACTACCCTAAACTTTCTCTCAGCCGATCAAAGCTGAACGAAGTGATCAGAGCCGATATCTAGAGGATTGAGATAGTGAAGACATGGATCCAACCACCACTCCCTCTAGTATCAAGGATGGAATTCTATTGAAATCACTTCTTTTCCCTCTAATGATGGATTCACTATTTGGCCAGCATACATGGACACCCCTCTCTCCCATAGCATACAGGCTACTATCGGATAGATTCCTACCTCCTCTCATAGGCTACAAATGGAGACAAGTAGATGGATAGATACTCTAACAAAGGATAGAGCTTGCCAACTTTGTGGCTAAGACTCTAAGATAGAGGAGCATTACATATGCAAATGTACAATATACTATGACATACAAGGACGGTACAACTGCCTCTTCCGTTGTGGTTTTGGACCTTTTCGTCATGTCATGGAGTACAAGGACCAAAGATGCCTGGGTCTTTTTCCTCCTGGAACTCCAAAGGCACCGTACAACACTATGCGAGACAAGAGGCCAGCTCACCCAAAGGGACCCACACAAAGAGCAGTGACAAACTTTTTTTCATAGATCCAACCCTACTGACACTATTAGTCTTGCAAAGACAAAGCCACCTTGCCAAACATCTCCCATTCCACGGCGTGGAGTCACATTGGATAGAGCCATTTCACTTTGTCGAGCACAACGACCCAATCTACCACAACCACGCCTAAGAAGGCTGCACCACAATCAGATCAAAGCCATAATTGACAACGCAAACTCACCACCACACATATCAGTGGAGCAATTAGGGACCAATCATAGCTAAGATCATGTACGGACCCTGAGATCAACTACAGTCTATAGTCTCCGCCACATTTTTCTACACATAGTTCTATCAGATTTGGGTTTTCTTTTCTTTCTACCAATGCGACCACACTAGACATTGTTCTACTCTAGCATAGCCCCATCATAAAGTTATTATTTGTGTTGTTTCATAGGCCACTTACTTATTTCAATATTATCTTCACCTTACTAATTAGATGGCATTAGACATGGAGGTACTTTGGATTTTGTCTCATAGGCCACATTGGCCTTATGTAGATGTTTTTTCTTTTTTCTTTTTATATCTCGACGCAGAGGAAATTGCCATATGCCAAGGAAGTAAGTCCTCCCAAGGGAGTAAGTCAGAGTTCTGAATGAGATCTATCTGCCAATGCAAGAGACCTTTAAGCCTCGCAAAATGTCCCGGAACATTAGAGGCCGAATCAAAAAGAAAGGCATTCCGAGTGGTCCAATTGTGCCAGCATCCCCAGTATCTAAGAAAGTGAAACAAGATCTTCATATGCGATTGTCCCGGTGTGGGGTATTTTGGCCGTACAAAAACCCAATCAAAAGGGCTTAGCGAGAAACCAACCACTGCTCGCCAAACCACTGACAAGAGCGACCAGATATTCTTAGCGAGAGGGCAAGAAATAAATCGCTGATGACGGGCCAATTCCACAGTAGTGGTGCAAAAGAAACAATTGCCGTTAGAGATTCGACGCTTGGAAAGGGCTGAAGCAAGCGGAAGACTACCAATCATCACCCTCCAAAGAAAGACCTTGCATTTGAAAGGTGTCTTGTTCAACCAGCCCTCCATCACAGTTGCCTTCCACCATGACTGAGATTTCCGCAATCCCCATACAGTATTAGCTTTAGTAACCAGCCATTGATGATCTTTAATCAAAAGATGATACACCTGGCTAGCTAAGGCCTTTTCCAAATTCAACCGACCTACAAGGTCCAAGTCTGCCAAGGACGATCCAAAGCAAGGGCAGGAAAGGGTTGCCTACTCTAGAGCACCAACAAAAGCTGTTCCCATAAATCACGGTATCCACGAGGGATTCTGAAAAGCCTCCTAGCTGTACGAAACGATATCAAGACGTTACAACTAGCAAGGGTGGCATCTGCAACTGAAGTCAAGCCCAAACGTGCCATGTAGTTAAATTTTGGTCTGAGCTCATATTTGCCTTCCCAAGAAAGTAATCGCGAGGCTGCCAACAATTCCAGTTGAAAGGAGTTAGTATGTAAGCGGTCCTCCGCTGGATGCCAACGCGCCTTCTAGAGAACCAATTTCCAGGAGCAGACCAAATGAACAAGCAGGGATGAGGAAGGACTAGAAAACCGAGAGTCTGCATTAAGAACATGCCACCAGGAGCTCCGAATTTGTATATTACCATGCACAAGCCCGTGATCCTCAAGAAAATAACGGGCTATTACGACCCACTGGTGATGATCCACGCACATGGCACGAAAAAGAGACCAACGAAGTGCCAGCATATGAGTTTCAGCATCCAAAATAGACTCACCACCCATGCGTTTGGGGGTACATGTGTGCGACCAAGAAATCCATGAAATGCCTGCCTGCAAGGAATCCTTCTTCCATAACATGAAACGAATGTGCTGAGTAAGAGCATTCAAAGTAATAGTAGTCCACGGTAGCAATGGCAAGAAATATGTGAGCATTGGCAACATAATTGTCTGAGCCACTTTGAGGCGAACATGGAAGGGCCAAGCTTGCGACTTCCAATACAGAAACTTAGCTGCCACTTTCTGTGAAATCCACTCTAGTAGTTGCTTTGGCCGAACATCAACACCCAATGACTGTAAATCAGACTCCGTGCAACTGAGAATGGCTGATTTGAAAGCATTGATATGAAGACCAGAAGCATGACCAAAGAGCATTCAAACATCTAATGCTTTGCGAAGATTGTCCTTGTCCGCACGCAAAATCATAAAGCTGTCATCAGCCAAAGATTGAGTAATGAAGTGTTGTCCAAAAGGAAGAGACAATCCAGCCAACTGAGTAGAAGCTGCCATAGAAGATAACATCGAAAGAACCAGATGAGTCGCAAGGGCAAAGAAGAGAGGACTCAAAGGGCAACCTTGTCTCACAGAGCGTGCAAGGACAAATGGCTCAATAACACCACCATTTAGCATAACTTGCGAAGAAGCCACAGCACTAATGGTGTAGATCAAGCGGGACATCCGAGTACCAAAGCCCATAGTAGACATAAGTTCTGCAATGAAAGACCAATCTAAATAATCAAAAGCCTTTTCTAGATCCAATTGAATCAATAGCACTCGCTGATTAGAGTGCCTTGCATAGTCAATAGCCATTTGCACATTCAAGATATTATGCAGAATGTTTCAGCCCTTAATGAAACCATATTGAAGAGGATGCACAATGGCCGGAAGATGCTTGTGGAGCCGATTCGCCATTACTTTGGAAAAGATTTTATACATCAAACCCATCAAAGAAATTGGTCTCCAATGTTTCAACATTGATGGCAAGGGAACTTTTGGAAGCAGTTTGATAAGACCTTCTTTCCATGAGGAAGGCATGAACCCCGTTTCCGAAACCTGCTAAAACATAGTCGTCAATGGTTTCACCAATTGGGTAGCAAAAATCTCAAAGAATTCATTGGTGAGACCATCCCAACCGGGACTTTTATCCTTGGGCAGGTGTGACAAAACATCCATAACCTCTGCCTCACAAATATCTGTCTAGAAAACTGAGCGTGCATGAGTAACTTGGTAAGAAGGGGAAGGAGAAAAACCAAGAAGGTCTAGAAAATAATTCCTGCGCATGTTCACAATGGTCTAAGAATCAATGACCATTCGACCTTCTAGATCCTGGAGTCTAGTCATATTTTCTCAAGCAAGAGATGCATGTAGAGCTCAAAAGAACTTATGAGGCTGACAAGCACTATCTTGCAAATTCTCAGTAAAATTTTGCAATTCGGCCTGCTGATAAGATTTCAACTGAAACTCTTTAATAAGATCAGCCAAACGCATCACCAGTGATAGCAGAAATACATCATCTGGAGTATCCATCAACAGAGAACGAACCATAGCCAATAAGTTCTCCGCTGCTTGTCGACGCCGCCGACAAAGAGAGGCATGATAGATTCCATACTACAGAGCAACCCGCTGCACATTAGAGAGCAATCGTTCAAAAGCAGCATTGCCCTCAGAGGCGAAGTCCAATAAAAATCTATCAATCAATTGGTGCATATAGTCCTGAAAGATGGAATGCTTCAAATAGGACGAGTTGAAACGCAAAGGGAGTCTATCCAGAAATTTCTTAAAAGGTGCAATGGGTTGTGCAAATATCTCAAGCTGTAGAGGGAAATGGTCCAACAAGGCATATTGCTGCAACACTTTCATTTCCAGCATCTCAGGAAGAGAATCATCATCCTGCATGATGTACATGCGGTCCAACCGCGACCGTGTAGTTGCATACTACGCAAAATGGAAAGTAAACCCTATAGAATAAGGGTGTAGCCAAGACCAGAGATCTTGCTTAAGTACAGCAAGAGCAAACGCATTCCACACACGACTTTCCGAAGCGTCCATCACCGAATGCTCTGATGTGGACTGTGAAGAATCAACACACATATTATAATCCCCCATCAAAAAACCCCGTCTGCCAAGTGAGAAGGAGGTCTGCAAAGTATTCCAAAGATCCCGGCAAGATAAAGGGTCATTCGGAGCATAGAGACCCAGCAACCATAAGATATCTCCTTCAAATAAAACTTCAATCACTACAAAACGGCCATATACATCATTTTTAATAAGAACAGGCTGATATTTCTCATGTACAATCATAAGCACACCACAATAATGCATGGCATGTGTCCTTACATAAAACAAGCAAAACCCATGGTAATCCACAACTTTTCCTCCTTCACCGTGACTCTTGTGCTCAACAGCACACAAGACATCCCACTGATTCTCATGCAATACAGTCCACATGGCATGTTGCTTATGGCGAGAACAAATGCCTCGCACATTCCACGTGGCTATGGCAATTGCCATATGCCAGGGAAGCAAATCCTCTCGAGGGAGCAAGTCGGAGTGTCGGATGAGATCTATCTGCCAATGCAAGAGCCCTTTAAGCCTGGCAATATGTCTCGGTACATTAGAGGCCAAATCAAAGAGAAAAGCATTGCGCGTGGTCCAAATGTGCCAGCATCCCCAGTATCTAAAAAAGTGAAATAAGATCTTCATATATAACTGTGGCGGTGTGGGGTACTTTGGGCGCACAAAAACCCAATCGAAAGGAGTTAGTGAGGACCCCACCACTGCGCGCCAGATTTGCGACAAGAGTGACCAGATATTCTTGGCGAGCGGGCAAGAAAGAAATCGATGTCGGGCCGATTCCGCAGTAGTGGTACAGAAGAAACAATTGCCATTCGAGATTCTATGCTTGGAAAGAGCCGAGGCAAGAGGAAGACCACCAATCATTACCCGCCAAAGAAAGACCTTGCATTTGAAAGGTGCCCTATTCCGCCAGCCCTCCATCACCGTTGCCTGCCACCATGACTGCGATTTCCGCAATCCCCAAACAGTATTAGCTTTCACACCCAGCCATTGGTGATCTTGTTCATGTTCTCTCTCTCTCGTCATCTCTGTCGGAGGGAACCGTCACGCCACGCTCCGAGTCCCCAAAACCCCCCGCCACCGACTTGCTCAGGCCCTCCCGCCACCAACTTGCCCCCACCACGGCTCATCTCACTCCCGCCATCGCTCTACTCACCTGCTCCCGACATCACGCCACGCTCCATCCGAGTCCCCAAACCTCTCTTTCGAATCCCCAAAATCCCCAACACTCCTCGTCCGAGTCCACTGAAAATCGGACGCCCTCTCGTCCGACTCGGACACTGCCACGTGGACTAAATTGTCCGAGTCTCCACAATCGGATGTCACTCGTCCGAGTCTCCGCCCTCATCCGACTCGGACACCAGTCCCTCGTCTGAGTCGCACAATCGGACGCCCCCTCTCCACGTGACCATGCGCCTCGCCCAAGTCGACGACCAGACCATACCGTCCGAGTCGCAGGACCACGCACGCCAGCCTGCCCCGGCTATCGCCCTCCCTGCTCCCTCGACAAGAGCAGTCGCCATCTCTCCTCTCCTCACAGCAACCGCCCCGCCCCCCAATCCCCCGCCCTGCTACAGGCCTTCCTCAGGCCCTGGCCTCGAGACCCATATCACCCCACCGCCACTAGCCCTGCCCATACCTGACTTTTCCGCCACCTCCCACCACCGCCCATCACGCATCCGCAACCACAATGAGACCGTATGCCCACATCCCCTGAGCAAGCCCCGGAAGCGTGAGGAAGGTATGGGCTCGAACAAGACATCCCCGTCACCAAGCAGCCGCACAAGGGGGGAGAAGAATGAGAAATACTCAACGATTTGGAGCAACATTGACAAGGTGACAGACTACCACACAAGGAAAGGCATGGAGGCCCTCCGAGATGTATGCAAGGCGCATGACCAAGACATCAGCAACATCAAGGAAATCATGGCAGCAATGTGCGCGGAAACTGCACACCAAAACAAGGAGGAAATAAGCACGAAAGTGCAAGAATGGAAGAACGAAATCTACGCCGAGATCACATCACACTTCACCTCCTAGAAGGTGGACATTGAAACGTCCCTCCAGGAGAGAAACAGGGTGATCGAAGAACTGAGGCACGAGCTCGATGAATATAGAAACCAGCTGGACCTACTCAAGAAGGAGGAAGGAGAAATCACCGAAACAATGCCCACCAAAGTGCAATCCGAGATCAACGAGCTGAAGACACAAGTAACAAAGGAGCTCAACACAAGGGGGAATATAGTGAAACAAGCACAAGCCGAAGTGGCCGAGAACTCCAAATGGATTGAGGTAGCCAAGAAGTCACCAACAAAGAAGGAGGAGTTTGTGAATGTAGCACTGGAGGAGGAGAAAAGGAGAAAGCTTAGAGCGCTCCACATCTGGATGGTCGAATGGAAGGAAGGGGATAGCCCCCTGGCAGATGCCCAATAGATATGTGAAAAGCTGGGAGTAGAGGACCCTCAAATAGTGGAGAATGCATGACGTGTAGGGAAAGACCTCACCAAGGGAAGGCCTCTTATCCTCAAATTTGCCAACTTAGAATCCAGACGAGCCTTCCTCTCTAAAAGGACAGCTCTAAAAGGGGAAAAAGTCTACCTGGAGAATGACCTCACACCCGCACAGGTGGCACACCGTAAAGAATGCATGCCACAGATCCTGGAGACTCGCAAAGCGGGAAAATGGGCAATATACAGAGATGGTCGGGTCATCATCACAGATAAGCGCCAATGACGGGGCGCGGCCTATGAGACCCACCTGAGTTTTGCAGTGTGGAACTGCAACGGAGCTATGAAAACAGATACAGGATTATTCCAGGAGACCTTCACCGGCAAGGACATCGTCCTCTACACAGAAACCCACCAAAGCCCAGGCACCTACTTACCAGAAGTGAGGGGATATAGATGGGAGACGGCATGCTGCCCTAGAGTCCGAACAAATGGAGGGACCCGAGGGTC
Organism: Lygodium microphyllum; assembly: GCF_053477565.2. NCBI lineage: Eukaryota > Viridiplantae > Streptophyta > Polypodiopsida > Schizaeales > Lygodiaceae > Lygodium > Lygodium microphyllum. The sequence continues at coordinate 19,113,156 of NC_141150.1, forward strand.
CGGAGGGGTGGCTGTGTTGCACAGGGAGGAGCAACAGCACATGGTGCAAGTCATGCGGAAAGATGAGGAAGCCCGGTTCATGTGGATCCGGATACACACAAATCGCCCTCGAGACATATACATGGCGGTGTGCTATTTCCCACCAGCACACTCCCCATACGCACCACAGAAGGGCGAGTCACCATACCTACCACTGCACGAAGGTATCATGCACTACTCCAGCTTGCGGGATGTCATGTTGGCTGGAGACTTCAACGCACGCACAGCACAAAGGCAGACCCCCTTCTTCGAGAGCGAAGACCACATGTACAAAGAGATTGCACCGGAGGAGATAGGACTCAACCGGGCACCACAGGACACAGCTGAATGCACCGAATATGGCGAACACCTACTGGCGTTAGGGGGGGCACACGGACTGGCCATCCTCAACGGTCTCAGATGGCCCGGGTCGGATGCCCTCACATGCTTTCCACACAAGCACGCGGCCAATTGCATCGGACGGGGGGCACATGGAGCACCCACACAGAAACTGGGAGCAAGCACAGTGGACTATATCCTCGGCCCTCTATCACTTATCCCCGACGTCCAGTCCTTTAAAATATCACCTCGCCCACTCCCACTGGCTGCCAACCATGCATACCTGCAATTTGACATAACCTGCAGGTATGACCTAACCCCCCCCAGCAAGCAACCCCCCAAGATTCCCCAGGTACCACTTTACCAGGCTAACTGCAAGCGCATACTCCGACCATCTCTATTGGAGCCTGCAAGAAATGAACCCCCACGCACCCCTGGAGGAGGTCACAGCACAGTTGGCGGGCACACTACACACCTCGGCTGCCGAATACTTCCCCCACACATCCCCCTCCCCCCACCCCACCCCTCCGAACAAGAGTGTCCCACAGAATAGCTGGTACGACGCACAGCACAAGGAAACCCGGCTCCGTCTTCAACAGGACGAAGCACGGGGAGTACACACGCATAAACAGGCACGCTTGATCTTCCGTCGCCTAGTGCCACGGAAGAAACGAGCCTACCTCTCCAAAGTGGAACACGAATTCCACCAGCTATTCTGAGGACAGGACAGCAAAGAGGCATGGAAGGCATTTCAGGAACCCTGAGCCCAGACGCCCATCACCTCCCCGGACACTTGGCACGCATATGCAACCTCACTATACCAAGTACCCAAGCAACCCCAGCTACCCCGGCCCCCAGGGAGCAGACCCGGATCATCCACATTCTTCAGCACGGGGCGGGTTCGGGACGCCATTGATAGACTCCAAAATGGCCGTGCCCAAGACCACGAAGGCTTGGTAGCAGAGCATTTGACCCATGCTAGAGACATACTGGCACCTCTCCTAGCACACATGTTCAACAGAGCCCTATGCGAAGGCTTCCCAGCCAGTTGGTCAGCCAACACCATAATACCTATCCTGAAGGCCGGAGACCCCATGGTTCCCACGAACTACCGAACAGTCATGGTTGGCCATGTACTAGCCAAGCTCTATGGATCCATTCTGGACCACGAGCTGAGCAAATGGGCAGAGCAACACCAACACCGAGCAGCAGGACAAGCAGGGTTTAGGAGGGGGTTCTGCACCCTTGACCATATCCTCACACTGAGAGCCATCATAGAGGAGGGCAGAGCACATGGAAGACGGGTGTACTGCTGCTTCGTGGACTTCCGCAAGGCCTTTGACACAGTGCCACAAGCGAGGCTCACGCAGAGACTACAGAAACTGGAGGTACCAACCGAAATACGATGGGGGATACTGGCACTATACGAATCGGTAACGGGCCAAGTTCGGGCACCGGGAGGGCTATCAAAGGAGATCACCAGCACCATCGGAGTCAAGCAGGGATACCCACTCTCGCCCACCCTATTTGGCCTCTACATTGATGAGATCTCAGAGTACATAGATAGATTGGGCGAGGAGGGATCGAACCTAGGAGGGACACTGATACCTATCTTACTATATGCGGACGACATAGTCCTCATCTCCAGCACACCCGAAGGGCTACAGCGCCAACTGGACACACTACAAAGACCTAACTGTGAACCTGGGGAAAACCAAGGTCATGGTGTTCAACACGTCAACCCAATGGCTCCGACAGTCGATACCCCCTTCACATACGGCGGAGAAACCGTGGACGTGGTCCAAAGATACGTCTATCTGGGGATTACATTCTCTGGACCGAGATTTACCCTGAGAAAAGCCGCGGAAGATAGACTAACCCGAGGCTATGCAGCCCTCGGGTCAATGGAGAACCAATGTGCCCGCATACAGTTCCAGGAACCCCGGACAAAGCTCTGGCTTTTTGACACCTTGGTCACACCAGCCCTCCTGTACGGGGCTCCCATATGGGGGTCCAATCTCTACCACACGCGGAGGGCCCCACAGGATCAGCCATTGCCTAAGGAGGAGGCCACCTATGAGGGATGGGAGCAGATGGAGAGACCCTTAATACTTATGATCTCACGCATGATCCGAAGCAAGCCCTCCGTACCACACGAGATCATCCGTGCAGAGCTGGGGGCACCGCCCCTTGTGGCTGAGGCCCTCTTCCAGACCGTGACCTTCTTGCACCGAATATGGGACCTGCCCCGGCACCGGTACCCCAGACTTGCCCTGAAGTCATCCAAACAGCTAGCAACACAAGGGGACACTGAGTGCTGGTATGCCCGAACAGAGACCTAGCTACGGCTCCATGGCTTGCACATGGACCACCTCCCCCCACTACAATACAGCCTAGACTGCCCACACCTGGAGCTCAGCCGAGAGGAGGTAAATCGCATCACCAGAATGGATATCATCCAGACAGACACCGCCAGGACATGGGTGACCCCCACGTCGGAACTAGGAACCAAGAAGGCTTTCTACCGAGAACACTTCCTGCATATCTCCCCGGACGGCTTCATCACCCGCCCAAGCTACATGGACACACACCTGTCTCACGGGGTTAGAAGTGCCATCGGACAGATCCGCACGTCCTCACACCAACTACAGGTCGAAAAGGGCAGATACGGGGCCAACCCCCTCCCCCGAGAAGACCGAATCTGTCAACTCTGCCATCTCGAGCCAGAGACAGAGAAACACTATATCTGTAGATGCCCAGTGTACTACGAAATCCGGGGATGCTTCCACTGCCTATTCAGCGAAGGATTCGGACCACTCTCCAAGGTGATGGAATTCAAAGACCAGAGATGCCTGGGGCTCTTTCTACTAGAAATACGACGCCACAAAGACCACCTCCTACGAACCACGGAGCAAAGACAAGGAGCCACCAACCAACGCACACTCAACGACTTCTACCAAATACCAGCTACCCTCCCCACCACCGAGCCCCCACCAACCCAACCGGCCTCCCGATCCCCGGGGGCCACCTTAGAAATAGCCACAGCGAGAGGTAAAGCCCGGCGCCCAAGCCCCGCCGGCCCCCGTCCCCGCAGAAGACACTGGTCGAAGATACAAGGGATACTACGCCGCCATCGGAGGGCCCTGCCCCGCCACTTTAGCCTCTCCATGCTAGGCCGACCCATGCGGGACATCTTAGGATGAACACCCCAGGAGCAGTTCCACACCGCACTGGGAGTACCTCTAGAGTGTATCTAGTCCAGATATCATTTTGTACCTACTCAATTTAGTTCAACATAGCATAAATGTTACCTTCACTTGGACTTTTGAAATCTCCCAGACATTTGTATCCAACATTTTGGTCTCATAGGCCAACTTGGCCTGTTGTAGACGTTAATATAACTCTCTCTCTGTCTCTCTCTCTCTCTCTCTCTCTCTCTCTCTCTCTCTCTCTCTCTCTCTCTCTCTCTCTCTCTCTCTCTCTCTCTCTCTCTCTATCTATCTATCTATCTATCTATCTATCTATCTATCTATCTATCTATCTATATATATATATATATATATATATATATATATATATATATATATAGCTAGAGATCTAGCTATTGATAGATTTTGCAAGATTAGTGAATTAAGGAATGCCTTGCGATTGAGTGCATCAACAACTACATTCTTTTCCCCTGGTCAATACTTGATCTTAAAAATCATATTCCTCCAATACTTCAATCCATCGACGTTGCCTCATGTTGAGCTCGTTCTGGGTAAAAAATCCATTTGAGCCTCTTATGATCGGTTACTAGAGTAAACTTGTTACCCAACAGGTAGTGTCTCCAAAGCTTTAGAGCATGGATGACAGCTAATAACTCCAGATCATGAGTGGCATAATTCTTTTCGTGACTCTTCAATTTCCTTGAAGAATATGCTACGGGATGACCTTCCTGTATAAGAACACATCCCAAGGCAAGAATGCTAGCATCAGTTACTACCTCGAACTCCTTACTGGGATCAGAAAGTCTCAGAATAGGTGCTGATACCAAACATTGCTTCAATTGGTCGAAACTATTTTGCTCGGGAGCTGACCATGTAATGGAAGTCTGCTTCTTTAGTAAGTCGGTAAGAGGTGCTGCAATCAAAGCATAGTTTTTGATATATATATATATATATATATATAGAGAGAGAGAGAGAGAGAGAGACACACACACACACACACACAAATACCTAAGCCTTGATTTAAAAGCTTGGCATTGAAGAGAAGAAAAAATGCAAGGGAAAAAGCCACACTCACCAATACAGACCCCCTTAGAGCATAGTTCTTCGGCACACCAAACCCTCTTCCATGGAGGCTCTAAGGATTAGTAGCAAACAATTTGAATACAAGATCCTCAAATTGTAAGGGATCCCAACAAGATCTAATTACCTACATGCTCATAATGATTTTTCAAAGATTATGAGGATACGAATGAAAAAGGTGAAGCTAGGGTTACGCCCTTATACCAAATTACCCCACACTACTCCTATCCCTTTGGCATACCATCCTGAAAACCATGTATGCAACTCGAGGGAGGGGCACAGCATAGCCCGAGTAATGATGTTGACGAAGATTTGAAACTCCCTCCCACTACAGAACATTGAAAGTCCAACGATGATCGAGTCACATTGTTCCTACATAAGTTCCCACCTTAATATTTTAATTTCATGCAACAAGTGACCTCATAGTCTAACTTGCCTACTTTGAATGAGTTAGAGTGCCGATTGTCACCTTCATGCATAGCTATTCGATCAAGTCCATAAGAAGCCCTCATTGCCATCTTCAAACTATACCTTTGTTTCCACTTGCCAAAAGAGGAAGCAAGGTAAAGGCAAGAACAAAGGCAAAGGCAAATCCACCAAGACTAGTGAGGCACAAGGGAACACCCAATCTCTATTAAGACCAAGATGGCAGAATGTATCCAAGAAGAACATGTATTACCAACACTGCTAGCCATTTTGACAATGTGTGTCATTCAAAGGTCTAGGACAATAAGCCCAAATTACTCCTGCACCCCAACCCCATTTGTTGCAAGTAACCTCCCCACATGGAGGCATAGTGGTGGCCATCAAGCAACACAGGGACAGCATTGACTTGTGGGTCAATAAAGTGAGAGTGTGTAGCAAAAGTAGATCAATAATGTGAGTGTGTGTAGCAAAGGTAGATCACAAACACAAAGACAGATGGGAAGAGAGAGAGAGAGAGAGAGAGAGAGAGAGAGAGAGAGAGAGAGAGAAAGAGGAGGAACAAATGTGCACTAAACTCAGAAAGAATGTTGAATATAAGGCTGCTACAAACACCCCTATACGATGTTCGTCTATGTCAATGAGGGCACACCACAATTTGAAGGAAGATGATTGAAATGACATGCTAAGATGAGAAAGATGAAAACATTAATGATCTAATGGCAAAGGCAGCTGGAATGGGGGCAGCTTAAAAAAGGCAAAGACAGCTGAACTAGCCAACCTGCCAAAATAATTGGAAAATTGCTGATTTTCCCAACTTGCCACTAAATAGGCCACAACTGTTGTCCGACCAATCAAAAATGCTTCCACCTGACTGAAAACTGCCACCAAGGACTGCCACATGGCACTACAGTAAATGCACCTGAATCTAGGCAACAATTGGCCACAAAATACTGGGAAAACACCTCCAAATCTGGCTGGAGCTGAACCAGTGTGAATAGACTGGAGTTGACTGGTGCAAACGCACATTAACCTCCACCTAATGTGCCTGTAAAGAACAAGACTAACACACAACAAACAATGACAAATCCCCAAAGTCCTCATCTAACTCAAACTAAGGCTCAGTCTCACAAGCAAGAGATGCACACAGATGAAGACAATGCGAGACGCGTCTGCTAACAAATATCAACTCTCCACGACCATCACAACTTATTCCTTTTTTGACACCGAAGGGGGTGTCAAACTGATCTGTCTAACCATCGACAGGACTTTGGTCCTCGGATCCACCTTGTCTCTATTGAGACATCAAAGGTTGAGGGCTTGATCTTAATTCATGAGTTGCCTTCAAATAAGGCTACCGTTGAGGCCCACCCAACACGTCCGTGTGTCTATCATGCAATTGGATAGTGGTGTTAGGCCACCCACCATATGACACTACTAGGATATTTTTATCTCCCATGGAGCAATGGCAAGAAATGTTCATTGCGGTAAGAAATCCTTGCCAAGGTTCAGCAAGGCATCAGAGAAGGCCAAGTTTGATACTAACAAGGACCCAAATCTCACCATCTTGGACTATGTATATTTATGTGCCCCAACTTGGGTGAACCTACTTTCCATCCATCAATTTGCCACCTAAAGAGAGCAGTCTTTTTCATATTGACACAATTGAAGTCATTGATGACAAGACTGGTTAGTGATGCTCAGCGAGGTACAACCTAATGGCGTCCATCTGATGGCACAATTTTTATCCCATCCAACCATGGAGAGTGAAACCAACCTTTCTTCTCGGCAATGGCGTTGATCAACTGACATAACTCAAATTACAGCAAGCATTAAAATACACAAATCAGAAAATACACGCTTTACCACTTAATCTTGGACAGTCCACACCCGATTGGCCCCAACAATTGGTGCCCATTGCAGTATTTCTTCGTCTTGTATTGTTATAAGATTGAGCTACACTAAGATATGGGCTGATCTCCTTCAATCTTCAATACAATGGCTGTCATAACTGACCAGCAGTTCTCAGGCACAATTTGCCCCTTGATAAACAATCCGAGCTCAATTCGGATCTTCAATCTCTTGCATGCAGGCCACAATAATTTGATAATGGGATACCCTTGGATCAGCTGCAAATTAATGCCTTCAACTGCTGCACCAAGTAGCTAGGTCTTTAGTAATTAAGCATGTATCCCAAGGTGACTATGAAAACCCTAATTTTTGCTGTAAATTAGGATTTCAACAACAATTTCTTCAATTGCCCTTCATCCAAAGCTAGAAGTGGTTGAGAACTACTGAATAATTGACTTAGGATGAGAGAGAAGCTGTAGAGAGAGAAATTTCACAATTCTGCCACCGAAAAGTGCCTATACCAGCTGTTGCCCTAATCTGGCACAGCCAAAATGTTGTCGCCTATTGATCTGTGGGCCCCAAATGACTGTTGCCTTCCCCAAACTGAAGTCACTTGATGCTGATGATATCTTGGGAGCAGTCATCTGCTGTAGAAGCCCCTCTATCTGGCTGGAATTGCACACAGACTGCTGGCATCTGCTGTAGCAGCACTCCCTTCTCATCCCAGAATGCACTCAATGGTAGGCCCCAAACAGTCCTTTCCCAATTTGTATAGGTAATTTTGATAAGTAGCAGTCTGTTTTGCCACTTGGCAGCCTTCTAATTGTAATTTCCAGATTTAATTAGTTAATTTTCAGAATTTGATTTCCGAAAATTAAGCAGTTATCCATTTGTCCCTGCCCAAGAACTAACTAGTGCCCATTCACAATTGATGTGCTAACCCCCATAGGACATTTGATTGTCCCAACATTAATTGGCTTAGTGTTACATCCCCGGGCATCCCGATGGGTGGTAGTAGCTTTGGCCACATTGGTCATGAAGTGACTTAGTGCAAAATTCAAATGTACTAAGGATACTTCAGGTTTAGGGCAACCGAGTCCTAATTATAGAACTCGAGGCCCTATTGTGCACATGGATTGTGTGATCACCACTCTTGGACTCTTAACATGTTGGCCAACACATCTGTACACTAGGATGGAGTGGGTTGGTAGTATGGGACGACCACCCTTGGGATGTGGTTGTGACCCAGAGTGTTGCTAGCCCCCAAGCCCAAGGGTAAGCCCATTTGGCTCCATGGCTTGGAGGTGAGGTCGTGTCTTGTGTGCAAGTTGGATCCTATGGGACACATTTCATCAGTATCAGAGCACCAACTTGCAATTGGACACGAGATCCAATGACATGCACAAAACCACTTTTTCTCATAGAACTGTGATGGTTCTTGCCTAACAGGTACACTTTTATCTCGTTAAGAGTGGTATGGAACACTATTAGCAAGAGATGCATGCATAGCAGGCACATGTCATGGGTGGTAGGTGGTGGATACGATGAAAAGGTAGGTTTCACCTAGTACTCATGCTTAGCTTTTTAGAGTTGGGGTGATGCTTGTGCACAAGAATTTTAATGGTTCTAAAGATTGGAGTCCGGGGAGCTACCACTCCAAGGCTATAGTAGACCATCATTGGAAGCTAAATTCTTGTAGCCTATATAGGCATCATTGTTTTGATCAACAATTTTTTTTTCGATTTAAAGTTTAATGATAATGTTATCATTAATCTTTAATGGTAATGTAGCTTTAAATGTTATTCGAATCCTAACATTTATTGTTTGCATTAACATTGCTATTGTTTTCAACGTTAACATTCTGTTTAATCCTAAGGAAAACTTTACTATCAATATTATGTTTGTGTTGCGGAGAGAGAGAGAGAGAGTGTGTGTGTGAAAAACAGTTGGGGACAGAAAAACTAGGAGACAGTCTACCATCATGGGGAGAGAGAGAGACTCTTTAGAGACAATGCAACCGAGCATCAAGCGATATAATCTATACAAGGGGTTTCCTCTCATGAAACATTCTCTTTGCCATTTTTCAGTCCCGGCCCAAGAATAGATGATACATTTAAGTCTCAAGATTTGCCAAGTATGTTTCTTCTTCCGTACAAGGCATCTGAAAAGTATCCTTGCTTGGCAGTGTGTCCGAATGCCTAAATCAATTTCCTTCTGTAGTTGTGTGCATCTGTCTCTGCATTCATCATCATACCAGCCATTTTGGGAGGTTATAGAGCGTGGAGGTTTGCCTAATAATATGGTGTATGGGAATGCATACATAGCTGAAGTATGCAAAGCTTCCGCCAAGTCTCTTGTGCATTCTTCTAATGATTTGTCACAATCTAGCATTCGTATCCTGTCACGCACAGAGACACTATACATATGTGAGGTATCCTCTACAAAGTGGTATCCGGGGCACCTGGGGGGGAAGGCAAGGAGGGGGGAGGGGGGAGTGGGAAGGGAGGGGGGATACATCCACAGTAGACTGAGAAGGTTAAGATGGCATGGTCAGCTACTATTCCAATGGGGCGCCCTGAGATCTCAAAGTTTCTAATGTCTAGTATCAATGTTGGCGAATCCATCAAGTAATCTGTTTTACTTGCTCCTCGCTTGTTGTTCCAACATGTCAAAGCGTTTGATCCTGGCCAGCATGAGAGGCCATTGAAAATGGCTAATCCATGTGCACTGCCCAAAGCTAGTAAGTGTGTTCCATATCATTTCTGTATCTGGGACCATCTTGTGTAGACCCACCTCATCTATATCAATCTCCTTAAACATGACATCATCGTGCATATAAAGGTCACTTTGTCTAGCCCCAATTTGCGCATTGAAGTCCTCTACTAACAGCACATCTCCCAAGCTGGCATATTTCATGATATCTTTCTACAATACATCAAATGGTGATCCATCTTGTGGAGAATATCCCTAAATTTGCAAGGGAAAAATAGCATATAGCAATGAAAATATCATGTGGTCTTTGTGTGTATCCTGACCCACATGTATCATGCATCTTTGTCTTTTTGTGTCACTTGCACTACATCTTTGAGATCTTCACAAAAGAGTATGGCCACACCTCCAAAACCCCTGGGATGCACTCTCCCATCTGTACTACTCATGGACATCTCACAATCGACCCCCTTTACATTGATGTGTTTCTATATACATGGCTATATATCCATATTTCCAAAACTATCCTCAAAATATCCGACATCTAAGCATAATGCTCCATTACAATTCCATACTGACATCGTGAGCGTCTCATAGGCCGCCCATCGTCATTGCGGTCAGCGTTCAGTAATAATCACCCTAACGTCCCTATACACTACATATTTTCCTTCCTTTCATGCCTCCAAAATGCTATGCATGCTTGCTCTTCTATGTTCCAACTGGGCAAGTGTCAAATCCTCGTCAAGGTATATCTTTTTCCCTTTTAGAGCACCACATTTTGTGAGGAAAGCTCTCTTCTTATCCAAACTCTCAAATTTCATGATGAGGATATGCCCTCTCTTGTCGGTTGGATTTCCACACACCATGCATCTAAGATGGGGATATGCCCTCTCTTGTCAGTTGGATCTCCACACACCATGCATCTAAGATGGGTGTTTTCTTTACTCCCATCTTGTCACCTAGAGCAATTGCATCTTCTTGTGGGGTTCCTTTCTCCGCCCATCCCACCACACGGATTCAGAGGGCCCGACTCTTTCATCTTGCTTCTTCTTCTATGGTTGCATTCATCAATTTTATTTTGTCAACATGTCTCCCTTTGTTCTTTTTTGCTACCTCAATCCATTAAGCATTTTCCTTAATGACAAGTTCCATTGTTTCCATTTTCTTTCTTGCTCCTTTAACTACATTTGCCCATGTGTGCATGTCTTTCTTGAGGCATTTCAACTCTTTTTCTAGTTTTGGTGCATCTTGTGATGGCCCTTGTACATCAAGTTTCTCTTTATATGCTGCTAGGTCTTTCTTATATGCATCTAACTCTGATTTAAGTTGAGTGATTTCTCCATCTTTGATGATTATGCAAGCATTAGTATATTTCTTCCAGCTTTCCATTTCCATTCTCCAAGTTGTATCTGTTAGAATATCTAGCTCCCGCTACTCTTCAATCAGTCTATCTTTATGTGTGTGACCGAAATTAGTTGGATACAGATGTAAACGTGTGTAACATTCAATAAGTCGGTGTAATCAGTGACTTAACCACAATTACTCTTGGTTAGTCATACCTATGTGTGTAAGTCTCTTTCAGTTAGTATGATGGAAGAATAATGGAAGAAGAACAACAATGAGCTGAGGCTCATCTTCCGCTCCACTCTGTCTCTCTTCCTCTCTTCCGACATGGTATCAGAGCTTGAACGCCTGAAGGTTGGAAGCTTAGCAGTGGCCATTTGACATCAAGACATCAAATCTGAAGAAAACGTCATCAAAGGACACTGTCTGCAGTCTATTTTTTTGCAGAAGCTATATCTTGCTACATAAATAGTTTTTGGAGAAACGGCCCGCCAGAAACCTGACCGTTTCGACGTGGTCTACAACTTTGCAGAATAAAGTTTTTTCAAATTCCTCACAAATTTTGAGATATTCAGCACAGACCTGTGTAGACTGGCTATTTACTGCAATAAACAACACGTGATTCCAAAACACTGGTCGCTTTCATCCTAACAATGTATATGCCCTTATTATCATGCATTTGAGCATAATATTGGAGTGTTAAATGCTCAGTTTTGGAGCTTATTTGCAGCTGAAAACAGTGAATTGGTTGCTGTCCTAAATTTGGAAACAATATACCTACAGGATTGAAGTATCTATGATGCTTATTTGCTAGTGACAAATGCTTGGATCATACCACTTGAGTGGTAGATGCTTTTTGGGATATTGTGAATGCTGAAAGTCCAAAGTTTGGACTGATTTGTTGCTGGTTATACCAAGGTATTGATTGGTTATTGTCTGCAAGAAGGATACCTATCATCTTCATTTGACATACATGCAATATATTCTGGCCGGTTGGACATGTATCAACTCCCGCATAGAGTGGAAACTGAATGAGATGTTTTGGGGCTGTTTTGACGTCTGAATACTCTTGTTTTAATCGAGAAAATACTGCTCGTTATAGCAATGGGCTGGCTGTATTTGGTACTGCTACTTTCATACAGTACAAACATTGATACTTGTATAGATATAGTTTGTTGCTGGGATGTTTTGCCACTACCATAGAATGTTTTGAACTGATTTGAGCTTGGTTTATGCTCAGTTGACTGTGCTTTTTCATTGTTGGAATATAGTTTACAACATGCAGGTTGTCAGAAAAACTGTCCTGAATTGCAAAAAATTGTCCTGAATAGCAAGAAACTAGTCTTGAACTGTAGAAAAAGGAGTCAGATACTTACATGTTATATACATCGCTGAATATCTAAGCTGCAACTATGGCAAATACTCAAGGCACTGACAATATCACTCAAACTGTGGAAGAAAAGCTGGACAACAAAAATTTTACTTTAGGAATGTTCCGTATGAAGAATTTTTTGGTTGGCAGAGGTTATTGGGACTTATGTACAAGTAATGAGACTGAACCTAAAATGCAAGAAAGGAATCCAACAAATGATTAGAAAATGGCTCATAAGCTATGGATTGAGAGAACATGCAAGGTGTTACATTGGTTTTTCTTATGTATATCAGATACTATGGTCATACAGATTACTGGATGCAGTTTTCCAAAGGATACATGGGACATACTCATGAAAAGTTATGAAAATGTAACACAAGCAAGAAAGATTCAACTAAAGCAACAATTCAATAACATGTCTAGGAATGGCAGAAGCATTCAGGCCTACACTACAGAGATCAAGAACATGGCGGATCAGCTTGCCACAATTGGATCTTCAATGTCTAAGAATGATATGATTGCAGTAACATTGAATGGACTTGGCAAAGAGTGTAAAGCATTTGATACATCTATTTCTGTGAGAGCTGAATCCCCTGATTGGGATGAGCTGATTGCTTTGCTGTTGTATGAGAAAGTTAAGCTTGGGTTTAATACAAGTTCTAGTACGTCTCAAAGCAGATACAATGTTCTTTACTCTAGCCAGCATGATAGAGGCGGCAGAGACCGTGGCTCTTTTCCAAATCGAGGAGACACTCGAAATGCTTATGGACAACATCAGCAGAATGCCTGGCATGGCACAAATACACAGGGCCAGCATGGATCTGGTGGCTTTACAGGCAGGGGGAGATCACCCCACGGTAGAGGTGGTGGATCTGGTTCATAGTAGTCAAATGATCAGTCAAATAGAGATAAGAACTGTCATTACTGCGATAGATATGGGCACATTGCAAAGGATTGTTAGAAGCAAGGAGATATGAAGGCAAAGGGAAAACAACATGAACATTATGCATCTTCTAGCGGTGCTCATGATAAGCAGGTTGACAAATTGTTTGCCATGCAGCATGTGTCTAAGAATGCATCTAGGCAGAACAAAGATGAGAGATGGTACATTAATTCAAGGGTTTCAAATCATATAACACCCCATGGAGAATGGTCTCATGAGATGGTTGCAGGTTCACATGGTTATGTACGTACTGGGGATAACAACCAACATGACATTCAGCACACAGGAATTGTTCCGTTGTTGATGCCTGATGGCAAGAAAAAGAGCCTCCATGATGTACTACATGTACCTACAATAACCAAGAATCTTCTATCAGTTGGACAGATGGCAGAACAGAATCTGCAGGTGAGATTTAATAGAGATGGATGCTTTGTTGAAAAATATGATAATGGCTGCAAATTGATTGCTAAAGGCCGAAGAGTTGACAGAATGTTTACTCTTGATGCGTCAATTCCAGAATTGAAAGCAGCCATCTTTGCACATGATGATGGTGCTATATGAGATGTTGAGATATGGCATAAGCGAATTAGCCATGTGAATGTACAAAAGCTGAAATCTATGCAGCAGAAAGAGATTGTGTTTGGATTGCCTAAGTTCAAATATCATGACTTTGGACATGTATGTGATGCATGTCAGTTTGGAAAGCAAATACGGTTTCCATGTATGAGACATGTACGGAATAGCTCACGACCCTTGCAGTTGGTACATTCAGATGTATGGGGTCCATCTCATAATGCTTCATTTGGTGGTGCTTGTTACTATGTATCCTTCATTGATGATTTCAGTAGGTATACTTGGCTTTACATACTGAAACATAAGGATGATGTGTTTGATGCATTCAAGGACTTCAAGAAGCATGCCGAAAATGAGTTGAGCTGTAAAATTTCATATCTTAGATCAGATGGAGGTGGAGAATATGTCTCTAATTACTTTGACAGGTACCTTGCTAAACATGGGATCGGAAGATAGTTAACTTGCAACTATACACCGCACAAAATGGTATAGCAGAGAGGAAAAATAGCATACTTATGGAATCGGCAAGAGCTATGCTGAATGAGAAAATTTTGCCAAATGGTTATTGGGCTAAAGCAGTAGTGATTGCTGTCTATGTGCTGAATAGAATCCCTACAGCAAGAATTCATGATGTAACTCCATATGAGAGGTTGTATGGTCATAAGTCTGACATTTTACACTTCAAGATATTTGGCAGCATTATGTATGTGCATGTTCCTGATGAAAAAAGGAAGAAATTGGATCCTAAAGCTATCAAGAGTGTATTCCTTGGTTATGCACAAGACCGGAAAGCTTACAAGTCTTATGTACCGTCTACACATGAGACATTGATTAGCAGAGATGTTTTTGATGAGCTAGCATCATGGTATGGTAATCCGGTTGCAGTGGCTACTGATGGATCAGCCAGCACTAGTAATTCTGAAAACACATCTACAATAAGTACATCTATGAGTGGTCCTATAAGTGATGGGTTACCTACAGTAAGTCCTTGGCCACGATGCTTACGGAGTCGTATTCCTATGTCCACTGACACGGATATATCAGTAAGGGAAAGATTGGATAAGAAAAAAGAAAAGATGCTCGAGGATGTGACAGGTCCACTTATAGCAGGTTATGGGTCATCTAACAGCGACAATTTGGATAGTGAGTTGGACATTCCGTCTATTATGACACCTGGAGCAAGGCAAAGCCATTATGTACCGCCTCATGAGAGACAAGCTCAGAGTGAGCCACAGTTACGGAGATCTGAGAGAGTCAAAAAACCAGTTGACAAGTTTATATACACTGGTTATTCAGCCTGTCATTATGCATATATGGCTAGTATGACAGGTTACAAAGAACCTACAAAGTTTGATGATATAGTTACAGATGATAACTGGTGTGCTGCCATGGATGAGGAGTATACAGCCCTGGCTGAAAATGAGACATGGCAATTGATTGAGTTGTCTGAAGGCAAAGTCCCCATTGGCTGCAAATGTGTGTACAAGGTTAAGTGCAAGTCAGATGGTTCGTTAAAACGCTATGAGGCCAGGCTGGTTGCAAAAGGATCTTGACTATGAGGAGACTTTCAATCCAGTGGCTAAAATGGCAACAATCAGAACTGTCATTGCTTTGGCAACATGTAAAGGCTAGAAATTATGGCAAATGAAAGTCAAGAATGCTTTCTTGAACGGTGATTTGGTTGAGGAAATATATATGGAGCAGCCTAAAGGCTATGTTTACCCGGACTTTCCTACACATGTATGTAAGCTGAAAAAGGCTTTATATGGACTAAAACAAGCACCTAGAGCATGGAATGCTCGGATCAACAATTATTTACAGCAACATGGATTTAGATTGGGTGATGCAGATCACAGTCTGTTCACAAAGAAGACAGATCATGGATATGTGTTTCTGGTGGTTTATGTAGATCCTATCATCACTGGAGATGATGAAGAGGGCATTGCTAAAATTAAATCATGTTTACATGCTGAATTCATAGTCAAAGACCTTGGTGAACTAAAGTATTTTCTTAGGATTGAGATAGTCCCTACACCTCAAGGTATATGGCTGCTATAGAAGCAATATGCTCATGACATGTTACAGAAGTATGGTATGGCTGAATGCAAGCCTATGGAGACATCTCTTGATCAGAATGTCAAGCTACAAATTGATGTTGGAAATGACATAGAGAATATAACAATGTATCAACAGATGGTGGGCAACTTGATATGCTGTCCTGACTTATGTTATGCAGTGGAGCTGATTAGTCAATTCATGCAGAAGCCTCGCAAACCACATTTAGATGCAGTCAAAAGGATCATGAGATATGTAAAGGGTACTACAGATTATAGGTTGTTTTATGCATATAGAAAATCTCTTGACTTGACAGGGTTTATTGATGCTGATTGGGCTGGTTGTGCCTATAACAAGAGGTCAACCAGTGGTTATGCATTTGGATTGGAAAATAGTATGATTAGTTGGTAGAGTAAGAAACAACCTACTGTTGCATTGTCGAGTACAGAAGCTGAGTACAGAGGAGCTACCTTAGCGGCTTGCGAAGCAGTTTGGTTGATGAAACTACTGAAAGACTTGGGAATACAACTGGAAAGCAGAGTGAGATTGTATTGTGATAACCTTAGCAGTGTTATGTTGGCTAGCAATCCTGTCTACCATGCAAGCTCCAAACATATTAAAGTTCACTACCATTTCATCAAAGAAATGGTTCTTATAGGGCAGATTGACTTGATTCATGTGAAGACTGCAGACCAGGTGGCAGATATATTTACAAAGTCTCTTGTTAAAGAAAAGTTCATATATTTCAGACAGCTACTTCAAGTTTATCAGATGGTTTGAGCTTGAGGGAAAGTGTTAGAATATCAAGCTCCCGCTACTCTTCAGTCAGTCTATCTTTATGTGTGTAAACAACATTAGTTGGATACAGTTGTATACATATGTAACATTCAATAAGTCGGTGTAGTCAGTGACTTAACCACAGCTAGTCTTGGTTAGTCATACCTATGTGTGTAAGTCTCTTTCAGAGAGTATGATGGAAGAATAATGAAAGAAGAACAACAATGAGCTGAGGCTCATCTTCCGCTCCACTCTATCTCTCTCCCTCTCTTCCAACAGTATCTAGTTTTATAAAGTTGTTCGTCATTTCAACCTGTAATTCTGCCTTTATTTCATTGTATTTACCCTGTTCCCACTCACTAATGCATATTTGCGTATGTGTTTTCATTTCTTGCTCTATTTTGTCATACATTGATGCATACATCTCTGTAATTTCAGCCCGTATGAAGGATTTCATGTCTTCCATGCTTCCCATGCCTGTTGTTTTTCCATGGTGTCAATTCGTCATGCATCTAACCGCACCTACAGAGTGGTCATGGACCTGGTAAAGTCCGCGAGTAGCAAACTTGACTAACAAATAGGCAGCTGCAAACTTGGACGGCCATGAGACCGAGAAACATCGAATTCTCACTACCACATGGGCATCCCAAAGCATCTTCTTCCACCAAATTTGATGGAGATTTATCGCTAGCGGCAAATCTCCAAGCTCAAATCAAGGACATGCAACAACAATTGGCCGAGATGCGCACTTCCTGTTTTCGTTTGTGGCCATAGCCATGAGGACGTTGCCTCTTCAGTTCCAACTTGACCTCTTTAAAGGGAAAAAGAAGGGATGTAATTACTAATCAGATGAATATCAATTCATAGCTTGCCAAATGCATGGTATACTTTGATTTGTTTTAGTTCAATGACGCTCAACGTATCGGGCCTATACAAATCATGTTACAAGGAAAGGCACATGTTTGGTGGGTGGAGCTTGTACAAGAATTTGACTTTAAGATTCGTTATAGAAAGGGTGCAACTAATATGGTTGCCAATGCTCTTAGTTGAATACCCAAGGTTAATATCTTATCCTTCTCTGAAATCTCAATTGATTTCTATATCTCCCTCAAGGGGCATTGTCAAAGTGATATTTACTTTGGTAAGATCTGGCACTAGTTCAAGAGGGATCTCGTAACCTAGGAAGCTTTGGCGGTCCTAATGGTTGAAAGCTAGCTGTTGAGAAAGAAGGCAGAAAAGTATTCCATTCATAATAGAGTAATTTATAAACAAGGCAAAGTGTGAGTGCCCATCCACAAGAAAATTTTATACGAGTTTCACAATGTACGGAGCGTTGGATACCTTGGCATACACTAGAATTCGGCCTTGTTTACTCACTACTTTTATTGACTGCATATTAAGACTATAGTTTTGAGTCTTATATGCGAGAGTGCCCGCAGTGTCAACTTAATAAAGCTAATCGCACAAACAAGCGGGGATGTTATATCCATTACAAATTCCCAATAGAAAGTGGAGTAGCATTTCTATTGATTTTGTAGTACGATTGCCCCATACAAATTGGGGTCATGACACAATTTGGACTATGGTCAATTGATTGACGAAAATGGATCGATTCATTCCTACAAAGATGACCGTGAAAAGCCACAAGTTGGCTGGTCTCTTTGTCAAACATCTTTATAGACTTTATGATTTGCCGGATGAAATAGTCAAAGACGGAGATCCTAAGTTTACTCATCATTTCTACAAATCAGTTCTCCAAAAACTGAAAACTTGCTTGCCCATGTTGTCCTCGGAGCATCTTAAAACCAATGAAAAAAACAAAAGAACAAATCAAACCATGAAGAATATGTTGCATGCATATGTCTTCCATAAGCAATCTGATTGTGTATCTTCCTCAAATTGAGTTTCCTTATAACAGTGTTAAGCATTCAACTATTGGCTATAGCCTGTTTATGCTTATATGCAGTAATGAGCCAAAACCATCAATTGCCAAAGAGCTCAAGGGGGTGAAAATGTAGTCTCTGGTTGACTATCAGCATGATATGCAAGAGATGTAGACGATTCCTAAGAAAAGCATTAAAACCGCCCAAGAACGTGCCACATTTTATGCTAACCAACATCATACTTCTTGGGAGCTTCAGAAGGACATGTGGGTTTACGTTAAAGTCGCAAAAGGACTCTGATTCAATGACTATCGACAAGTGCTACAAATTGTCTTCGAGGTATTGTGGTCCTTCCATATTAGTCTTTTGAAAGAACGATTGGAATAAAGGTGAATTGATTGTTCTGATTGACAAAGTTCCACAGCTCCAAGAAATCGCTCAATAATATATTCCACTTGAACCTGAATTGGTTCTTGACCTTAGGACTAAACCATCTCGTCAAACCGTTTATCCTAAGTATTTGGTTGAGTGAAAAAACTACTCAGAGGAAGAGGCTACTTAAGAGTTAATATGTTTGTTGAAAATTCGTTTTTCTCACTTTGTCCCTAAGGATATTGCTGATGATAGCAATCATTTATAAGGGGGGAAGTGTTACACCCTCGGACATTTGGATGGACACTAGTAGCTTTGGTCACAGTCGTCATGAAGTGACTTAATGCAAATGCACCAAGGACACATTAGGGTTGCAACAATCAAGTCCTACTTATAGGACTCAAGGCCCTATTATGAACATGGATTGCGTAATCACCACTCTTGGACTCTTGGCCTATTGGCCAATACATCCGTATATTGAGATGTTGTGGGTTGGTGGTATGGGACACCAACCCTTGAGATGTGGTCATGACCCAATGCATTGCTAGCTCCGAGGCTCGAGGGTGAGTCCATTTCGCTCCATTGCTAGGAGGTGAGTCTAATGTCCATTCCCTTTTATTTGTGGATATGATTTGTATCGTATCTCGCATGCAAGTTGAATCCTACAGGATATTTCACCTAGCACTAGCATTAATTTATTAGTTAATGCCTAGTCCCCCAATGTCACCACTGGATATTTAATGGCCTAATTAATGGCTCAGGCCCAAACTAACACCAAGTACCCACAAGTACCTATCCAACATAACCATTTACGACTTTTGCTAATGTCACCCACTCTTCACTTGGGTTACTTAGGTTGTCGCCATAACTTAACTGGCTTGCGCTTCATATATGCATCTCACATACGCACAACTTAATAAGACCAAAGCTAAGCGTTGAAAATGCACGTCCTCATGACAAAGGCCTTTGAGTTTCACCACAAACACGGCATGGCTATGCCCAAGTCACCTTCAAACGAGACACAACTTTGGTACTTTTGATAAGGGCACCTCGGTTATGACTCCCTTTATGAGTTGTCATGATGTTTTATGGTTGAGGGCCTTCCATGCCTAAAACTGTTTAAGGATGTTTGCGGAGTCTATCAATTGGAGAATAGCATCGCACAACATTCCCTCATCAAACCACACATAGAGTAAATGAGGCACCTTGGTTGATTCATCTTAACCTTATTGGCAGATTGTCCACCACCTCTATAAATGGTTCACAATACCTTTTCCTCATAGTGGATGAATTTTCAAGGGATATGTGGGTGTATTTCCTCAAAGAAAATCTAATGTTTTTATATACTTCTCCACATGGATGCATCTGCTATCACCTGCCTATCAGCCTCAATTCGAGTTAGACAAGGACATTACCTAGACGAGGGATATCACAATTCATGGAGTTCACCCCACGTGTTGTCTCAGCCTGGCACCCACTTCCATCAGCCTGGTGACATCTCTCTCAGCTAGCAAGCATCTTCTCTCAATTAGTAACACCCTGCTGCATCATGGCAACCTGTTCCTAAGCATCCTACAGCTGCATTTCCACAACCAAAATGCTGCCAAGCTGTCCAAGGTCATCCAGCACAGCATCTAACCCAGGATGCCTTGCATTTTTGCAATTTACAAGCTGCCCAGCACCTATTGAGGCTCTCCCAGCAGTCGTTTAAATCAACAGCACCTAGATTGGCATGTAACAACCTGTTCTGATCACTCAAAGCTGCATTTTGGGTTCCAACAGGCTGCCTGCTCATCGTCTGCCACCTAGAGCACTTTTTGACTGCTGTACATTATTCTACTCTCTTCTACAACAGCTTCCTACCATCCAGTATCATGTGTTTCACAGTCTGGAGGCTTGGACCTGCTGCCACTTTTGCATTTTCTCATCCTATTGATTAAACAGCAGTCATCTTGACAGCAGCCCTCATTCGAAGAGATTATGTCATCATCTTCAGCACCTACAGCTATTAAGGACTTTGTTTCGCTCCCTCTACTGCTGTTCATCATCGCCTTGTGTCATCTTCAGTACCTAGAAGACTGTGTTTGCTCCTCCATAGAGCATTCTCATCCAGAAGCATTGCCACCTGATCAGCCAGGACAATGCAGTCATCTCCAAGCTCTAATTGATACCATCAACTCAACTCTGCTCATCTAGTATTGGTCCTAGAGACACAGAACCCTAAGGCTGGCTCACTTTATTACATGGTTCATCATTACATTCATATTTTTTGTTTCCCATTTCTATGTTAAAGTTGCCATGCACACTCTGTGTTCCTCCCCACAAACACTACCGTTTCTTTACAAAGTCTTGACTTCACTAACCTGCTTAACAGCCCAGTGTAGATACTACGGATAAGAGTCTTCCAAGGTTTTAGTAAGTTTCTCATTATTCTACTTGAAACACTAAAAAAGCTCGTCTTTACAATCTTCGAGCTATCACCCATTATGTGCCTGGATGCAGATACACAGCATGCCCATACAAGAAGCAATATCAAGAAACAAAAGGCTCTAATTTCACGAGCTCTAAGAGGCTCACTTGCAGTGTTTTCAGCTTAAACTTGATGCAGGCAAGTTTTGGTATATAGATACCTGAGAATTACAAACCATATAATGTTCTTCTATAGAATCAATCAGATTTCATTGACTCTTTGGAGGGTAAGTTCCAATACAAATTTGCAAAAACAAATCTGCTCGATTTGCATATGCTTTAAAGTTTACATTTGCACCTTGAGCTAAACATACGCCTACCTAACTCTAATCTTAAAACCCATTCACAAGGACAATGACAACCACTGACATCTCAAAACAATTCAAGGTAGAAATAGAACTACCTTTAAACGTTTCCCTATAGCGACAAAAGGTTGAACATCCCCTCTTGTGCCTACAATAAGCATGGCAATGCTAAGCTTTGACGGGATCGCCTTAGGTGGATCAATATAAACAAAGTCGTCATCTAATTGAGCAGGTTCTTGATCCGGTACATCCAAATCAAACAAAGTGGGTGCAGTTTGATCAACATCCACCTCAACAGTTCCATCATTTTTTATTTTGGCCAAGTTCTCAATTATCTTTTTCTGCAAGAAAAGACAACAGTCACAGTCAAAGTACTGCATTGAACTAAGACATTTATGGGTTTACTGTTTGGTACAACCAGAAAATCTAAAATTACCCGCTTCCTTTCAGAAAGCTTCTCTGCTGGGCTAGGGACAGCATCACCATGGCTCTGCTGCTTTTCTTTTTCAGTCCGAGATCTTGAAAAGAGAGGACTATCTTCAAAATCATGTTTACTTGAACCTACAGTGGGAGCTGTTTTGCACCTGCTAAATGCTGTATAAAAGACATTGGTAGAAATTACAAGCACTCTAGAACCTTTTACATCAGCATTAATTCCTGCAACATGGACATGGATGTGAAAAGAAACACATGCACTTCTCATTCATCACAGACTCCCAAACTAAAAGACTCTAAGTACCAGATCTGGAATCATTTTCAAGATACCAAGAATATGTTAAATGTGCTGTTTGCATATTATATATAATCACAAAAATCATTTCGAAACCTCAAGTAACAAGAACAAGAACATAAAATATTTTTGTAATTCCTGAAGTCCTGCAACTCTTAGTTTTTGTAATTCCTGAAGTAACAAGAACAAGAACATAAAATATTTTGTAATTCCTGAAGTCCTGCAACTCTTAGTTTTATGAATAAGGAGTCATCGAATGAGGTGATAAGCTCACATAGATATAAAAAATCATACCCAAACTGGTTAAATGATGTCCATTCCACAACTACATCAAAAACCTATATCTCCCTAAACACGGTCACTAGAATCAAGTAACATCAAACCTTCAGATACTAGGCTTATGTATCAGGGATCAGCCAATATTTGCCAGAATGTTTTGTGGACCTCTTGATGGGCAGATTGATTAAGCACTTTACAGTCTTACACCATTCAATATTTCATGATGGTATGTTTAGATGATCTAGATGTAAAGGATCATAAGAAAGGGTGTTTAGATGCATTGTATAACACAATTGTGACCTAGTATATTGCTATGTTTGTCTTTCTAAGAACTTGGCAAAAGATAACTGCTAGACTGTTATAACCGGGATTATGTATCAGGAATCAGCCATAATTTGCAAAACATTTTGTGGTCCTCTTGATGAGAAGACTGATTATGCATTGTATAGTCTTACATGATTGAATAATTCAGGAAATATAAATGTAGATGCTCTACATGTAAAAGCCCATAAAAAAAGGTGTTCATGTGCATTGTTTAACACAATTGTGACCTAGTATACTGCGATGTTCGTCTTTCTATGGAAAAGATAACTGCTAGAGTGTTATACCCCCAACTAATTTTGGCACAGCAGCCAATTAACATATGCCGCTCACCATGTGTGTGAGCTGCAACCTAATGGACCAGGTGTGAGAGAGTGTGCGATATGCAAGGTGGACAGTGTAAAAGACAGCAATGAAACTGCAAATGTTCTACCAAGAAGGAAGTTGGAGATATGGTTTTCATGGTTGGAAAGAGCATTTCAATTTGAGGATGAATGACAGCGCCTTCTCCTATGATGACATGCCATCACATCTGGCCTTTTTTAACATGGCAAAAATAATCAAGTTTCTCTTTTTCCATTTCCTTCTTAAAAATTACAAGATCTGGTGTTTCATTTAAAAAAATATAGAGGTGATTTTTGTGACATGCTTTTATTCATAAACTAATTTTACTGCATTTTTCGTACCTAACATTTTTATTAGATGGACTCATGTTTTTCAGTAGAATACATCACACGTGGAAACAAGGTATTCATATTGCTGATTTCGAAGAAGATGTTGTTCTCGTTTGGAGACATCATTGTTGTTCTGGCCTATACCTAGCATGACAGATGCAACCAGCCAAGTATCCACTAGTTCACTACTGAAATTCACTACTATTTGTTGCATGCATTTGTCAATCTCAGGCTGTAGTGTTGGCATCAATTGTGTATGATTTTGAATGCAAAAGAATGTGCCTGGAAGGATACAACCAAAAGTTTTGAGATGTGTTGCTTCCAACTCCTACTTGTCATGCAGTACTGTTGTTAAAGCAAATAACAATGTTGTTAGTTGTGCAAAGTTCTAAGGGACTGTGTTAGCAGACTTGTTTTTACCTGTCTTTTCTCATGTTCATCTCCTAGTTGTATTGCCAGCCCTACACAAAGGAAAAAGAGCAGAACACAGATGCTGATGACAAAACTGAAGCAGTTATAGCAATAAAAGCAGTCAACCTGCATTGAAAACAGGTCGCCTCAACCTGCTGTCCACAAAACGCAGAAGAGAAAGGGTCAGAAACAAGTCTCCAGCCCTGAAACAGCCCAATAAACAGTAAACCCGGTGTCGAAAGGTCGTATCCATCGAGGATCAGAGATAGAAGGAAGCAGAGATAGGAGATGGAAGAGAAGAAAAAGAGCAGACAAGAGGTAAACACGACAAAGACAAAGCACAATGAATCAAATCAATATGTATTGATAAAACCTGGAATCCCTTGTCTGGCACTACTCAGAAGCAATCTTCAAGCATTAGATCTCCTGGAGCTCCTTCATAGAACAAAAACATGCATCAAAATAACAGCTCCTCTGCCACTCAGAACCCAAATCTGATGGCTTTGTTGGCTCCGAAATGGGAGATAAAATCCCAAGACACCTGAACTAGGATCTCCTAGTTCACTCCTTCTTCTTCCAATTCAAAGTGCAGTTTTCAGCCTGTCAACAGCGATCGCAATGCGTGTGATTTCGCCAATCTTTCTTTTTTATGAAAAATCCCATAATTGGCTGAAAAAGCAACTTGCTTTTTGCATGCCATCCTAATCTAGAAGCTTTTCTAAATTTTTCGTATTTTTACAATAAATAATATCAAAAATAAGTTAAAATTGTCCAAAAATCTAGTATTTTTGGACCATTCATGCCACTCACACTAGTACTAATGACTCAAATCACATTGACTCTCTTAATCAATTAGAAATTTGGATGATAATAAACTCTAGAGTTTTTCACACTATGCCTGCATAATGGCACCACATCCACCCTCTCTGAATCTGCATATCCTCCAGTATGTTCCAAAATCCTAGTTGTCATCAAATTCTGAGTCCTCCTCATCCTCTGTAACCATATCCTTTGCTTCTTCATCTTCCATATCTTCCTGGCTACCCCCTGTGTCATGGCCACTATTTTCTTCCAATTCTGGCAATTCACAGACATTAGATTCCCGCCTCTTCAATAATTTGATTATGTTCTCTCCTACCGGAAATTCTATGGCTGTCCCATCCAGCTCATTTAATGCATAAGTAGCATTATCAAACACATGTCTTGCCACATAAGGTCCAAACCATCTTTTGGAAACTTTACGCATGGCACTATGCTGATTGTCTAAACTGCTACCATAAACCAATACCTAATCCCCATCTTGTATGGTTCTTGGCCTCAATCTATGTCCTTTGTCAAACCGTTTCTTGTTTTGTATCCTTGCTGCCCTTAACTTTGCAATCGCTGCCTCTATGTATTCTGACTTTCTTTCCAACTATCTAATGCGTAATGCCAACAACTCCTCTCGATTCAACTCCTCTTTCCAAGGTAGCACACTCCATATGACTGTCATCTCTTCTATCAGCATGATAGGTTTTTGACCATACACCAATTCTGCAGGCATATATCCTATAACAACACTATGAGTTGTTCTGTCAGCCCACAAGGCATAAGGAAGCAATCGTGGCCACTCTTTTACCTTCTCTCCACATGCTTTTGCCAATGCCTTCGCAATAGGTGAATGACCTCTTTCACTTTTTCCATTTCCTTCAAGGTTATAGGCTGAAGTTAAAGCAAGCTTTATCCCCAATCGTGCAAAGAAATCATGAGCCTCATCTGCATCTAGCTCACCCCTATCTACTGTAATTTTTCCCACACAGCCATACTGACAAAAGATCTCTTCTAAGAGAAAAGTACACACTGCATTTGTTGTCTTAGTACGTAGAGCTCTCTCTTCTACTTGATTAGTCAAGTCTTCATAAGTACAAGATATCTCATTTGCCAAAGACCTGTAGGCATCATGACTAAATCCACCACCCACTTAAAATGAAGAGACAATGGATATGTCGGCTGCAATCCATCCCGATGTCTCACAACTGAATACATTTGACATGTCTTAAATGTTTCCACAAAGTGAGCAACATCCTTATACATACCCTGCACTAATATCTTTCTTTGATCTTTGCAAAAGTAGCCCAAATACCTCTGTGGCCAACCCACAAGCTTTCATGAAATTCTTGCATAACATTTACTTGTGAAGCTCTGTCACCCAAAACTCGCAATGGCATACCCTGTTTCTTTTTAGCATGTCTCCATAAGTATCCATCTTTTAAGAAAAACCCATAGGCTTTCCTCTTGATCTTTTTAAACTCCTCATCTGACTATTCATCTCTCTTTGTTAATGTACTCAGGTATTGATCAATTCTCAGCCACTCTCCTGCATATTTGTCTTCCAAAAACACTTCTACACAATATGCAAAACATCTAAAGTGTCTTCTCTTTGTTGTCCAAGCTTCTGTTAATGTTGTAACAACACCTTGCATAGCTAAATTCGCTCTTGCAACATCATTTTCAGCTACAAGAAAGTCATTTTCTTCCTCCTCATCCATCATCCCATCTTCATTCTCATAGCGTGCTCAAGATATCATGTCTGCCACTAGGTTATCTCTTCCTACAATATCCTGAAATTCAGGGTTCAAAGATTTGATGTATACAATCCACCGGAGCATAGCAATGTCCGCGGTAGCACAACTAGTAATCATACCCAATACGGACAAACAATCGGTCTCAATGACTACACGAGCTCCCATAAAATACTCCTTATCACATTTAAGGGCTGTCACAATTCCCCATAATTCTTTTTTTACCTCTGGATACCTTCTTTGCCGTTCAATCAATACTTTAGCACCAAAGCGAATTGCATATCTTTGCCATTCCTCATCATCTTGCCCAATTACCCATCCAATCCCGATTGGGCTTGTATCAACAATAATAATGATAGGCTTTCCATGTGAATAGTCAACCTTTCTCAATGTAGGAGCAAATTTTAAGAGCTGCTTCAATTTCTTCATTGCTTTCTGATGCTTCCTTTCCCAATGAAATCCCTAACCTTTTCTCAGAAGCTGATATAGAGCATCGGCTACATGTGCAAAGTGAGAAATCCATATCAAATAGAACGCACATCCTATCTTTTTCCTGGCTTAGGGGCTACTGCCCCTCCCCTTTCCTCTTGTCCTTTTTCATCCAATTTTGCAACCTTCAATTAAAGATCCCACATGCCTTTGACCAATTCATCTAAGACATCTCCCTAACACAGGGAACAATAGCAAGTACGGCCATAGGGTTAGTCACAAAAGTGGATGGCTTAGTGGATACTTCAACTATTTTGCCCGTAACAGTGGGCAAGCTAGAGACATGCAATCTTTCTCTTCTTCTGTGCTTTTTTACAATTGCATTAACAACTTCCTTGACATGTCTCCACTCTATTTTCAGGCCCGTTTCTGTAGTCTAATCTTCTAGCAAATCATCAAGCTTCTCTTGAAACTCAAGATCTGTTGCTTGTAGAAACAATTCAATTTTCTGACTTGCAAGAGCTTGCTGTTTTGCAAGATCCAACTGCTCAAATCAACTTTCAAATTCTCTTAACAATTCTATAGCCACAAGACCCTTATTGGGTTGTAAAACCCACTCCTGAAAAGTCTTGCGCGTAATCAAACTGGTATCCTCAATGTAAAATTCTTCCCTGAGTGTCTTCTTAAAAGCTACCCAGTCAGCATCTTGCATGTATAATTCAGTAATTCGCGCTTTCAGTTCATGTACAGTAACACATACAAAATAACGGCTCCATGCAAGTTAAGCCACCCCAAAAAATTCCATCTTTTGAGCATAGGTATGTACATATACAGATACATTCCTACCATTGAATAACTTCATCTCAGGCCAACTGCTTACAGAACGTTCATCACAACACTTTCTGTTTGTGCAGAAGCATGTATCATCTGTTGTTGTACCTGCATAAGCATATTCAGATTCGGCACCAACTGTTGTAAAACATCTCTGGAGATTGTGTTCGAATATTCTCCCATCTTGTCTTTCCTTCTTCTAATGACCTTTCATGTCGGGTTCACCAATGTCAGAGGGGTTTTTATCAAAAGGTCGTATCCACCGGGGATTAGAGATAGAAGGAAGTAGAGATAGGAGATGAAAGAGAAGAAAAAAAATAGACAAGAGGTAAACACGACAAAGACAAAGCACAATGAATCAAATCAATATGTACTGATAGAGCCTGGAATCCCTTGTCTGGCACTGCTCAGAAGCAATCTTCAGGCATTAGATCTCCTGGAGCTCCTTTGTAAAACAAAAACGTGCATCAAAATAACAGCTCCTATTCTGCTCAAAACCCAAATCTGATGGCTCCATTAGCTCCGAAAGGGAGGTAAAGTCACAAGACACCTGTTCCAGGATCTCCTAGTTCACTCTTTCTTCTTTCAATTCAAAGAGCAATTTCCAGCATGTCAACAACAATCGCGACGCGCGCAATTTCGCCAATCTTTCTTTTTTATGAAAAATCCCA
The DNA here is from genome assembly GCF_053477565.2 of Lygodium microphyllum. Classification (NCBI taxonomy): domain Eukaryota; kingdom Viridiplantae; phylum Streptophyta; class Polypodiopsida; order Schizaeales; family Lygodiaceae; genus Lygodium; species Lygodium microphyllum. The sequence goes on from NC_141150.1 coordinate 19,141,785, forward strand.
TAACTAGCTGAAAAAGTAACTTGCTTTGCATACCATCCGAATCTAGAAGCTTTTCTAACTTATTCGGATTTTTACAATAAATAATATCAAAAATTGGCTAAATTTGTCTAAAAATATAGTATTTTTGGATCGTTCATGCCACTCACACTAGTACTAATGACTCAAATCACATTGACTCTCTTAATCAATAAGAAAGTCGGATGATGACGCACTCTAGAGTTTTTCACAATGTGCCTGCGTAGTGGCACGACACCAGATGGCACACAGCAAAATGTTGATGGAAACAAGCCAAAAATTAAGAGAAAATGGTCACCCAAGCTATAGAGCAGTTGCAATATCACGAACAGATCCAAGCAGCAGATGAAAAGGCAAAATGCTAACCTACACCAGCATAAAACAGCAGCAAAAACAGTGATCTTAAAATTCGATACCATATCTGAAGCGGATGCAATGATGAAAGCGTGGAAAACTATTGTAATAGGTTGTTGAATGCAAGAGAAAAAGGAAAAGAGAAACACTGCAAAAGAAAAAAACATTACATAAAGAACTCAAAAGCAAAGAGATGCTCGGAAAATGGAATCCATGTACCAAGATATGAGACAATACAGATCCAACATGAGTCACTAGCTGTCCAAGGCACCAGCATGGGCTCTCTCTCTCCACCAGAACCTAAAGGAGGTGAATGACACTAAATAAAGAGGTGGAGCCCCAATATATTAAGCATAAAATATGCCTCAAATAAAGCCTGGTTGGCCAACATTAATGCTGGCCGACTGGCATCATAATCACCAAATGGGCAAGAAATGCCCACCAAAAAAAATGCCTAAAATAACTACAATGTGCCCAGCCCTAAATGACACACATAAACTAACATATCTGCTAACAATCTATGCATTATATAAGACAGTGAGAGGTCATGTACGAGCACCTTGGGAGGCTATCAAAGAGAATTGGTAGTACCATAGGAGTAAAACAAGAATACCCACTTTCACCCACATTTTTTATTTATATATAGATGAAGTGTCTGATTACATTGACCGACATGGAGAAAACGGAGCCAGTCTAGCAAAGGTGTTGATACTGATATTATTGTATATAGATGGCATTCTTCTTATTTCAAATTCACCAAAGGGATTGCAACGTCACCTAGATGCTTTGCATGTCTTTTGTAGAAACAGAGATCTCACAGTAAACCTTGGAAAGACCAAAACCATGGTCTTCAATACTTCAGTAGCATGGGTGACTAAATCCATGTACCACTTCACATTTGGAGCAAACATAGTAGAGAATGTGAGGAAATATGCTTATCTAGGAGTCACCTTCTCTTGCCTCCACAATTTATGTTAAGAGGGGCATCAGAGGCACGTCTAGCACAAGGCTATGCAGCACTAGAGGCACTTGAGCATAAATATGCTCACATACAGTTCCAAAAGCCTCGCACTAAAATATGGTTGTTTGACACCCTAGTCACATCTACACTACTGTATGGAGTAGAGGTATGGGGCTGCAACTTGTACCACAGACGTCTTAGTCAACTCATTGATCGCATCGGTACAGAAAGAGATTATTATGATGATTGGGATAGCATAGAAAGGCCACTAATCATGATGATAGCACGTATGATTAGGAGTAACCCTTCCATCCCATACCCCATTGTTAGAGCAAAGTTGAGAGTAGAGTCTATAGTCATAGAGGCACTCTTCAAGGCAATGACCTTTTGGCATAGCTTATGGGATCTCCCACCTCTAGATACTAACTTCATCTAGACAACTAGCAGCAAAGAGGGAGAACTATTAATTTTCACAAATAACTATTTGGATGAGTCTACATGGTTTGGATATTCACCACCTTTTACCTTTTGACTACAACCTTGACTACCCTACATTTTCTCTCTGTGACAAACCTTTTATATTTCAATTGTTACCAAGACATATTGACTCAATGATTCCAAATTAATTTGATGCTCATGTACTTTGAACGGCAATTTGTATTAAGCCAAATTTGGCAACTCCTAAAATTTAGAAGGTTACTATTTTTGCAAATTGCTCAAATGAAAATTTTGTTCGCATCAAAGGCTCCGGATTTTTGCAAGGAACAATTTTTCTTTGGCAACTATCTCAAATTCTTAACCAATTTGAGAGATTTTCAGAATAGAAGGTTTGGAAACTTCTTTCTCTAGAAAAGAGACATGTGGCATCTCGACGAGAACATCTGTCATTTTGAAAAAAAGTGTTCCTTCACTTGTCATAAGAGAACGTTGAGAGGGGAACCAGCTCACCCCTTTGCATGAATTTATTGAAACAAAACCATGGGCACTAAGTGTCTGAACCATATACAAAAGGTTGATTTGCTATACTTTTGGAAATTAGGGTTTTGAAATCCTAATTTATGTAGTAAGTTGATTTTCTTTTTTAATGCTTGGATTAGATCAAACTAAGTAGAAAGTGCTTCTTGGATGAGAGATAGACAGGAGAATAGAAAGCATCTGGCTGAAATATTAGCATGAGAGCTTATTCCAAATGAAAAGAGAGATCTTCAATATATAGGTGTGAAACTTGGGTGCTCAAAAGTAGAAAATAGAGGCTACAAATGACAAGTATTTCTTGGGCTTGCTCAGGGGATGTATGCATCTGGTCTCATTGTGGTAGCGGATGCGTGATGGGCGGTAATGGGAGGTAGCAAAAAAGTCGGGTATTAACAGGGCTAGTGGCAGTGGTGTGATATGGGTGCCGAGTCCGGGGCGTGAGGGAGGCCTGTAGCAGGCCGGGGGAGAGGGGGGCGGCTGCTACAAAGAGAGGAGAGATGGTGACTGCTCTTGTCAAAAGAGCAGGGAGGGCAATGGTAGGGGCGGGCTGGCATGCGAGGTCCGGCGACTCGGACGGTATGGTCCAGTTCTCGACTCGGACGAGGAGCGTGGTCACGTGGAGAGAGGGCGTCCGATTGTGCGGGGACTCCGACGAGGGACGTTCGGGGCAGTATCCGATTCGGACGAGAGCGGGAATCGGACAAGGGACGTCCGATTGTGGGGACTCGGACAAGGGGTTTAGTCCACGTGGCAGTGTCCGAGTCGGACGAGAGGGCGTCTGATTGTGAGTGGACTTAGGCGAGGAGTGTTGGGGATTCGGACGAGAGGTTTGGGAACTCGAACGAGCAGTTGGTCCGAGTGGGCGTCGATGGCGTGATGGTGAAAGCAGGTGAGTAGGGCGATGGCGGAGAGAGAGAGAGAGAGAGAGAGAGAGAGAGAGAGAGACCAGTTGCCACTATTTTCCACAGACGGGGCAAGTGACGAACAGACCGGGCAGTGACGGACGGGGCAAGTGACGGACAGACAGGGCAAGTGACGGACGGACGGGGCAGTGACGAGACGAGAGAACGGACGGACGGGGCAATGACGGTGGACGGGCCAGTGACGAGAGAGAGAGAGGCATGACCACAAACGGACGGGGCAGTGACGGGACGAGTGACGACGGACTGGCCAGTGACCGAAGGGCGAGTCACCATACCTACCATTGTACGAGGATATCATGCACTACTCCAACTTGGGGGATGTCATGTTGGCCGAAGAGTTCAATGCACGCACAGCACAGAGGCAAACCTCCTTCGAGAGCAAAGACCACATGTACAAAGAGATCGCACCGGAGGAGACAGGACTCAACCGGGCATCACAGGACACAGCTGAATGCACCGAATATGATGAACACCTATTGGCGTTAGGGGGGACACACGGACTAGCCATCCTCAACGGTCTCGACAGATGGCCCGGGTCGGATGCCCTCACATGCTTCCCACACAAGTACGCGGCCAATTGCATCGGACGGGGGGCACATGGAGCACCCACACAGAAACTGGGAGCAAGCACAGTGGACTATATCCTCGGCCCTCTATTACTTATCCCCGACATCCAGTCCTTTAAAATATCACCTCGCCCACTCGCAGTAGCTGTCGACCATGCCTATCTACAATTTGACATAACCTGCAGGTATGACCTAACCCCCCCAGCAAGCAACCCCCCAAGATTCCCCAGGTACCACTTTACCAGGCTAACTGCGAGCGCATACTCCGACCATCTCTATTGGAGCCTGCAAGAAATGAACCCCCACGCACCCCTGGAGGAGGTCACAGCACAGTTGGCGGGCACACTACACACCTCGGCTACCGAATACTTCCCCCACACATCCCCCTCCCCCCACCCCACCCCTCCGAACAAGAATGTCCCACAGAATAGCTGGTACGACGCACAGCACAGGGAAACCCGGCTCCGTCTTCAACAGGACGAAGCATGGGGAGTACACACGCATAAACAGGCACGCTTGATCTTCCGTCGCCTAGCGCCACGGAAGAAACGAGCCTACCTCTCCAAAGTGGAACACGAATTCTACCAGCTATTCTGAGGACAGGACAGCAAAGAGGCATGGAAGGCATTTCAGGAACCCTGAGCCCAGACGCCCATCACCTCCCCGAACACTTGGCACGCATATGCAACCTCACTATACCAAGTACCCAAGCAGCCCCAGCTACCCCGGCCCCCAGGGAGCAGACCCGGATCATCCACATTCTTCAGCACGGGGCGGGTTCGGGACGCCATTGATAGACTCCAAAATGGTCGTGCCCAAGACCACGAAGGCTTGGTAGCAGAGCATTTGACCCATGCCAGAGACATACTGGCATCTCTTCTAGCACACATGTTCAACAGAGCCCTATGCGAAGGCTTCCCTGCCAGCTGGTCAATTAACACCATAATACCTATCTTGAAGGCCGGAGACCCCATGGTTCCTACGAACTACCGAATAGTCATGGTTGGCCATATACTAGTCAAGTTCTATGGATCCATACTAGACCATGAGCTGAGCAAGTGGGCAGAGCAACACCAACATCGGGCGGCAGGACAAGCAGAGTTTAGGAGGGGGTTCTGCACCCTTGACCATATCCTCACACTAAGAGCCATCATAGAGGAGGGCAGAGCACATGGAAGACGGGTGTACTGCTACTTCATGGACTTCCGCAAGGCCTTTGACACAGTCCCACGAGCGAGGCTCACGCAGAGACTACAGGAACTGGAGGTCCCAACCGAAATGCGATGGGGGATACTGGCACTATACGAATCGGTAACGGGCCGAGTTCGGGCACCAAGAGGGCTGTCAAAGGAGATAACCAGCACCATCGGAGTCAAGCAGGCATGCCCACTCTCGCCCACCCTATTTGGCCTCTACATTGATGAGATCTCAAAGTACATAGATAGATTGGGCGAGGAGGAATCGAGCCTGGAAGGGACACTGATACCCATCTTACTATATGCGGACGACATAGTCCTCATCCCCAACACACCCGAAGGGCTACAGCGCCAACTGGACGCACTACAGGCCTTCTGCCAAGACAAAGACCTAACTGTGAACCTGGGGAAAACCAAGGTCATGGTGTTCAATACGTCAACCCAATGGCTCCGACGGTCGGTACCCCCCTTCACATACGACGGAGAGACCGTGGACGTGGTCCAAAGATACGTCTATCTGGGGATTACATTCTCTGGACCGAGATTTATCCTGAGAAAAGCAGCAAAAGATAGACTAACCCGAGGCTATCCAGCCCTCGGGTCAATGGAGAACCAATGTGCCCGCATACAGTTCCAGGAACCCCGGACAAAGCTCTGGCTTTTTGACACCTTGGTCACACCAGCCCTCCTGTACGGGGCTCCCATATGGGGGTCCCATCTCTACTACACGCGGAGGGCCCCACAAGATCAGCCACTGCCTAAGGAGGAGGCCACCTATGAGGGATGGGAGCAGATGGAGAGACCCTTAATACTTATGATCTCACGGATGATCCGAAGCAAGCCCTCCGTACCACACGAGATCATCCGCGCAGAGCTAGGGGCATCGCCCCTCGTGGCTGAGGCCCTCTTCCACACCGTGACCTTCTTGCACCGAATATGGGACCTGCCCCGGCACCGGTACCCCAGACTCGCCCTGAAGTCATCCAAACGGCTAGCAACACAAGGAGACACTGAGTGTTGGTATGCCCGAACAGAGACCTGGCTATGGCTCCATGGCCTGCACATGGACCACCTCCCCCCACTACAATACAGCCTAGACTGCCCACACCTAGAGCTCAGCCGAGAGGAGGTGAATTGCATCATCAGAATGGATATCATCCAGACAGACACAGCCAGGACATGGGTGACCCCCACGTCGGAACTAGAAACCAAGAAGGCTTTCTACCGAGAGCACTTCCTGCATATCTCCCCGGATGGCTTCATCACCCGCCCAAGCTACATGGACACACACCTGTCTCACGGCGTCAGAAGTGCCATCGGACAAATCCGCACGTCCTCACACCAACTACAGGTCGAAACGGGCAGATACGGGGCCGAATCTGTCAGCTCTGCCATCTCGAGCCAGAGACAGAGGAACACTATATCTGTAGATGCCCAATGTACTACGAAATCTGGGGACGCTTCCACTGCCTAGTCAGAGAAGGATTCGGCCCACTCTCCAAGGTGATGGAATTCAAAGACCAGAGATGCCTGAGGCTCTTTCTACTGGAAATACAATGCCACAGAGACCAACCTCCTAGTCCAATGTCTTGGACTTAGTGCATTCTAATGTATGTAATATGCCCGTGAAATCGTTGGGTGGTGCTGCATATTTTGTCTCCTTTATTGATGATTGTTCCAAGAAGATTTGGGTATACCTGTTGAAAAAGAAATGTGAAGTGTTTGCTATTTTTAAAACTTTTCATGCATTTGTGACTACTCAAACAGGTAGAAAGCTGAAATGCTTGAGAACTGATAATGGGGGTGAGTTCACATCAACTGAATTCAAGTCCGTTTGTGACTTGCATGGAATTAAGAGGGAGCTTACAGCTCCTTACAGCCCTTCTTCAAATGGGGTGGCTGAAAGATACAATAGGACTTTATGTGAAAGAGTGCAGTGCATGCTGTCCACTGCTAATCTCCCTCATGAATTTTGGGGAGAGGCGCTCAAAATTGCGGTTCACATTTGCAACCGCTCTCCAAACAGGTCCTTAAATAATGGCATTCCTGAGGAGGTTTAGTCTGGAAAATCGGCCTGGAGTATGAGAGCGAGGTATACTCTCGATTCTGCGAGTGGAAGGTGTTTGCAGAGACGCAAACTACTTCCAAAGTTCGTGGTGTTCGAGATGATCATGGTGGCGAGTTTACTTCTCACCTCTTTTCTTAGTTTTGCAAGGATCACAGCATTGGGTGGAGTATTCCCATCTGAACACATCGTCAAAGAATAGTGTGGTGAAGCATGCAATCAGACCATAGTGGAGATGGCCCGATCAATACTGGGTCATAGGAGTCTTTCTCATTCCCTTTGGGGTGAGGCGGTGGCTACTGTGATTCACATCAGCAATTGCTCTCTGACTTCGGTATTACAGGACATGACTCCCTATGAGGCTTTCTTCGGAAAGAAGCCTTGTGTGTCTCACTTTCGCGAAGGCTCTTGCACAAGATGTTTGGAGACATCCTATGCAGGCTAAGCTCGATTCCATCGAGTGAAATCAAACTTGAGAGCTCGTACCGCGTCCCAAGAAGAGGAAGGTGATAGGTATGAAGTGGGTCTTTAAGACCAAGTACTTTGCCAATGGTTCCTTGGACAAGCACAAAGCCAGGCTTGTTGCCAAGGGTCTTGCACAGCGGGCAGGATTGGATTATTTTGAGACCTTTGCTTCTACGGCTCAGATGTCTACTATTCGAGTTATTTGGCTCTTGCAGCCCACCACCGTTGGCATGTCTATTAGAGGGACGTCAAGCCAACCTTCTTAAATGGCATCCTTGAGGAGGAGATTTATGTTTCACAACCTCCACATTTTCTTGTGCAAGGGAAGGAGGATCGTGTCTACAGGTTGTAGAAGGCCCTTTATTGCCTGAAGCATGCTCCTCGTGCTTGTTACTAGAGGTTTGACCGCTTCTTTGTGCAGAGTGGTTTCCATTGCTCCAATCATGACCCCAACCTATACTTTCAGGTTGAGGATAGCCGCTATGTTTTGCTGATTTTGTATGTTGATGATCTTATCATTACAAGGAGCGACACTCAAGAGATGGATCACACTCGGACTATTTTGAGACAAGAGTTTGACATGATGGATCTTGGGATCCTTCACTTTTTTCTTGGATTGGAGATCAATCAGAAGGCACAAGGAATTTTTATTTCGCAACACACCTACATCTCCGCACTTCTTTCGGAGTTTCGCATGACCAAGTGTCGGCCTATTTCTTGCCCCATGGACCCAGAATCCAAGTTTGTGGCAAATGGAGTTCCCCTTACCGATCCCACCCATTACAAGTGCCTTGTTGGCTCCCTTATCTAGCCAATTTACACTCGGCTAGATATTTCATTTGTGGTGGCTTTGTTGTCTTCTTTCATGAAGACTCCTACCCAGGATCACTAGAGGGCAACTTGTGTGTTCTTCAGTATTTGCAAGGGACTCAATCCTACGGGATAATGTATGGAGAGGGGAGTCACCCTCTCTAGATGGAGTGATTCTGATTGGGCAGGTGATGCGGATTCACAACGATCCACTATAGGCTATGCTTTCTCCCTTGGATTGGGAGCTATCTCTTGGAGCAACAAGAAGCAACCTATTGTGACTCTTTCTTCTATAGAGGTTGTGTATCGGGCCTTATGTTCGACCGCTATGGAGGCCGTTTAGCTCTGTCATATGTTGGCGGAGATTCACTTTCCATAGACAAGACCTACGTGTGGACAACCAGAGTGCCCTTACTCTAGCCAAGAACCTGGTGTTTCATACTTGCACGAGGCACATTGAGGTTCAATACCACTATGTTTGAGAGCGGATCGTGGATTCGAAGCTGGCGGTGGCCTAATGTCCCATGGAGAACAATGGGATTGATCTCTTCACGAAGCCTTTGCCTCAATCTTCTTTGCTTCATCACATGAGATTGTTAGGTCTTCAAACACTCCCAGGATCTGAGAGGGGGTGTTAGCCTATCATCTCCTGGTTGTGAGCTCCTGACAGAGTCTAGAAAGAGACAGAGGAGCTCTGTCAGTTTGTTCAACATTTATGTGTTTGTGCATGTCACTTTTGAGTGGCTGCTGGCCCATTCTAGGGCGCATTTTCCAATCGGCCCATCTTAGGGCAATCAGCCAGTTTGCCAGGCCGCCAACTAGTCGGCCAGATTTAGGAGGAGAGGGCTATTTAGAGCAGCCCTCTTAGTCATTCTCACTCTCACTCACTCTTTCTTGCAGATTCAGCACATACTGCTCCCACTCCTCTCCGACATTGGTGCTGTCACACATTTCAGCCTGATCCTATGCACTCACTGATGCTCCGGGCTGTGTGCAGAGACTAATCAAACCACACATTTGTATTCAGCGTTCATTTCAATCACTGCAATTATTCTTCATTTTCTACACTCTCTCTCTTTTTTTTTCGTAATCTTCTCTCTCTCTCTCTCTCTCTCTCTCTCTGTGTGTGTGTGTGTGTGTGTGTGTGTGTGTTCCTTCTATTGCGCACTCTCATAGAAACAAGAAACTCTGAGTACTCCTTCCTCTTCTTTTCCTTCAAACAATTTTGTTTTCAAATGTCAAAATAAAGTAGGTGCATCTTCATCATCATTATTTCAATTTAATACATTTGATGAACAAAAGCAACCCACATTATTTCCCACATCTACATCTATGACAAATCCATTTAATCTCCCTCCCATCCCACCCTCTTATTCCGTTGCCACATCTTTCAACCTTCATTAAGTGCACCACATGTTGCCTCTCATGTAGGATCACATGTGTTTTCATTCACCACACTAGGGGGTTCTTCAAACTTAGGCATAGCTGTTAGGACCTTATCTCTTCCTCAGCCGAGTGGTGTTCCCCCTTTTCCTCACACACTTTCGGAATCATTGCAACCTAGTTATTCCCCCCTGTCTCTCCCAAGTGTGGATCAATTGGTATCACAGTTTGTCTCCACAGCATTACCTAATGGACCCTCTAGTCATTATGCTGTGTCCCAACCAACATTTGGATAGGGCTTACATGTCCCAATGCCTCCACCTCCATCGGCACCTTATGGAAACATTCATGTTCATGTGCCTCTGCATCAATCAACACTCATTGGACACTCACAGCCTATTTCTACCTACCCACCTCTTTCCCCTCCTCCTCCTTATCAGATACCTCCACCACCACCACCACCACCATCTTATCCTCCACACCCATCTTACCCCACATTCCCAACCCCTCATGATTCTACCTCATCTTCAGCGAAGCATGCATTCAATGACAAGACTCATTTTAACGAATCAAACTTTACAACTTGGTCGAACTTAATGAGACATGTCCTTGACTCATAGAACCTATGGAATCTTTTGCAAGGATTGGAACCCCAACCCGATCCCGCACTTATTCCATACGAGATCGTCCGCTCATGGAAGGCTAGGAATGCCTCCGCTATTGTGGAGTTGATGTAAGGCTTATTGCTTGAGTTTCATTCTCAGCTTCAGCATTTTGACTTAGCGTCAAAGCAATGGGCACACTTGACTGACTGCTATGCGGCTCAAGATAGAACCCATCAAATAAATCTTGACCAGGAGCTTCAGAACTTCAAAATCTCTAACTCTTATGACATGAAAATCAAGTCAGCCGAGTATTAGCATCTCCTTGCCAATTCTCCACTACAGGGACTCCTAAGTCCTCTGACAAGTAGGTCACATTGTTTCTTAACAAGCTGCCACGTAAATACTTCAATTTAATGTAGCAAGTGGTTTCTCTGCCCAATTTTCCCACATTCTATGAATTTGAATGTCAGCGAATTTGAATGTCAGCTATTGCGTTATGCACGGCTCTTCGATCAATTTCATATGAATAATCCCTCAAAGGGGACTTTGTTGCTCATTCTCAAAAGGCACAACAAGGGAAGGGTAAACCAAATCAAACTTCGAATCCAAATCAAAATCAAGCAAGGGAATCACAAGGAAACTCCCACTCTCAACTCAAACCCAAGTGGCAAAATGTATCTAAGAAGAATAGGTATTATCAACATTGTCAAAAAGTTGGCCATTTTGATGACAAGTGTCAATCAAAGGCAAGAGACACAGCACCAAAACCCAAGTCACAAATCCCCACCCCTCAGTCAAGCAACCCCTATCAAGGGAGGTGAGGTGATGGCAAGGGGCAGTGGAAAGGTTAAGCTCACACTACCACTAGTCAGTCATCTCAGCCGACAATGTTCTCAACTTGAGAGGGCTTGTCTAACTGGTCTACTGAGGCCCACATCGTCTCCGTAGAGACATCCGATTGCAAGTCTTGTCCACATCTGTGAGTTGCCTCCCGAAAAGGTGACCGCAGAGGCCCACTCGTCACAGCTGAGCACATCAACACCTGTTTGGATTGTGGATAGTGGAGCTACACATAACATGACTCCTATAGAGGACATCTTCTGTACCTGAGCCCCTACAGTCGAGCAAGTCCGCATAGGAAACAACTCCTCGATCAAAATCCGGACTCAAGGTTGCGTCAGTTTTGCCACTAACAAGGGTCCGGATCTGGCTTTGCTGGATAATGTATACCATGTCCCTCAACTTGGGGTGAACTTGTTATCTGTTCAACAACTTTTCCGGTTGGGGCGAGCAGTTTTCTTTGTAGCGACCACTATCGAGGTCCTTGACTATAGGACTAGTTTAGTAATTGCTCATGGTGAGGCACTGCCTAATGGCCTATACCACATGACCCATTTTTTTACCGAGCCGACAGTGGAGGGCTCTATGTTCCATAGCATCTAGGCATTAGCCAAATTTCGAGAGCCTACGAATAATGAGCATCATTAGCATTTCAGCTTAGGGCATCTTGGCTATGACTCCCTTCATGAGTTGACTCATTGTGAGATGGTTGAGGGCCTTGCTCGCCTAAACTAGCTCGAGATGTTTATAGAGCATGTCAGCTCAAAAAGCAACATTGTATCCCATTTCCTCAACGACCTACACATAGAGCTATGGTGCCTCTTAGATTGATTCACGTTGATCTTTGTGGGCCCACATCCACTACTACCTTGAACAACGCACTGTACTTCTTTTTTATAGTGGATGATCATTCGAGATATATGTGGGTGTATTTTCTCAAGCATAAGTCCAATACTTTCACATACTTCAAAGTCTTCAGGTGTCATGCATACACACACACGCTTGATGATAAAATAGGAAAACTCACTCCCCGACCTGATCTCCTTATCTTTGTCGGATATATCTCCAAAGCGAAAGCCTACCGTTTGTTCAATCCTTGAACAAACAAGGTGGTCGTTAAGAGGGATATCATCTTTGACAAGAGGGATCGTGCAGTCCTCTATACCGGATTCCAACTCAATTCCTCCTTCCATACCATTGGAGATCGTGCCTACTGAGCCTAGTCTACTACCTACTCCTGATCTACCTACGGATTCTTCTGTTAGCAGTCATGTTTGTCATGCCTTGTCATCTCCTGCCTGTGAGCCTGAGTCTGAGTCTGACGAGGACATTAGGAGCCCTGACATGTCTGTTATGTGTTATGATGGGGAAGGCTAGTCACTCTTGACTAGCTGTCTTAGGATGTGTATTTCTTTTTGGCCTCTTTTAGTGAGCAGCCACCACTGGCTGCCCAGCCACTTTTTTGGTCACTGATGTGAGGCGCCCATTTTAGGGCATTTTTAGGGTTTGCGCCCATTTTAGGGTTAGGGTTAGGGTTTGTTCTTTCGCCTATTTATAGGCAGCCCCCCTCCCCACTTGATCACTTATCTTCTTGCAGATTCCGATACTCCTCCCCCATGGTGGTGCTGCCATCATCATCAGCCTGATCTAGTACCCTCACTGACGTTGTGGGCTGCGTGCAGGGACTGATCAGTCTCCTTCCGCCTTCCCGTTTGTATTCAGCATTCATTTCAAACAGTGCAGATTTCTCTTCCTTATTTTCTGCTTTCTCTCTCTCTCCCTCCCTCCGTGTTCGTATTCCTTCTTCCGCAGCGCACTCTCACATCTTCAGCTCCCAGGCCCCCTCCGAAAGACCCATTACCTTGCTAGTGCCAACAGACCATGTGGGATTCGGGGATCTTACCACCGAATTCCATTCCAAAGGGACCTAGAAGATTTTCCCGGCTTGCACCTCAAGCATCATTTGTGTTGCCCTTTACAACTGATTACATAGCACATTTTGAGCCGGATACATGGCATAAGCCTCTTCAGCACCCTCAATGGCAAGATGCCATGGAGAAGAAGCTAGAGAGTATTGACCAAAATGAGACTTGGACATTGGTGGATCGTCCAAGCCACAAGAAAGTCATCGAGATGAAGTGGATCTTGAGGACCAAGCTAAAGGCTGATGGGACTTTAGACAAGTACAAGGCTTGCCTTGTCATACAAGGGTTTCAATAGAAACATGGTATTGATTATGAAAAGACCTTCGCACCTACTGCATGGTTGACATCTTTTCGGTTATTACTCGCACTAGCCGCTCAACACAATTGGCCAATATATCAGATGGATATCAAGAGTGCCTTCCTAAATGGTTATCTGAAGAAGAAAGTCTATCTGGAGCAGCCACAAGGATTTCCTTTTGCGAACCTGAGGGATAAGGTATTCCACTTGCAAAAAGCTCTTTCTGGGCTAAAGCATGCACCACGGTCTTGGTTTCATAGTATGGATGAGTTCTTACAGACTCATGGATACCATTCTACCCCTTGTGATCCGAACTTATATGTTTGATCTATTGCAAAGGGGTCAGCTTCATCCTACTATACATTGATGACTTACTCATCACAAGCTCAAATTCTATTGGCGTAGTGGAAATCAAGGCAAAGCTTAGTGCTACATTTGAGATGACAGACCTTGGTTTCTTGTCTTACTTCTTGGGAATGAAGGTAGTTAAATTTGAAGATTGTATTTTTGTGTCATAGCAAAAGTATGCACTTCAGCTCGTGGAACAGTTTACTACGGATCAAACTTGGCCAATGGCCATGCCTCTCAATCCTACTGTCCACTTGTCGAAGGATACCCTAGGTCAACTCTTCGATGCGCATACCTACAGATTTGTTGTAGGGAAACTTCTTTGGTTAATTCATACTAGGCCAGACTTAGCTTACTCAGTCAGCATTCTCAAATCAATATTTCACAGCACCTAGGATGTCACATTGGATTGCATATCTTCATGTGTTGCGTTATTTACAATGTACTTATTATTATGGCTTCACTTATGGTTCTAGTTTTATGTTTATAGGGGTACGCTAATTCTAATTGGGCAAGAGATCCTAACACTCAACGTTCCCATGGCAACTACTTCATCACCTTTGGCACGGCTCCCATTTCTTGGTTTCCCAGCTGTAAGCAAGAGATGGCAGCGGCTTCGACAGCTGAGACCAATGCCATCTACCTGAGGAGCTTACTAGCAGTACTTCACTTCCCTTGTGACTCTCCCACCGTTGTCTACTACGACAACGAGAGTGCCATTGCCCATGTGGGGATAATCCGATCATCACACCACGGACACAACATGTGGGAGTCCACTTCTACTTTTCCAAAGAGTAGGTTAAGCTAGGTACTATCCACCTAGAGTTTGTGCCTTCATAAGACAATTTGTAGAGATTTTAACCAAAGAGGTCAATCGGCCGATTCTTCAATACCTTTTACCCAAGATCGGCTTGGCTACACCCTCCCCTACTTCTTCAAATTCATGGGGAGAGAGGTGCTTCCCTCTTGCTTTCCCTTCAAGTTTGAGAGGAAACGACTACTTCTCTTAATAGTAGACAATGATGATGCTTACAGTTTTTAAAATTCATTCATTCATTTATTCTTTTATATTGTACTTATGGACATTTGCAACTTCACCCGCACTGTCAAGATAACATGATTGTAAAAGGACACTTGGACAAGTTAACAATTCCCCTGCGAGGGCCCTATCCAAGTGACACCGTTGCATTGCATTTTGCATGAGTATGACATCTTGCATCTCCCTTTGCATTACCCCATGCATTGGCATTCTCTGTTCATGTAAACATACATCTATGCGCATTTATCCCTTTTCAATCTTTTGGAATAGTCGACTCTAGATCCACCATATTCATGGCATTGCACATGGCAATTCTCCCTAGCTTACTTGCTTGCTTTGCTTGTCTTGCTTACTTCACATCTTTGCTATATTTGTGTCACCCACACCTTAGCCAGATTCCTTTTTCACCGACACCCAATAATGGTAGGGATAGTATGCTTGTTTTGTGAAGGTCTTGGGTCTAACCATCCCTTATCACTCTTTGATTAGGAGCACGGATACTCAATAGGAAGAAAACTTATTTTTTTCTGTCACAAGAATGGGCTTGAGAGGGATCCCTAGTCAGCACAATTCATTTCATGAATCACGAAACCAACTTGTACATTGACTGGCTTGTACTGTTGGTAGAGCAAGGCACCATACGAGTTAGCTCCATACAAAAGTTTTTAATGACTGAAACTTTACACCAGCATTTACATTAGATGCCCTGTTCCTTGCATGATTAGCATGCCCCTAATGTGATAATCTGATTGATTCTTTGAAGCTTCAACTGACGATCCTAGGCTATAATATTGTAGTGAGCTCATTCTGGACATGCAGATTGTAGTGCAACCAGCCGTTTCCAGAATCCTGGCCACCAAATTGACTGCTTTTCTGATTCTGAGGACTGCCGAAGTTTTAGACTCTTGCCCACCGCTATAATGACAAGTCCTAACATTTTTCAAACTATTCAAACAGATAGTGTAACAGCAACAAATTCCAGTTCAAAGACATCCTGCTAGCAAGTAAAATTTGAAATAGAACTCACAAGTCTGAATAGCACACCTGGAGAAGGAAAAGGTGATTGTACTGGTGACACTGAAGCTGACATAGGAGAATTAATAGACACATGAGAATTAGTAGACACATGAGAGCCCCATTCATCAGTCGAGTAACAATGGCTGGCATCAGAATCTGTGTCTGGAGATTCCAGAAGGCTCCCCTGTCCACCGGCTTGTTCAAAGTTAGGATCCTTATTATTAAAATGGTGTCCCATGGAAGTATCATCATTTTGTGAAGACTCCCCCTGGTTATCCAATTCTATTCCATCATTCACTGAGCCGTTGCTCTCTGACCCCTTAAGATCCTCCATAGTATCTGGAAAATCTCTCTGCTCTTCAACTATCTCCTTCATTCTATCTGAACAATCTCTCTGCTCTTCTGCAATCAGGCAATCGCTAGTTCCTCCCTTTGTTCCGTTTTCATCTGGAAGATGAGCGCCAAAATGTGCCCTGGTTGCTGATGCTGAAGAAGATGTCGCCATCAAGTCTAAATTATGTCGCTTTACAGAAATCCATGCCACTGGCTCGTTCCCTTTCCGAAAAAGCTCTGGTGCCTTTAGTTCCTCTCTCGAGGAAGAAGCGACCGATAAGTCATCAAGCAAATCGTGTTCCGAGTTTGAATTGCACAAAAGTTGTCGATGCCAGGAAGACGAGGCGTCCAGATGGTGACGATCCCCACGGACCACTACTTCCATCTTACAGGCAAGTTGAGCCCCGCATGGAGAGCGGAAAGGAAGAGGCGCGTTTGCGTGCTGTGCCAGCAGGAGAGATGAAACGAAAGGACGATCCTGATACCCAAATCGTAGGGAAGGACCTGCCGATAGCAGAACCCTGTCTATTAGCTGAAACGTGATACGTCAACACCATGACCAACGCCGTGCCTGCTAAGGCCCGCCGGCGGCATTCTACATGGTAAAGCTGCAAAGGTCAATAAAAGAAAAACCGGCCGTGTCATGACATAAACGACAGAAGTCTCGTGCATGAATCGAGACGGCAGAAGAAGTTCAAGGCAAAACTAGTTGCGATTGATCAAAGGACAAGGAGGAAACGATGAAATTTTGATGGGAGAAGGGGAAAAGAATGTGCGACTGTTGCAGGGAGCTTTCAGGTGATGAGTACGAAGAACGGAGCAAACTGAGAAGAACACGCAACCTGAGGCAATACTCGCTTGATTTTCCTTTGCTGTCTAAATCCACGAGAGGAGTCTCGAATTCGCCAGTCCCGCGACGATGAGGAACTGCACACAGTGAGGCGATGATAATGATCCGGTGCAGACAACAAAGATGCTACTTCCTCGGAGAGACAGGTTTATGGTTGGAAAACGGGACTTCGATGAATCAGGCGAGGGAAAGGTAAGGGGGAAACACCATGATTTCTGTCCGTGTTCTGCCAGTTGACAGGCTCCACCTGTGCGGGGACTTCTGATTATTACGGGCGCTCGTCGACGCGCGTTCGACAGATAAAGGCTCCCGCCTTATGAGCGCAGTCCCACGCGCCTTATGAGCGAAGTCCCACCACCATGGATTCTTCGCCAGTGAGGTGGAAGTTTGGAGAGAGAGAGAGACGGGGGAGAGGGAGAACGCGATTTTACGTAGAGAGAGAGAGAGGAGAGTGGGGAGTGTGAAGAGAACAGGAAGTGAATATTCTCGCCCCGCTGGCATCTCCTAATGTAAACGCGCCTTCTCTTCTTGTCCTTTCCTCCTCCATTCGTGGGACGCCCTCCTCCCCGAGTCCCCTCTTGTCCTCTCCTTCTCCAGTCGTGGCGCGTCCATTGATTTTGGTCAGATTGTAACCCCAAACCACATAAAACATCCGAAACCTGACGTATTAGGTGGCATTAAGGCACCCAACCCTTTGGGCGCGCCCATTGGTTTTGGCCAGATTGTGACCCCGAACCACATGAAACATCCGAAACCTGACGTATCAGAATTTAGGTGGCATTAAGGCACCCGTGGCCCAACCCTATTATTAAATTCTCCCATGCAACACGAAATCCTCGTTTTTTGCCCTTTTAATCCCCCCCAATTATTAAATTCTCTCTCCCTCCTCCTCATATGTGGAGACACCATTTTCAGATTTTATGCCTTGCACCAAGTTATACCTCTACACACCCTAGATTTAAGGACCATCCAAAAGCTCTCACAACAATTAGACTATGATCTATAGAACATTAGCTAGAAGTAATTTTTTGCAATGCAACTTGTATACTAACGTTAAGCAAACAAACAAATGATAATATTTGTTGTTTTCTCATGTCTTATGGTCATTTTAATCTATTATCTTTTCTCATCTCTTATGGTCATTTTAATCTATTATCTTTTCAAAAAATAGATATATTCACATCAACCATTGGTCAATTTGATCGAGAGAACATGGCACAACAACTCTAAAGAATTCATTTGCTCTTGGCTTGTTGAAAGAAGCTAACACGTCTCCATCAATTGTGGATAATTATCCAATGATGAGTTAGAAGTTACTCATATTCTAGTCGTCATATATGTACTATGATTAGACAAACAAAAATATGAGCCAAAGGTGGCAAAATTTGGTGCCATTTTCAACCTAGATCTCTATTTCACGTTGATTTTGATCTTGGATCGAGTGAATGGCTACACCAATCCTTTTTCTAATCCATTTCCATCAACGTCCTTTTTCTAATGCATTTCCATCAACGAACCTGTAATGTAAGAAAGTTGCAGGATTAAAAAGCACAATTCCGAATATGTAATTAACCAAAAAGATATTGTCATATGTAATCCAAAAGATGTCATTTAAACAGGTATGGACACTCATAGTTAGCATCATTTGCTTAGTACATTTGGATCGCTAAATGTAGTCATGCCATTAACCTATTGGACATATTCACTCCAAAGACTCTCATCCAAATTTGTACAAAGCTTGTTTATACACTCTCAAGGAGATAAGAGAGAATATAGGGTGGTTTGGGGACTATGAGAAAAATAAGATATGTTTTTCTGGAGACTTAGAATTCTAGCATTTTCATTAGGAGAAATATGGACTCTCTTTTTTGCCTCTTGAGGGCTTTCTCTCGCCTCTCTTTCTCTAAAAAGAGATTCCAAAATAATGTTATAATAAGATATCTTTTACAATCAAGCAAATCTTGTATTTGTATTTTTAATAGAATTCACTTGTTATTTTATCCCCAAACTATAGAATAAGATCACTTCTTCTCAAAATCCTCGCAACTAAAAAAAAAAATGGCATTTTTCCCTCTCCTCTAAAAGCTCTAATTTTATCCCAAATTTTATGTACTCTTCTCTTTCCCTCCAAAATATAAATTCTCACATATTAAATCTTTTGAAGCAGTATTGAGGAGTGGTTTGATGCGATTTATTGAAATTAAATAATTTCAATCTACAACACTCTCTACACTACTATAAGCAATATTCCTCTTCAACACTATACCATAAGCAATCTCCCTTTTTTAATAGTCTATACTACAAGCAATCAAGCGATAATGGAGGTATCTTTATTTTTTAATCTCAGTGATGTTATTATTCTTCACAATTGTTGTTTAATCCTTAAGCAACAATTCATGTACACACACACTAAGAAAATAAGTGATAGAGTGACAAAGAGTACATTTGGATAGAAGATAATATAATATTGCTGTTCTTTAATATCCAAGCTTTTGTATAAATATATTTGATAGTCTTTGGCCAATTCTTATTGAGAGAGAGAGAAAAAGAGAGTATCTGTGTGTGTATTTTGGATAGAACAAAAGATAAGATTAGAGCCTAATTAGAAGTTGATTCTAAGCTAAGATTAGAGGCTAACTAGGGGTCGATTAGGATCTATCATGACTAAAATCAAGTGAAAGAGTCAATATCTAGTTGGGTAAAAAAAAGTAGAGATATAGTGAATCAAAGGGGTATAATTATGTGATTTGAATGTTAATCCAATTTAAAATTGTAGTACATTTTTCTTTGCAGAAAGGAGATGCAGGACGTACTAAGAGAAATAAAGATATTTACTTCCAATTGGAGGATGAATATGCACCATTGTCCAAAACAACTATGAAAAGGGATGATGTAATAAGATACGAGATGCAATAAGAAAGAAATACACGGGAAAACAATGTGGATTTTTGGATTGATGGGTGCATTTATCCACCTAATCCACTAACTCAAAGGCCACCATAATTTAATGGGCTTACATCATTTGTCAAGTTTGTTTGTGAAGACAATGAAGGATTGTATGGATACACATGTAGACTTGTGACACATGGATTAGCAAGGGTTCATCAAGCCTTAACAAATATGCAAACAAGATTACAAGGGTGTGTGGAGTCTTTGATGGAAAAATATAAATTGTTGGCTAAGAAGTATAGAAAGAATCAAAGCCTACAACAAGCAATGTTGTCATTGAAGATGCTATGCATGCTACACAGGTAAAAAATATTGAGTTATAGTCTAAAATTATGGAATTTGAGAAGGAGAATAGAAACTTAAAGAGGAAGCTCATAAAAGCTTTTAAAATTGGGCCTACTTTAAAAACCAAAGAAGCATGTCAATGCATCTGATTAGTTAAACCAATTCACCAATTAACCAAAGGAAGTGGACAATATCATTGACGGATATATGCTCAATCAACTACAATGAGAAATATGTTTCCTCATGTAAAGAATGACATTATTACTAAAGTCCTTAGCAAGGATATGGTCAAAAATGCATTGGTAAATTGTAACTTAAGGGATATTGTGGATGGTGTCGCGAGTCAACATCTTAGGAATGTAAGGATTTTGTTTACTACTACAAATGCTCAAGGATTATGCAACAAGGTGGCACTAAGTTCTAAGTCATATAGTATACTCTATTAACAATTGGATATAGGTTTTATGCAGGTCTTTAAAACTAAGTGAGTAGTGTCTCTGCCAAAACCATTTCACATAAAGAAGGCTCAAAAAGAACTAAATGAGAAAGTTTTAGAACTTACTTGTAAGCCTACACATTGGAACACACACACACACACACAAAGAAGTATGGTTTCAAGGAAGTTACCTTTGTATTGAATGCATCCAATAACTTTGTATTGGATATATGTAGGGTGCAAGTGGCTATGGTTAAATTTTACAATATGTCTTTGGAAAAATGTAGAGACAAGCTAAAGTTTGTTCTCAAACTTGACGAGAGTGAGATTATCAAGGGGCAAAAACTTGAACATGTGAGTATAATACTTATGAATCAAGCATTAGATCTCGACATCAATAAAAACCATCCTTTATACTTCAGTGTGCAATCGGAGAATGAAATATGGTGGCTTGCAGTATTTGAAGCACCAAAAAAGGACCACAAAATACTTAAAGTTTTTTTAAACCTCACTAAGATATCCAATGTTATTCAACAACAAAATAATAGAGTAAATTTACATGTTGAAGGATTTGGAAACTATCAAGTTGAATGGCATCTTGTAGATGATTTAAAAATAATGAAGTGTATGTTTGGTTTATTGAATGTAGAAAATGCACAATTTTCATGCATATATTGTATGCAAACTAGAAAGAAATGGAAAATGAAAAGAAAGAACGTCTTACCAAGATAGGACACTAAGGTGTTCCGACACATGATCAAAAAGTCATGATAAATGGATTATTGGTCCCAATGGATCCAAAATTGGTGCCCTATTTTGGAAATACCATTGACAAGGGTTCACTTTTGCATAATGCATTATTTGGTTATAATAATTTAGAAGCTAGTATATGAATATGTATGCTTCACGTATAAGATGTAGCCTAGAGTTGTCAGTAAAACACATTTAAATTAGAACACTACAAAGATGATAAAAAACAACTTTGATGTAAAAGAATAAACAATGATAAAATTTATAAACTTACTATTTTATTTATATTTTTTAATGTAGTTCTCATCGTGCACATAGATTTGTTTATGCGTATAAACATGTTGGATCAACACTTTTGTTATTGTATTTTTCCCATTACACACTTTTCTGAACTCTAAAATTCTACCTTTCCAATATTTGTTGAGGTCTGCAATATCCTTATGCTTGACCTTGAAACTTCCTCAAGTACTTGGATGCATCAAAATCCAACCCCACTTATAGTATTTATCACAAATCCAATTACCACTACTATCTTTCATGTTGAAGACCTCTATTGTAAGTATGTTATTGATGTTTTTCCTTCGTGAAGACATCTATATTAACGAAATACAAAAGTTAACTATTAGTAAATTTTTATGTGCTTTTTTAAATTACATGTAAGTGAATTTATCCATGTATAGAATTATTAGTATAACAATATTTTCATGTACAAGCATCCCTTTGTCATTTCACATATACAATTCTAATATTATGTAATGTTATGAGACTGCAACATTGATGCTATCTCATGCTATTCCATGGTTTTAGAATCTAAATAAAATTATCCTAACAAGATAGAAAACTAACAAATCTTTTCTTATTCATAGCATTTTAATTGTGGACTTTTAAACATAAAAATTATTAATGTTGCAAACTTAATGTTCAAATCTATACTAGATATTTATTTCCATCGATCCTAACTAGTTGTCAACAACAATAATTCATAAAAAATACTTATAGCTAAAAAAATTTTAAACATTTAATCACTGTAGAAAGCAACATGCTTGAGAAACTTTGTAGCCCTCAATCCTAAGACTTTTAAAACAAAAGTTGATTTTTGGACAATATGTGTATTTCGCTGAGATAGAGACCTAGGATACAATAGCAAAAGGTAGTTTAACTTAGAATATATATAACTTACAAATGTTTTCTCCAATTGTAATGATATTTAACCATGAAGTTGTTTAAAAAAAATGACATTGTACCTGTAATTCTTTCCGCAAAGAAGCCCAGAGATGTTGAACAAGAAGTTGAGTTATTATAAGATCATTATTCCTTCACTGTGAGATTCGTGGAGTACAAAAACAAAAGAAATCTTAGGTCAAAGCATGCATATAACTTATATAGGCTTTGTCCAAATGAGTTGAATTTTAACTATGGAGTATATATATATATATATATATATATATATATATATATATATACATGTGGCTCTCTTTGTCAGATGTTGAAGAAGTTAAGTTTTTAGAAAATCAAATTTCTCATTATGGGAGATTCTTAGAGTACAAAAGCAAAAGAAAGCTTAGTATGCATATAACTTATATAGATTTTATCCAAATGAGATGAAATTTAACTATGGAGCAACAAAAAAACAAGATAACATACATGTAAATTTGTTTACATAGAAACTCAAAGATGTTGAAGAAGAAGTTGAGTATTTTAAAGATCATTGTTCTTAATTGCGAGAGACTCCTAGAGTACCAAAACAAAAGAAAGTTCATGTTAGAGCATGCACATAACTTAGACAAGTTTTTTCCAAATGAGATAAAACTTTACCATAGAACATCCATGGAAGAGAACAATATACCTATAAATTTTGCTAAGAAAATCTCAGGAATTTTATAGAATAAGCTCCACTCTCATAAAATATGAGAAACTCACTCTGTGTTTGTATATAGACAGTGAAATTTCATAAGGCTACAGATACGGTAAGCAATAATGATGCCATAAAATTTCATTAGGAGAGAAGAAACAAGAAAAGAGAAATGATAAATTTGAGCTCAGCCTAAGAAAGAGGGAAAAAAAAAATGGAAGATATGAAAAGTCAAACATTAAAAAAAAAAGAGAAAATGAAAATTCGAGTCACTAACTTTCAAGAAGTAGTAGCCTTGTATTCCCCACATTTTCCTTTACTTTATTGTTAATGAAAGATTTGGGCCAAGATATGGTTAAAAGATTCATGCTACATGAATTTGGAATCCCAGCTCTCTCATTGATTAGGCCTATTTTTGTTTATTCACTCATCGAGGGGCAAAAAAGAGAGTCCATATTTCTCTTAATACTTTCATTGCCAAGCATATGTGCTTTGGCATTATAGACCTCTTGATTGGTTATTAATTCAAGCTTTATGATAGACTTTTAGTTTTTTATCTATCCTTTATTTTGTAAGTCCCTTATTGGATTATTATTATTATTATCATTGCAATGAAAATGAACTTATGTGTAGAGTGTCCAAAAGCCTCAAAAAAGCAATACAAATTTTAAAAATTTCATTTTACAAAATTTCGGGGCATTTTGAATTTCACTAAAGTGTTTTGGGTGTTTTAGGTGTTTCCATGTTTCAATGCCACAATGAATTGCATTTTGGGGTTACTGAGGTTATTTGTTATTTTTGCAGATTTTTGTTTGTGTATTTATCATATTATAGTGCCTTATTACATATAGCAATGCGTGCAATACTAGTCATATTATGCATGGTAGATAGATGCCATGAAACTAATGCATATTGTGTTTTCAATGAGTAAATTATGAGATTGAGTTATGTTGATAATTTATGTCAATTATTGAAACACGATTTGGGCGTGCAAACTATTATTGGTGGACACTACACTTGCATGGATTTATTTATTATGCATGCTCAAATGTATGTGTAACAAGTCACTATTATGCAGCACATTAAAAATAAGAAAATTTACAAAAATACATAAATAAATAAATATCATCTTATTTTTACAACAATTATCATTAAAAATTTGTACTTGCCTCCAAATACTTTGTCCTGAGGGGATTAATTCCTAGAAATTCCTCTCTCTAGAAAAAGGACATGGTCTAGTCATACATGGTCTCAATAGCTTGTGGTATAAAAAACTAGCTTTGTCTTTTCAAGGGAAAAAAACATTGTAGTTTTCCTTTTAATTTTTTTGTCTATGACATGTAACTTTTTGTCTTATCACAACCAAAAAAGGAAGGCTCTAGTTTGCACACATGATGGTAAATCCATGCATGGCAAATTTCATGTGACAACACTAACTAGATGTTCTACATCCCAAATACTATTTTAATCACTATGCATGGTCCTTCATGAGTCTTTTCCATATTGCTAGGGGAATGTGTGTGTTTACTACAAATGGAAAAATAGTCTACCACCACATATCCCTGGTAAAACATAGCACATTTAAGGTCCATCTACATACTCTTTGAACTAGCTACCATGGCCAGCATTGGCTACTAGGCCTAATAAGTGTGCTTTGTGTGATTGGCATCAATGCATAGCTTACAAGGCTATGCCTCGCTCACTTTGCATTTTAGTGAGCAATTTCTAACAAATAAGGCACCATACACACAAACCATGTGCTCGTAATGTAATGATATAGTCTTTAATATACTTTGAGATAGTACACAAATCTGCAATATACATAAAGGTACATTACTATTACTAAAGAAAAAACAAGACATATTTAAATATCCTCCTCTCTCTTTTTTAAAAGAAAAACCACACTATGCTTCATGTTGTTGGCATCCTTATGAAACTAGCAAAGTTACACCTCGTCCACTTTGTGTTTTTTGTTAACAGTGGGAAGCAAGTGTGATATCGCATGATTACTCACCTTTTCACTCACAAAAAAGAAAAGGGGCCAAACTATGCTCATCATGAAGTCATGCCTTTGAGAAAACAAACGTTGCAATATAAACATCGAAAGTTAAGTAGTTTCCATTCCTCATATGTGAGATCCTTTTCATGAACATGCGAGGATATTAAACTACTACATAAATGTAAGCATGTATATAGATCATTGCTCCACATAATATACAAACAAATATACAATCCGACCTTGCATGAATGCATATGGCAATGATTGAATGTGTACATGCCCCTCGATGTAATGAAGGTTATGCTTTTATGTGTGTTTAGGTGTCCATGCATCAAAACAAATATGCAATTGTGCTCACAAAAAGACAAATATTCAAAGGCACATGCAAAACTCAAAGTCTAGATGGAAAATACAAAATGGACAATGTCAATAAAGGATGTACTTCTCTCAAGAAGGTTCTCATATATAGATCAAAATGTGAGAGGAGATTATTGATGCTTTTTGCCCAAATTGTATAGACTTTATAGAGTACTAACTCATTCTAAGTTAAAATTATACTACATCAATAGAAGACAACATACAAAGTGGATGTCACAACCAAGATGCTACTTTTGGTGTCATGTTCTCTTGAGGTGTGCAGAGGACCTTTGGTGCAATGTGAAGTGAATTGAGTTCAATGACTTTCTTATTGATGAAAACTAGAGGAAGTTAATGCATTGTAACCCAATCCATACTTATGCCTACCCAGTGAGTTTTCTCACAAGATATATTAACAAATGAAGGTGAATATCACACATGTTTATTAAAGTAAGGAACATGAAAGTTAAAGGAGAATCAAAACCCAAGCACAAGTATGTTTCTCAAGAGGTTCTCACTTGTAAAAATACATGAAAGTTAAAGAGAATCAAAACCCAAGCACAAGTGTGTCTCTTAAGAGGTTCTCACTTGTAAAAATACAAACAAAGTGAAAAATTTATCATGATCGTATTGTGTGTGCATGCATTTGCATACAAAAAACCTATGACATCACATGCTTCATGTTAAAATAAGATGATATCACATACTTCATATTTTTTACTCAACTACCTATGCTTATCCCAATCAAGCTAGACATATTCATTGGTTGTTATAGGAGTTATCCATTGTTACGAGAACTCTAAACCCTATCACATGAGTTCGATACTTTTACAAAAGAATCTAAGTGTCCCATTTATCCACTCTTGCATAACCAATCAAGATAGCCCCTTGAGAAGAGTAAACTCTCTCCAACTAACCATGAAAGCATAGACATGGATGCACATTATTCATAAGCAGAAGAAAAAATTGAACCCCTATATACTACAATGTTGTGCTTGCAGAGTTAGATGATTTAGCATGCACAGACACACACACGCGCGCGCACACACATACACACACACACACACACACACACACACACACACACACACACACACACACTCTCTCTCTCTCTCTCTCTCTCTCTCTCTCTCTCTCTCTCTCTCTCTCTCTCTCTCTCTCTCTCTCTCTCTCTCTCTGCATGCATGCACATGTATGTCCATGTGCACGCACGTGTGTGCATGTGTGTGTGTGTGTGTGTGTGCGCGCGCGCGCGTGCACGCATGTGTGTGCGTGTGCAAGTGCATGTGTATCACAAAAGAGAACCTTTTATTCAAGGCTTTAACACAACACAAAGACACCCCCCCGCCCCCCTTTTTGTATTAACCACATACAAATATACACTTTGACAACCTCACTCACATAATTAGACTTGTATTGCTCATGACACGGTCATGAGAACATTGATTATATTTCCCCATTCCCATATTCAAGCTTGAGGCTTAAATCATAGCAAGAGCTATTGAGTTGCAAATGCATTCTCAATAGTGTTGCAGTCACAGGCAGCTTGGTGGAGCAACATACTTGTAGGCCTCTTGTGGAGTAGTCTAAGCACTTCTCTTCTCCATTGTTAGCCTTTACATAGAGAGAGAATTTGATACGCTTTGAGATTTTAGGGTCGAACTCTTAATAGCATCATCATGTAAGCATTGTAGGAGAGCTACTACATAATAGTTTGTTGCAATGGTGTGAGCCATCCTTGTTCTCATTACAATAGGCTATGTGTAAGGTGGCTTCCTTGCAAGAGCTCATGATGATGAAAGGAGGTTGATCCAAAATTTCTCAATATATTATTTATTGCATTCATTTTCAACACTAATCTGCTCTTGTGATCTCAATAGGTACCTTGACAATGTTTCGAGCAAGTATGATGATTGTAGGGGTAGAGAGCAATAGAAGAGCATTCGAATAGTGTTGCATCCTTGTTGCTTTGGCTTATTTGCAAAAGAATGAGACTAAGAAACCTTATTAGTTAAGGCTATAAAGCTTATTAATTAAGCCTTTAAAGGCTTAAATCCAATTGCTTCATGGTTAAGTGGTAGCCTACTTAACATATCCTATCTTACAAGCAAGTGGTGTACATTGTGACTGCCCATTCTTTATTCATATATAATATCATAGTGCAATAAGGCTATCAATTCAGTTGGATAGCCCCTATATTGTGTGTGCTCTTCTCTCCCGCATCTTCCTCTTCTCCTTCTCCACTACCATTGCATCCCCTTCAACTGGTATCAGAGCTTTGGATTAGAGCTTGATCATGGAGCTTGGCCCAGCATTACTTCAGCCCGGATTGAAGACCTAGAGCTTGGAGCTTCAATGCCTTCCATGGCTTCTTTCCCTTGAGGTAAGATTTCATCTCCCGCCTCTCCACGGCCCTCATAGCCTCTTTGCAGGTGTTCCTTGGCTTCATTGGGCACCTTTTATGCCCCTATTTTCCCCCTTATCCTCAGCGTAACCAGCAGGCCCCATAGTAGTAGCTCACGTTTTTTTTTTGCAGCAGCAGTTTCAAAATCTAGCTCAAAAATCCAAAATTTTCTCATATCTCGAGCATCCGGAACCCAGTTTAGGCAAGGTAAGGGTCTAACTTGGGGTTTTGGCATGCTACAAATGCAATGGTAATGTCAGATCTTTCAAATTATGATCACAAAAGTTTTTGTAACAAATTTGAGTTGATTTACAACAAGAAAATGTCATGCTTTTAGCTTATGTGATGCTCTCGAGACTTGGTATTTGATGCCCAAATGCTTTGGGAGATGTTTGTCCAATGTTTTGAGATGCTTTGGGACTTGGTTTGAGCTTCCATAACTCAATTTATGTAGGGATTTACTGTTGTACATTGTTTAGGCGCAAGGTTTTATCAGGGACGGCTTATGCATAATCCTCTTTGTTGACATTCGGGTGCCCTGTTGGATGTATTGATGCTTGGTCATCATGGTTTATGCCCGGATATAATATTTGAGAGCTATTGAGCCTTGATTTGGATGAAGACACTTTGTTGTTGGTTGTGATTTATACTACCTTGGTTGATAGGTTATTTTACCTCCAGTTTGGTTATGCCTATGGTCTACGGGTGCTCCCGACTACTCACGGTGATATGCTTGTCAAGATTGTGGGAGAGAAGGAAGGAGACTCACTTGTAGCTTTCTTGCTTGCACAATGGGGGAATACACACAGAGGTGGAGGCTGAAAACAGATTTCCTCTTCTTAGTTGTGTAAGCCAAAAAGAACTCTAGTACAAAGAAATAGAAGAACCCTATATATGGGTCTCAAACCAAACTCAACTAACTAAGGTGGCATACTAACTGAGCCACGAACTAGAGTAGATAAGGATAGCTGTCATCTAGCTATTATTCATGGGCGGTGTACCAACCGCATCTACAACTGACAAGTCGGTGACATAAATGCACAACGGTCACCCTGGCATATCACGAGTGGAGCTCGATATCTCAACACTCCCCCTCGAGCTCAATCCCAATTCCTGCACACCAAGCAGGTCTCTGAACTTGCGTAGCTTCTCTATGCCCAATGCCTTCGTAAATATGTCAGCTACCTGATCCTCTGTGCTGACATAAATTAGATCAATAAGACCTAGTAAAACCCTCTCTCGCACATAGTGATAATGCACCTCAATGTGCTTTGTTCTAGCTTGATAGACTGGGTTATTTGCCAAGTGTATACTGCTCATGTTGTCACAATAAATGACAACTGGCCCATCTGTAGGCTGATGCATATCATAAAGTAGCTTATGCAACCAAGCTACCTCACATGCAGCCATTGCTGCACCCCTGTACTCAGCCTCTGTGCTCGACAAGGCAACTGTAGGCTGTTTCTTGCTGCTCCAAGTGACTGCAGCACTCCAAAGGAGAACACATATCCACTGGTAGATTGTCTATCAGAAATACTACTAACCCAATCAGCATCAGTGTATCCATGCAGCTGTAACTGAACCCCAGTCTCATAAAATAGTCCATACTGCAATGTGGACTTCACATACCTGAGTATGCGTCTAGCCGCATCCAAATGCAGTTTCCTTGGAGCTTGCATAAACTGACTTACCAGTCCAACATCATAGCTCAAATCTGGCATGGTAATAGTCATATAAATCAAGCTTCCTACTATGCGTCTGTACATAGTAGGGTCTTCTAGAAGCTCACCTGCATCTGCGCTCAGCTTCACATTCTGCTCCAAAGGAACTGAAATAGACTTACAGCCTGTCATCCCATATTTGGACAGCATGTCCAATCCATACTGCCTCTGCAAGAGCTGTATTCCACTTGGTGATCTAATCACCTCAATGCCCAAGAAATAACGCAGCTCTCCCAAATCCTTCATCTCAAACTTCTGCTTCAATAGCATTTTCACATGAAGAATATCTTCATCACTGTCACCTGTCATAATCAAATCATCAACATAAATGACAAGTAGCATAATACCTTTCTCTGTTTTTCTCACATAAAGTGAGAAATCTGCCTTGGAAATCTGAAAGCCAATAGTGACAAGATACTGTCCTATCTTGTCAGACCATGCTCTAGGTGCTTGCTTCAATCCGTACAAATCTTTCTTCAACTTGCAAACAAATTCAGGATGAACAGCATGCACATAACCTGGTGGCTGCTCCATATAGACCTCTTCTTGCAAATCACCATGCAAGAAGGCATTCTTTACATCCATCTGATGTAAAGACCATCCCTTTGATGCAGCCATAGCAATGACTGCTCTTACGGTTGCCATCCTTGCAAACGGACTGAATGTTTCTTCATAGTCAATGCCATATGTTTGTGCATACCCCTTGACTACTAATCTTGCCTTGTATCTGTTCACAGAACCATCTGCATTGTGCTTCACCTTATAAACCCACTTACAGCCAATTGCATTCTTACCTTTAGGCAAAGGCACCAATTCCCATGTAGCATTTGCTTCCAAGGCATCCATTTCTTCATCCATGGCTTTCTCCCATTTTTCTTTTCCCATGGCTTGCTCAAAAGAAGTGGGTTCTGGTTCCTATATCACTTTGACCATATATGCATAGTGAATGGCTGTAAATCCATCATATTTCAGCCTATCCACAGGATACCTAGCTCTGGTAGACCTGCGCAAAGTAGGTTCACTCCCAGGTGCTCTCAAAACATCCCTGGTCTTCCTTACTCCAGGTGTAACAATAGAAGAAATACCCAACTCATCGTCAATGCTCTGTTCTGAGCCACTGGATTCACCATCCACATAAGAGTGACTTGCATTCACATCAAACATGGGCTGATCAACCTTCTCTTTTCCTTTTCGTGATACCTGCATACCACTATTTGCATTACCTTCAGAAGATTCTCCTGATCTCAATCTGTCTGTCCATGGCGAAGAATGTGAACCACTGCTAGAAGATGTTCCAGGTCCACCAATATTTTGTGACTGTTGCTGTGAATTCTGTGCAGCATTACCATTTTGTGTATCTACATCATCAATCACATTTATTGGTTTATACCAGCTACTCATCTCATAAAAAACAACATCTCTGCTCACTGTAAACTTACGAGTAGAAGGGTTATAGCATCTATACCCTTTCTGAGTAACCAATAAAGATGCACTTCTCAGCTTTTGGATCCAACTTGGATCTCAACTCATCTGGCACATGTACATAGGCAATGCAACAAAAAATTTTCAAATGAGAAATATCTGGTTTCCTACCAGTATACCTCTCCTATGGAGTCATCCCATGTATTGCTGCAGTGGGAGTCCTGTTCATTATGTAGACTGCTGTAGCAACTGCTTCAGCCCAATAAAAATCTGGCAGGTCTTTTTCATTGAGCATGGCACGAGATACCTCTGCAATATGCCTGTTTTTTCTTTCTGCAATTCCATTTTGCTGTGGGGTATGACTGCATGAATATTGCTGCTTTATGCCATGCTCCTGCAAGAATCTTGCAAACTCATTTGAGAGGTACTCTCCCCCTCCATCTGACCTTAGGCATTTTATTTACAGGCCTGTTTCTTTTTCAAACATAGCTTTAAGAGTTTTGAAATGCCCAAAAACCTCACTTTTCTTTTTCATAAAATACACCCAAACTTTTCTGCTATAGTCATCAATAAAAGTAACAAAATAATGACAGCCTCCAAGAGATGCAGCTTTAGTGGTCCGCACATCAGAGTGGATTAATTCCAATGGCTTCTTACTATCTTGAACATGTCTAGGAAATGGTTTCCTTGCCTGTTTTCCAAACTGACAGGCTTCACATACCTTATGCATTTCTGCAACCTTGAATTTAGGCAATCCTGCAACAATGTTTTGGGCCTGCATTGATTTAAGTCGATGTACATTAACATGACCAATGCGTTTATG